>NC_034603.1:61257309-61309015 GCF_900095145.1 Mus pahari
TGTGTGTGTGTGTGTGTGTGTGTGTGTGTGTGTGATTGCACTTGTTTTATTTTTGTCTTAGTTTTTTGTTTTTTGTTTTTTGTTTTTGTTTTTTTTGGGACAGGGTTTCACTGTTATAGCCTTGGTTACCCAGGAACTCTTCTGTAGTCCAGGCTGGCCTCAAACTCACAGAGATCCAACTGCTCTGCCTCCCGAGTGCTGGCATTAAAGTCATGTGCCACCACCACCTAGCCAGAACTGCTTCTCTACCTTGGGTTTTCCTCCTTCCTCTGGCTCCCACACTCCAATAAAGGATGATTGTGGAGGGCCTTCCCACCTCCAGCTTCCCCAGGGCTGGCTGAGATTTTCATTAAGCTCCATCAGCTAGTTCCTTCCACAGGTGCAGATCTCCAGCCCAGAGCCGGCGTTCAGGAGCCCTCAAGATACAAACTGCTGGGAACACGCATTTGGGCATGTGTAACGCCCCATAGTATGGGTCCTAGCTCTGCTTCTTACTAGTACTGTGACCTAGACAGAAAACCGCTTCGCTCCTCAACAGCCTCATCTGCAGTAATACCTAACTCACTGTGCTGTGGGAGATAAATGAAATGCCACCTGAAACACAGCACAGTATCTAGCACATCCATTAATAAGTGCTCAATAAAAGTCTGCTTACATGGGTCAACCGCCCAAAGATTATGGAAAGACCCCGGGGTGCAATAAGACCTTTAAATAGACTCCCGGGCTCCAAGAGAGGCAAGTAGGTATCTATGACAGCATGCAGCATCCCTCTACACAAGTGGGAATAGGCCGATGGACATAGAGGGGAGATGTGCGAAGTGTGCATGCAGCAGTGACTGTGTGGTAGGTCTTTGTAGTTGGTGACGTTTCAAGAGGAAATCTAGGTGCTTGGTTCTTCTCCAGCCCTCACGGACATTCCAGGCACCAAAGAGGAACTTGAATTTAATCCGCAATTACAGGAAATAGCACGTTTTCCCAATGGCACAATGATGTTGTCCTAGACGGATGCAAGTCTGCTGCTGTCTGGTCTGGGGAGGGAAGCATTGCTGTTCTGCCTGGAATACTGGAGACCCAAGCATGGACACAGGGAGAGGCATGCTTTGAGGACATTTAACTTGGTTCAGTCTCATCTGTTAGTCTTAGAAGCTGTAACGGCAAGATTACTTTTGTCTTTAAACATCAAGAAACATACAAAGGACGGTCCCTTGTTAAATGTATTGGGCTTTGCCACCACCAGGCTCCTATGTGGGTCTATGGAAAAGGTCAAAGGATGCCCTCTAGGATTTGGCCCCACTCCGGAGAGGAACAATATACCAGAAACTTACATTCATACAACAAAATGGAACCTAAGGTTGGAAACCAAGGTGATACACATTCTTATAGATGCGAAACCTAAAAGGAACATAAATTAGAAAAACTCAGAAATGAGGGGATATGACCTAGAAAAAAACTGAAAGGAAGAAAATACTTCCAAAATAAGAACTAGGGCTGGCGAGATGACTCAGTAGGTAAGAGCAGTGACTGCTCTTCCAAAGGTCCTGAGTTCAAATCCCAGTAACCACATGATGGCACACAACCACCCATAATGAGATCTGACACCCTCTTCTGGCACGTCTGAAGACAGCTACAGTATACCTGAGCGAGGGGAGTTGATCGGAGTGAGCAGAGGTCCTAAAAATTCAGTTCCCAACAACCACATGAA
Source organism: Mus pahari (assembly GCF_900095145.1). Lineage (NCBI taxonomy): Eukaryota > Metazoa > Chordata > Mammalia > Rodentia > Muridae > Mus > Mus pahari. The sequence goes on from NC_034603.1 coordinate 61,259,012, forward strand.
GGCTCACAACCATCTGTACAGCTACAGTGTACTCATATACATAAAATAAATAAATAAATCTTTAAAAAAAAGAACTAAGCTAGGAAAAAGTTTAAATACCTTTCTTAGGAGAAATAAAAGGTAAAAACCAGGGTGGGAGACAAGCAAAAAAGAAATGTAGCGAGAAATCAAAAGATGTGATAGAAACTGACAAATAGTGAAGTTAAAGAAGACAGTGTACTGTGATAAAGGGATCCCTCAAGAAAGCCAGGGCTGGGGATGGGGCTCAGCGGGAGTATTTGCCTGGCCCAGGCAAAGACCTTGGTGCAAGCTTTAGCACTACAAAGAGAAACCGAAGCAATGAAACAGAACAGTAGCAACTCAAGAAAATTCCCCTGCCTTAAGACCTGTGTGAAGAGGAGGAGGAGGAGGAGGAGGAGGAGAGAAAAAAGAGTGGCGGTAGGATAGGATGAAAAATCGATGGGAGGAAGGAAGTCAGCCAAGTAGGAGGGTTATGAGCAAGATCACAACACATGCTATACATGTATGATGAAATAGTAAATAAATACATAATCCCTGAAATCAAAAAGAGAAGACAGATTTGAAACTTCCAGACTGAAAGCAGAGATGTATATCTAAGACAACTGATCCACAATGGCCAAGAGATAAATGCTGACTTACTCCTGTAGTGCCAGCAATTGGGACGTGGAGGCAAACGAATCAGAAGTTCAACATCACCAATCACTATATAGTGAATCTGAGGCTAGCCTGTGCTACATGAGACCCGGTCTGAAAAAAACAAAAAAAACAAAGATACATCTTCCTTTTCAAATGGATAAGATTAAACTAGAGTAGCTTGGGATACCTGTTTGGATTTTTGAAAGCCTGGTTTTTGTTTAGATGGGTGGATGGGTGAGTGAGTTTTTGTTTTGTTGGTTTTGGTTTAGTTCTTTTGGTTTTTAGAAAGTCTCATACATAGTTCAGGTTGGCCTTGAGCTTACAATAATTCTCCTGCCTCAACCTCCCAATCACTGGAATTATAAGCATGAGCCACCACAGTTGCTTTTAGAAACTCTGAAGATTAACAAAGAGATCACAATAAGTCAGGAGAGTGATCGCTTATAGGGAAATAAAAGGCATTGCGCAACACTTAGTTAGCAACATCTACTTGTCTGCAAGTGTCCTTAGGACGCGGTGCCATGTACAATAAATACATCCAAAGAAACTCTTTTTCACTCTTTCCACTCTGCACTGGACTGGGGCAGAGCGTGTGGCCAGCTTTGAAGGTGACAGTCAGCCCCTCCGTTTGGCTTCTCATCTTAGGACAATCCAGTAACTTACATGCCATGCATGGGGTTTTCTATCTGTTTCTTTGTAAGGTGTGCTTAAGTGTGCTATGACACTTTGGAGCACTTCATGGGGAGTAGATGAGAACAGAAACTGATAAGACGTTTTTGTCAGCCAATTTAACCATATCTGTCTACAGTTCAAGTTATACCAGGTCCATATGTCACACAGATTAAAGAGCAGATAAAATGAGAAATACAATGAAGATTGGATAAGTAGGATGATGGTTGGGTAGCAATATGGTATTTTTTAAAAAGATTTATTTATTTATTATATGTAAGTACACTGTAGCTGTCTTCAGACACTCCAGAAGAGGACGTCAGATCTTGTTACGGATGGTTATGAGCCACCATGTGGTTGCTGGGATTTGAACTCCAGACCTTCGGAAGAGCAGTCGGGTGCTCTTACCCACTGAGCCATCTCACCAGCCCCAGCAATATGGTATTTAAAAACAATTTTTTCAAAGCCTAGCAGTTCTTGCTTAGCGTATGCAAGGCCCAAGCTTTAACCCCCAGAACTTCAAAATCAATAGATAAAGTCTGGCCATATTGTGCAAGGCCCCTCATATCTCAGTGATACATATGAGATAATTATCACCATATTAGATGTAGTGATGGAGACTCAGAAGTATACCCAGCGTCACCCAGCCAAACGTACAAAAGATCCCTTCACTTATGAAATTAATATTCCAGAGAAAAGAGAAAAGGAAACTAGCAACTACCTGCCATCCATTAGACAGCAAAGAGAATGAAGCTTGGTGTTTTTGTTGAACAAAATGGACTGTTCTTGGTAACATATAAAAGCAAGAATCCCGGGGGCCATGCATGAGAATTTACCTTTTGTATTGGGTTCAACAGTGCAAAACCTCATTAATATCTTTTCAATAGTATTGTGTACATTATAATACCTTTTATAAAATTAAATCATTCTTCAGTTTTCAAATGCATAAACATATGGCTGGTTTTAGTTCAAGTGGAAGGGATTCAAAGTTAATTCTGCTCAGTAGACAACTAAGGTAACTCCCAGTTGACGGCTCAGAACAGCATGAATGGAGGTCCCCACCAAGCTAACAGTGGATGAGTAGCCCTCCCAGCCTTGCTGGCAGATCTGTTCACGCACTGGTCTCACAGCAACAGGTAGAGGGTTCCTATAGACTAAGACCAGGCAGCATTCTCACAAAAGGAGCTGCAGCTAAAAGGAGAACAAACTCAGAAACGTGAAAGGCAGGCAGGCTGGTTCCCGAGGGAAATATCATTCGTTTCAGAGACCGCAGAGAGAGGGAGAGAAAAAGGATCATTGGGCTCAGAGGCCACCTGGGGTCCTGACTGCCATTTGCTGGCTTCGTGACCTCAGATCAAGTCATTTAACATTTCTGAAATCCGTACCTCCCAGGGGTATTAAAAGGGTTAATAGCATCTACTCCCTCCCACTCCCGAGGCTTCAATAAGTATTGGAGGAGCAAATAATAATAGCTGACAGCCACCAAAGGCTTGCAATGTGCCACTCAGTGGGCTGTGTGCTTTATGCAGTGCCTGTTGTTCTCCCATTCTCCAGGGGAGAAACTGGGTTTGCAGAGATTAAATGATTTTCCCAAGTTAAGGCTGATAGGAAACCCAAATCAACTGTCTCTGGTATGCCTCCTATAACTCACCTGTAGAATCACCCTATCTGTGTACTAAAAATTACATGTGCAGTGGGTACCAACCAATACCTAGAGGACAATTCTCCCATAAGCAAAGCATATGGGATGCTTCAAGAACACCTCTAAAGGCTGAGAGATTTAGGGAGACCCAAGGATATAGGTCTAGATTAGTCAGGGTTTCCTAAAAGACCAGAACTGACAGACAGAGAGAGAGAGAGAGAGAGAGAGAGAGAGAGAGAGAGAGAGAGAGAGAGAGAGTTTATAGAAAAAGTGTTTGTGTGCCTCGTAGTCTAACAATGGATATTTCATTCTAGAGAGGGCAATCTGGTAGTTGCTGAGTCTACAAGGCTGGATGTCTCAATGATCCCACTCTGGTGCTGAAGGCCTGGAGGATTCCTGGAGGCTGCTGATCTTCAGTGGATGTTGGAAGCCTGGAGAAGCTGCTTCTAATATCAGTGAGAGAATACTACAACCACAGAATAAATGACCTTGTCAGCAAGAGTTAAGGCAAAAAGCAGTTTCTCCCACGTCCTTTTATCTAGGCTGCCAACAGAAGAGACCACCCACATTTAGGGTGGGTCTTCCTGCTTCAAAGAACCCAATAGAGTAAATCCCTCAATGCCCAAGATGACCCCCACCTGCTGTCACACAGTATGAGTGGGGCAGACGGCACCCGGAGACCTGGCTGCCACTTAGATGAGCAAGTGAGTGGTGGAGAGATGGGAGAGAGAGGATCAGGATGGTGTGTGCACAATGAAGGGAGATGGAACAGGAGACACAGGGTAGTGAGGAACAGCCTGATGTGAGTAGCCTGTGCTATCACCTGAGGCCGTGATCCATGGCTAGGTGTGTGGTCCTGCATCAGTGGGGGCCCTTGTTACCGCTAAAGGCCAAGCAGATGTCCCTAGTCTGGGCTGCCATGTGGGGCCATGTTGATGTCCAAAGACTGTGAAGAATTGGCCCCACCCCTCACCTGGGCATCATGGGAGAGTGGCAGGGGGTGTGAGAGTGGAAGAGCTGAACAACTTAGTTACCACCCAGGCCTAGATCCAGGGCTTTGAGTTGGCCCACCCCAACACCTACCCCATCTATAAACTGCTGGAGCTCACAAAGGGGTTAGTCCTGCAGATCCAAAGCTGCAGGGTTTCTATGACACAGGGCAACCACAGACTATCCAGCCGGGCGTGGCAGCGCACGCCTTTAATCCCAGCACTTGGGAGGCAGAGGCAGGAGGATTTCTTAGTTCGAGGCCAGCCTGGTCTACAGAGTGAGTTCCAGGACAGCCAGGGCTATACAGAGAAACCCTGTCTCGAAAAACNGCCAGCCTGGTCTACAGAGTGAGTTCCAGGACAGCCAGGGCTATACAGAGAAACCCTGTCTCGAAAAACCAAAAAAAAAAAAAAAAAAAAAAGAGGAGTCCCTGTGAGGATCCAGGGATAGAACATCCATAGTATGGCAGAAGCCAGAGTCCTCAAACACACCAACAACTCACCGCAATGAACATTTGTAAGTAAAGGGTAACACTGTGTGACACACTACAGCTTCCACGGCAAGATGTTCGTTTGTTTGTGTGGGGAGATGGGGGGAGAATGTTGGGTTTTTGTTGTTATGTTGATTTGTTTGTTTGTTTGTTTGTTTTCTTTGGGAAGGAGGTTGCAAAGGCAGAGGGCAGATATGGGGGGCAGGGAATGAACGGGATGGGGGGGCACATGATGTGCAATTCATAAAGCATCAATAAAACATTAAAAAAAGAAAAGAAAGAAATCAAGAAGAGCATTTACCAACAATATGATCCTCCAGTGGTAACCAAGTTTCCTAACCAAAAAATACTATTGCTAATGCAATAATTAAATAGTAACTGTAACCTCATGCACATTATAAGCAATTTCCCCTTATAGGACATAAGGTTACAAAATATCTATCCAGGTCTGTATACTTGGTAAGCATTCCGGAACTTTCTCTTTCTTTAATTTTATGAGTTTTACATTAGATAAATATTTTTAATGAGAAGTTTGCTTTTTTTCTTCTTTATTCTTTACTGACTGAGGGAGCTATAATATACCATGACAGGAATTTTATTTGGGAGGAAATAAAAAATTAATTTGACATATATAGTTTAATTCTCCTGAAGAATGAATGCAAAGTAAACGGAATGCTTCAAGAACACCTCCAAAGATTGAGAGATGTAGGATATTTTGATTATTATATTGAAGAAACTTTTTGGTTTTAATTCCTATATCCTTACAAAGTGAAAGAACAATTTCGGAAAGTGTCTATATATATATTCATAGGAGTGCCCAATGGCTTGTGTTTTAGTTGATTTTCAATATAAACAACTTGACAACCAGTATTAGCTATCACATAGTCCAAACCCTCAGGAGAGGCCAGGAAAGACCAGAAGCATGGTGCTCTGCCCAGTGCCATCCCTAACAGACAACCAGCAATAGAGCTTTACAAGAGAGTGCTGGGACCTCCTAAGATGGAAGGAGCCAGTCTACTTTTGTAGGGAAAAGAAGAACTGTTTTAAATGCTGAGGCCCAAGGCATTTGTTACCTCCTAGTGAGCCTCACAGAGGGTCCCCACAAAGAGAATGGAGAGAGTACTGGGTGCTATAATAAAGGATCTACATGCCACTTAAGTCATTTACATTTGAATATCAAGACCTGGATCTCAACTCTGGTGTTGAAAAGTCATGTAGCCTTGAAGAAGGCATCCCTATGGTCAGGCCAGCATCCCTATGGTCAAGCCAGAGGAACTTCAAGATTCTTAGCAGCATTGCTCTAGCCTTGCCTGATCAAAGGGCACAAAGGAAGGGATCTAGCATTTTTACAGCACATATTATGTGTGATATGCTGCTGCCCGAGTCTTTTCCGATTCATCACCAACAATGAAACAAACACAAAGATCTCACTTGGTGCTGAATTCAGAGCTAACCACCTTATAACTGTGGCAACATTATAATGAGAACAGTTATCCCAGGTTTCGAAAGAAAGAAATTATTTATTCCATGCCCTTTCAAAGCCTTATTACAGTTCTGTGTAAACGTGCAGAGAGGGTCGGGGATGCAGCTCAGTGAAAGCACATTTCTGCGGGCAACTCTCTCTGCTTAATCCCGAAGAGCCAAGTAAACCAGTCAAGGTAGAATTCTCTGTCACCAAACTACAGTGGGGTGGGGAAGCCATGAAAGATGAAAACAGGTCCCATGCAGATCCAAGGGGCTACAGGGCAGACCCTGGGCTCCAAATGAAGAGCAACAATAAAAATAAAATGCAAAATAACGATAAAATGTGTGGAAGTCTCACATTGTGCAAAGGGAGTCCAGAGAGCACATAGAGCAAGCCACTGGGAAGACAGAGGTGACAGGGACAGAACAGAGGTGACAGGGACAGGGTTAAACACTCCTCCATCCGCAAGCCAATACTATTCATGCTTCCAAACTTGCCCTATAAATGTAAAGATATGTTTTTTTTCACTTGATATGTTTGAGACTCTATGTTCTGTCCAGCCCCCTGTCCAGGCTGATTTTAAACTCACTATGTAGACAAGGCTGGACTTGAACTCCTGCCCATCCTGTCCTCATCTCCCTAATGCTGGAATCACAAGTGTGTACCACTATGCTCAGCTTTCTTTATTTCTTTTTTTTTTTATTTATTTATTACATGTAAGTATACTGTAGCTGACTTCAGCCACACCAGAAGAGGGCGTCAGATCTTGTTACGGATGGTTGTGAGCCACCATGTGGTTGCTGGGATTTGAACTCAGTACCTTAGGAGGAGCAGTCAGAGCTCTTAACCACTGAGCCATCTCTCCAGCTCCCAATGCTCAGCTTTCTTAATTTGTTTTCAAGACAAGGCTTCAGCCGGGCAGTGGTGGCGCACGCCTTTAATCCCAGCACTCGGGAGGCAGAGGCAGGCGGATTTCTGAATTCGAGGCTAGCCTGGTCTACAAAGTGAGTTCCAGGACAGCCAGGGCTACACAGAGAAACCCTGTCTCAAAAAAACCAAAAAAAGAAAAAGACAAGGCCTCACATAGACTAGGCTGCCTTCAAACTCACTAGGAAGCTGAGAATGATCTTAAGGTTCTGATTCTCCTGTCTCTCCAGCCAGATTTGTTGTTTGTTTGTTTGATTGATTGATTGATTGATTTATGAGAATTGTTACAGTTGAGCATCTAAAAATGTGCTTTTGGAAATAGATGGCATTTCTGAGGGCCAGGCTTCAACATTTGCTTGAGGAATCTTTCTGGCACCACCCTACTCCCAGGCTCACCAAGTTCTCTCTCATTCCATGTTCTCAGAGGCTTCTGCCCTACACCGTTCCCCATACTCATCCAACGTATACACTGTCTAGCAGCAGTCCTTCCTCCCACAGTGCTTAGGGTCGGGCAAGGAAAGCAGTGCCTGACATAAACAGGTCCTCAATAGATGCTCACTGGATGGATGGATGGATGGATGAGTGGGTGGATGGATGGATGGATGGATGGATGGATAGATGGATGGATGGATGGATGGATGGATGGATGGATGGATGGATAGATGGATGGGTGGATAGATGGATGGGTGGGTGGGTAGGTAGATGGATGGATGGATGGTCTAAAATCCATATGAGAGCACAAAACAGAAAGGTGGTGCATTAAAAAAAAAACACAGGCATGTATAAAAATAACAGCAAACAACCTCAATTGAATTTCTGGGAATTTGGTTTTACTATGCCAAACCCATATAAGCTTTCTGAAAAGGAGACAGGTCCAACAATGAGGGAATTTTATTGCTGCCTGCATGTCAATAAGAAAGGGCATTTACCAGCTGCTGGCTGACTCAGAGTTTCATAGTTTATTTTCAACTTATCTATTTTTAAAACTGACTTTGGTTTTGCCTCCAGCTACCTGCAATACAGTCCATCTCTTCTCATGCCTCAACATTCCTTCTTAAGCTCTTTTCTACAACTTAGCCCTTAAAATTGTCCCAGTCCCAGGCCATCTATCCCGCTCTCTGTATAAGCCATCGAAATACCTCAAGAGTCTTCATTGCTTCCACACACACATCTCCGAGATGGCACTCACATTTGGAAGTAGAATAAAACTCCAGTGTCAGCCAAGGGTCTTGATTTTAGATTCAGAAAATGTGCCCTTAGTCATATGTGCCCCATGCCTGTCTTTTATTCAATGTGTAATAAAATCAATTTCTGAGCTCATAAAAATAAATATTTAACACATGGATCAAGTGTAATGTTAGATTCTTGAGAAGCCAAGTGGAGCAAAATTCTAGCAACAGAGAAATATGTTAAAACCATAACATCAACATGGGAGATGTTCCTGCCTTCCCTAAGAAACAAATATAAATGTTTTTGTTTTCATTTTAATTCTGTGGTGGGAGATTGGATGCAGGAGCCCTTGGAGGCTAGAGGTGTTAGATCCATGGAGCTGGTTTTGAGAGGGGCTAGCTATGGGTGGTTGAAACTGAATTTGGGTCTTCTGCAAGAGCAGTGGTGCTCTTAGCCACCGAGCCATCTCTTCAACCCTAGGTATAATCTTCATAGAGTTTTGTCCTTTTTTCAGTAGAAAGAATCAAAATCACAGCTCAGAGTTGAGCACTAGATAGCATTTTTCCACTCATTCAATTATGAACAGTAATATCCAGTGGTAACCAACAAGGGCAATAAAAGGTAAGGGTATTACACAGTAGATTCCCATCTAGGTTATCATTTGGACAAAATGATTTAGGTGAGGAGTTCCTACTGAGTCTTTCTGTATGGCTATTTAAAAAGCAGGTTAAAAAAAAAATACCAGAATAGATGAACCACAACAAAGGCACAGGAGGAAGCCGCTGAGCTAGGTTTCTTCAGGGAGGTTACAAAGTAGTTCAAGACTCAGAGCACACACAGACAGACAGAAAGCTGGATAGGAAAAGGCCTGAGTCACAAGGCTTTCTACCAAGCTTAGGAGCAGACTGTCACCTTGCATCTACATCTCTATAGGGTTGGTGGCTAATATTCACTGAGAGCTTGCTATGGTCCAGATACTGGTCTAACGCTTACACAGCATAGAGTCATTGCAGGACTTGTGAACTGTGTTTCTTTATGTTCTTTCTAGAGGGAAACTAAGGGCTGTATGGAAGAGATGAGCTGTTGAAGGATTTTGAGCTAAAGTACTGTGCATCTATGTATAAGTATTCTTTTCTTGAAAGTCTCCCTATGCAACCCAAATTGGCCCTAAAATGCCAATCCTCCTCCATCAGCCTCCTGAACGTGAGAGTGCAGGCATGCACCACCACACCCAGCTTGAGACTTATATTGTTAAAACACATTTCTTCACAGACTGAGGAGTATTTGCTAATGAAATAATTTTCCCTTTGCTTCAAAATAACCAGTTCAATTGATATGAGCTGTTAATTACTGAAGCTGTGACAAAGATAAATGTCCCTTCTCTCTCTCTCTCTCTCTCTCTCTCTCTCTCTCTCGTTTCAAGTTTTCTAACATATACATTTTCTTAAATCTCTGGCTGCAATGTGGAAAGCTGATGGAAGAATGTAAAATAAGAAAAGATGCAGTGGGAACTGTTCATCTTGAGAGCAGATGAGAACTGAGAAAGTGCCCATAGATTGGAGAGAATATTTTAAGAAGGGGAAAAAGCTCAGTTAGCAAGGCATGACAAAGAGAAAAATCTCAAGTTTAAAGTCTACCTAGCTCGAGTGACTGGGGACTAGAGCTGTTAACCTTATGGGGTCCAGAGAACTTGAGAGGAGAGGGCACACGCAGAAACGTGTTTAGTGTGGCTATAACCATCAGGGGTTGCTTTCTTAAGTAAGGCACATTAAACACAACCTCAATGCAAACATGATGCATTTATAAATTACCTATGCCATTTACAGTACAAACACATTGTGAAACAAAACTCTTTAGCAGGGCACACGAGCTTTACTGCTTCAACAGCTCACACTCAGGGTACCCATGCCCTGCTGTAAGGACTCACTCCCTGTGTAGACCATGGCTGTAGCACTGGGTGTACAACTGCTGGAAACCTCCTCTAAACTGCCCTATAAAATCCGAGTACCACGTCTCTTACAGCACTGAGAATTACATGAAATCCAATACACAGAATGATGTCAGTTGGCTCAGCTCCAGGGAGTTTTCACCGCACATTCTACACTTTCCCTACATCTGTTCAGCATCCATTTCCTCCAATTCAGAGTAACAGTGTTTTGCTCGTGTGATGAAGATACGGAGATGCATTTGAGTGATTGCAAGTAGCTGAGAGTTCATTTACACTTGCCTCTGCCGAGTTTGCCTCTGTCCACAAGGGGTCAGAAATGCACCACAGCACACAGTACCTGCAGCTCATCCATTCATTCTACATAGCTTTGAAGGGGTTACGTACCCTCACCAGAAGCACATTCAACATTCACACTTATTTCTAGTAAGGCACACAACTTCCACCTATCATTTAAAGACAGGACATGTCTTCAAAAGACCAGTAATTCTACACGGCAAATCATCACTTCACAGCTAAAGATGGTTGTCCCAAGCAGGGACTGGCTTGCAGCCATACTATCATAGCACCATCAAATAGAGACTAGTGTGAAAGGATTCTTATGTGCATCTACAATCTCCTTGAACAACTAGCTTGGCTCTGGTGGTAAGAAAAACAAGAATGAGAGCCTAACTCAAAACCCCTAATGTCCACTGAAGGAAACAAAACGAAAAACAAGAAACAGGTTCAGTAATGTGCCTGCAGAGTAACCTCTGCCTTGGATGTTAAAACAGTGCTGTTGTTGAGTTTATAAAATCGATCTAGAGGTTTTAATGAAATACAGTTAAAATGTAAACTCTACTTCCATCCTCTTCTCTATAAAAATAAACTCTCATATATCGTAAAACCCCTAGTACCTGAAAAAAACACACACAAAGTAAGCACATACATAGCTCGGTGTTCATTTCTAAGACAAGCCTTAATTTAACTGAAGCTAGGAACAAGGTGCTGGTGAAAGGCTACAAAATGCCTTGCCTTTCAAACTCAGAATCCACTGCTGCCCTCTGGCGGCTGGAAAATCCACTCACAAGCCACCAGTTTCAAGAATTTGAAGTACTAGCACAATATGAAGTTCCTTGCTAAAAGGGGAGTAGGGAGAAAGCTCGCCACAACCAGGTAACATCTTCACAGAATGCGTAGTTTGAGAAAGATGCTAAAACCAGACAAGAGTCTACTAAGAGAGGCTGAGACTGGAGCTCAGTGGTAGAATGCTTATCTAACCTGCATGAGAACCCTAGCACTCTAAATGGTCTCTAGAAAGGACCATTTAAAGCTGACTCCATGAAGCCACCTGACATCCACAGCCTCTCATTGTCAGCATAAACCCTAAAACATATCTCAGCTGGATGGGGACCCCATATGGAGTTGTGTAACTGATTATAGGAAGGCTGCAAAATATTTGGCAAGAGTAAAGGGCTTCTGAATGTACAGCAACCAAAAAAAATTTTTTTTAATTCAATGTACAGCAAATCAGGCAGTGTTTCTGGGAGTGCCCATTTCTATTGTATTATACAACTTCCCTACAGCTTTAGTCCCAAATACACGTGCACTTGGCCAGGTGTCACCATGCCACCCCATGTAATGTTGCCCAAATGCTGACTCCATCGATTTGATGTTTTTACTGTATATACAAATTTTTCTGCTCTTACAGAAATATGACTTAATTAGGGAAAACAAAAACCTAGTATTTTCCTACTATTATTTTTCAGTATGAGACCCTTTATTTTGTCTTTGGATTGTACTACTTACAATGAATGTTTTAATAACTGAATTGCTGACTCATTTCATAAAGAAATTCAACAATTTGCATTTTCCTTCTAAGGATGTTGGACATCTTTAAAAGGCTTTTCAGTGATTTGGGTGCCACCTTTTGAAAACTCATCTAGTTCCATGTTCTATTTTTTAATTGGGTTTTCTTGACAATTTCTTAGTTTCTATGGGATAGCTGGTATATATATATTCTTCCCATTCTGTGGGCTGTCCCTTGCTGTGCTGGAGGTTTCGTGAGGTCAGTTTATTGTTGGTCTTAATGCCTGTACTATTGGGGTAATGTTCAAAATCCTTCCTTAACCAATTAGTCCAATGTATTTATTCCCTAGAGTATGAGGTCGTAAGTCCTTCATCTATCTAGAGTTTTGTGCACTTGTTGGTCTGAATGCCTGTGCTTATCTGTGGGTCCCGTTTAGAAAGCCCTTTCTTGTGCCAATAGATTCCTATGCATTCCCTAGGGCAGTGGTTCTAAACCTTCTTAATACTGCAACCCATAAATACAATTGTTATGGTAACCCAAGCATAACATTTTCATTATTACCTCCTAACTGTAATTGTTAGTTTAATAATGTATCCAATATGCACATAAAGGGTTATAACCCACAAGCTGAGAACCATTGCTCGATGGTCTTAGCTCTCGATTCATTTGGAATTGAACTTTATGCAGGGTTCTTCTATGTGTAGCTATCCAGTTTGACCTTAACTGTTAAGAGGCTCTTTTTTTCAAATGTTTACTATATTCTCAATGCACTGCATGCTAAATGAACTTCATATTAAATGGACTCCTAATGACTCAACATGATACCCATAGGTATCACATCAGAGAAGCTTCTATTTATTGTAGATGGCAATTAACAAAAACCTGTAACTAGTCAAGGTACAGAGAACAAGGGAATGTAGAATGTTCCCGCAGTAGAACATATATACCATATATATTCCTCCCAAGGCATGAGGACTATGGCAGAGTGTAGTGTGGAGAACTTTGGGGGGTCACTTCTAGAAATCTGGCAAGAATTTGACACTGGGCCAGGACACAGAAGTAGGCTTGGGCAGGAATTTGACATTGGGCTAGGACACGGAAGTAGGCTCAAGATCTTGATCACCTTGGTAAGTCCCTGAATACCACGGGACTTTGTTCCTTGACTACTTTTGTTTATTGCTTTGTTTGTTCCTTGACTTAGAATTGACCTTATTCTTTGCATGTATTTAGAATGGTATAAAAGCAGACTGGAGAAAAACTTGCTTCATGGAGTTATATTATGTCGTCTTTTTCTTTTCAATCCTTGCTCTTCCCTTGAAACCCTATTGACTGACTGAGCTGGCTTGGTCAGCAGAGGCAGTGAACAATTACAAAGAAACCCTATCTTCTGGACAGAGAAGGACAGCTGCATGTTGTGAACTCACAGAAGTTAAAGAGCATGCATACCACCTGTAAAAGCTCAAGTCAGATCAAATCCCTTCATGGAGTGAGGAGGTGGGCACCAAGTCCCACTCCTGGTGGAGCTGTTTGCAACTGAAAGCTACTGGGGGAGGAAGAGGTCATTTTATTACAAGTGTAGCTCCTGGCAAGTCAATCACACTCCAGTGAAAAGCCACACATGAGCAGCATCAACTGGCCTTGATGGGTTCTGGTTTTGAAGAAAGAAAAGACACCACCAAGTTGAGTGGGTGAGGAAGAGAGATGAGTCTGGGTAAGCTGAGAGGGAGGGAGTCTGATCAAAGCATGTGTAAATTTCTTTACAATAAAAAAAAAGTTTTAATAATTAAAGTTTAATTAGGATTAGAACAGAATTTCTAATTTCTGAAACAGTCCTAAATATACTTTTGCCATTTTTATAATGTATTAAGGCATAACATTCTCAGCAGGGATTACAAAATCAAAACATCAACCCTGAAAAGAAATGAAGATGTATTATTATGTCTTGCAGTATCAAATATTCAGCCAAGAGACAATTCTTTATGTAATAAACATATACGTCCATCTCTTTAGTATACAAACTTGTTTTTACCCTTAAAAAGTGGTAAAATTATATACAAAAATGCTTACATACCAATTTTATACACCTATATACACAGAATTGGATAAAAAATTCTTAAGTAAAGTATTGGTGCTGAAGCCAAGTGGAGTGGCATTTATAATTTAAAGTTTATTATTTAGTATTAGCATTTTGGAGGCAGATGGCTATCTCTGTGAAGCCAGCCTGGTCTACACAACAAGTTCCAAGACAGCCAGTGTTGAGAGCCTGTTTCTCTCTCTCTCAAAAAAAAAAAAAAGAAGGTGACTGGATAGTTTTTAAAGCCCTGCTCTGAAGCCTGGACAGATCTGTGCACAGGAGGAACATTAATGAAAATACTCACCTATATTACTTTTTATTACAGACAGGTTTCCATTTCTCACAGTTTTAAAGAAAATGCATAGAAATCACATTCTTGACTCTGTTTAAAAAGAATCATGTACACTTATTGTCAAACAAAGTTATAAATTTATTAAGACACTGCTGCTAACTTAAGCAGATGCCACAAATCATTATTCGTACATTATCACACTTGGAAACTTCTGGGAAGATGGACCGAGATGGGATTTTTCAACTGGATCTGAAAAAGAATAGAAAAGTTATACAAGCTCACTTATAACTACTAGTAATAACAAGCAACATGCTCCACCACTCTATTTTTGATAGGCAAGAAAGCTAGAATGCTTTCTTCACCTTGCTCAAGATCCCTCTATCTTTAAAAGTCCTTTTCTCTGATTAAAACTTATGAGTACTCTTAAAAGCTCTTCTTCAACATTCCTAAATATAAGAAGTCCTACAGTCAGCTGTGGTAAAAAGATTAATTGCAAAGTTCAGTGTCAGGATCACCGCTGCGTCAGGTCTAAGCTGTAGCCATACAGGAAACATACCCTGTTTTAAACAATGGCCAGCAAAAGTCTATTTTATTCTTGAGCTCTGTGCAACAGGGCAAGCTACTTAATAATCACCAAATGAAAGAGTCTGAGTTCATACAAGCTGTCAATTCTTCTCTTTGTGGGTCACATGTTATTGACTACAGTTTTGGTGACAATTACTGAATACAATATTAAAAATGTGACTTCAGAGGAGGCAGACCACTGTGACCGGGACTAGAAATTCCCAGGGAAGGTTCAGGTCGGTTAGACAGCTCCTGATCTATTTGTACCCCACTTCCCTAAATTGAAGATGTAAAGCTGACCTAGGGGCAAAGAGACAGGCTAAGTCAATAAGGTGCCTCTAACCAAATGACATCAATGGCACAACCCTAAACCCCATGCTATTTATTTTAAAAGAGAATTTTCTTACTTCAAAAAAAAATCTTCAGAAGTCTGAGTAATGATGCAACCTGAAAAAGCAAAAGATAACTGTTTAGTCATAGAGTAGTTAAATCTGATCATGGAACAGCACTTAGAGAAAGATGACGGTAAGGGTTGGGGGGTAATTCCAGTTATTCTCAACAAGCAGATGTGTTTAGATCCTTACATCATAAACTGCTATGATGGCTCCAAAGGATCAATCTGGACTGACAAAATACCTCATCAGCCACACTAACCCCAAGTGCTTGCTGTCAACCCAAATCCCCAGCACAGCGAGGACAGTTTCACTCTCGAGCACAATGTGAAAACACAAGGTTTCTGGGGCTTAAAGAAAACCAAAGGCTCTCACAGAGCTCCTCTCAGTAAAATCTGTGCTTGCTCCCTAACTAACCTGACAAAATCACCCTGGTATAGCTCATTCTCAGTTCTTAATAAATCACCCTGGTATAGCTCATTCTCACTTCTTAATAGGTAGCAATTTAACCCACGGACTGCTATACTTTCATTTTATCACTATCTTTAAAACCAATTTCCGTTCCTCCTTTCCTTCAGCCTGCAGCACTCCCTGGACATGCACATAGAAACATAGGGTTCTATGCAGCACTTACACCCAACACAAAGGAAAGGGACTGTCATTTCAGGACAGGCTCCTACTCAAAGTTTCAGTTCTCCTTGAAGATACATACACCTTTCACCATATTTTAGCAATGGTGCAATTAAACTTTGCTTATGCCTGTTTTAAAGAAGTATTGGGATAAAGAAGAGAAACAGAGATAGATGACCTAATTTTTGGATCTCTTTGTGACTAATACCCTTATTTATAGCTTACAGCTCCATGGACAGAAACATCCTTTTTTTTCCTTTAAATTCACTTAAATCCAGTAGATTAAAAAGTGATCTCAGCAAAAGTCAATCTTTCAAACTACCAAAAATAAAAAAATAAAAAATAAAGGTATTGTTAAAGTGGCTACTTTCCCTTGGTTAGCATTCTAAAAAAAAAAATTCAAAGCTTACTGGGGAAAAAACACTAGTTATTATACAATACATACATATACACACACACACAAAATTTTTATTCCTTGTATGAATTTTTCTGCCAGTGACACATTTGTGGAAGAATTATGCCGTTAGATAATGATAGTCAGGCTTGAACACGCAATAAATTAAAAGAATAAATTCTTTATATAACTGTAAAATTGAGAATATTCTCTTCACACTTTAAAGAGCAGTTTATTAGAGATCTATCTGACTTTAAATATAAATAAATAATACTTACCTATACATCAGGGCCCTGCCCTGTTCATTCCCTAAGGCAAAGTATCCACCTCTGGGAGAAAAATCCATGGTTTGAACACGAGAAACAGCGCTCTTTTTAAAAACTGGGAAGTTAGAAAATACTGTACAGGAAGGAAGATGAACCTGCAAGAGATCATAAAATGCCTTAAATTACAAAAACTAGGAACTTATCCTTTCCTAATTTTTTTTTTTCATTCTATCTCGATAAAAAAAAAAAAAACAAAGAGGTCACTTGACTATGGCATACATGAAAGCACTGCTCCACAAATATGGCCAAACTGCCCATAACTAGATGTGTCTGTGTGTACGCACACACATGCACATGTTCAAGTTCATGTGTGTGAGTGTAGGTGAGCAGTTTGCATGGAGCTCGGTGTCAGTCCTTGCCTTCTACCATGTTTGAGACAGAAGCTCTCACACCAGACTCTCCTGCATCCACTTCCCATCTCACACCGAGTCTGGAATGGGCTCTGGGGATTTGAATTCAGGACTTCACACTCGAATGGCAAAGACTTTACCCACTGAGTCATCTCTAACTTTGTTTCCTTAAATTTTTCATCACTGTGAAATTTCTGGTTTTTGGTTTTTATTTTGATTTGTTAACACTTGACAGCACTCTACACTTTCTATTTTATAGTCATTGGGAATTTGTCAGTGGTCTTCAGTCCATTTTAAATATTCTTCTACATGTTTCAGTTTGGTGTAACTATTACAACAGCTAGTTTCTCCTCTCTGTGGTACTAGGTAGATTCTAAATCCTCAAGAATAAGCTGTTCAGTAAGATCCCTAAATAAAACTAGCAGAGACATCCAAAGCAGAGGCACAAATAACAACATAGATGTATGACCATGAGGAAAGATGGCAACATGACTCAGACTGAAAGACTGACAGCTGCTCCAGGCCTCTTCAACTCAATATACCAAACGGGGAAGCCATCTGAAGTCTCAAAGAGATTTCAGAAGCTTACTAGGCAAAAACTCATCAGAGAGCCAGCCAGGCGCAATAGTAGAACATGCCTTTAATTGCAGGAGACAGAGGCAAGCAGATCTCCTTGAGTTTGAAGCCAGACTGATATCGTTAGTTACAGGCCAGCCATGGGTACATGGTAAGATGCTGTGAAAAATATCAAGAATAGAGAACAAGGCTAACAAAACACTATATTCAAACACCAATGAAGAAAAAGAAGTACAATAATAACACTCAAGAACTCAGATACAGGGGCTAGAGAGCTGGTTCAACAGTAAAAAGCACTGGCTGCTCTTCCAGAGAGGACTGGGATTCAGTTCCCAGCATCAACATGGGTGGCTCATTACAATCAGTAACTCCTGTTCCTAGGGATCTGACAGCCTCTGCTGACCCTCATGAGCATGCAGATGGAACATACATGCAGGCAAAACGCACATACGCATAATTTTTCAAGGCATTAAGATATAATCAAGAGGGCAAATGTAAGCCAGGCATGGTGGTGTATGCCTTAATCCCAGCACCCAGGAGGGAAAGACAAGGGACCTCTGGGAGTTTGAGGCCAGGCTGGTCTACAGAGCAAGTTAAAGAACAGCCTGGGCTACACAAAGAAACCTTGTCTGGAAAAAACAAAAAATAGAAAAGAAAAGGACAGAGGCAAACCTAAAACCTCAGGGAAGGAGAAAGAATCAAACTCAGCACAAGGAATCTATCCAATAGACATGAGGTGGGAGTACAAGCTGAGAAGGATTCCCTGTACGGAAGCGAGACCAATGAAGGTAATGAGGGTGTGATTAGGATCAAAAATATAAATGTAGGAAATTGTGATCTGAAAAAAACACTACACACAAAGGAAGATAAAAGTCTCAATCATGAGAGCCCAGAAAAGAATATATTTGAGAAAAACAGGTGAATAAAAGAAATCAAAGAGAAGGAGCCCACCTGTCACATCCAACATATGAAGCCAGCAAATCAGTGACATTAATGAGAGAAAAAACAAAGAACAAACAACCCCAATCAAATAACAAGTCACAACAACAATTAGTAAGTGGCTCTGAGAATCATTTAACAGAAACTCACAACCAAATTCTATTATACCCACGGGCAACAGTGACAATGCACACAACTAGAAGTGTCCAACCTTATAGTATTGCAATCTGACACTGTCACCTACAAATGTGTTGGGCCTCACTGGTATCTATCACTAGACACACATGGCCCATGAACTCTAGGGTAGATATGTCTATATAACATAGGCAGGAGCACAGCTGCTTCTTTGCCCAGTCATATTGCCTTATACAACTGTGTTACAAAGAGTATAAACTCTAAACAAGGCAACGATGATGCATGCCTATAATCCCTGCATTTGAGACATGGAGGCAAGAGATCAGGAATTCAAGGTTAGCCTATGCTACCTGCAACTTTGTCTCAACAAACTAGAAAGAGCTTGAAATTACAATTCTCCCTTTATTAACTGCTGACTTTTGGATAAATAAATCCTCTGAAGGGTTGTCATCAATGTCGAATTATTTAGAGGAGTTCTTTGTAAATCTTCATAAGACTCACACTACCATCTAAGTTCATACTCAATGAAATGTAAAATGTCTTTGTAAAACACAAACTGCCAGTGTTCACATAACAGTAGCATAATACAAAATTGCTACTCAAAGTACACCTGAGTCTAAGACAAATAATTGTTAAATGAAGAAACTGGTTCTGAGGAGCAGGAAACTTCCAGATATGAGGGTGCCATTTAAACTGAACTCTAAGGTTGACCCCAAAACAGTTAATGGGGTCCCGAGGCCAGTATCTTCAGAAACACCTTGTAAAAATGGCCCTTGGACGGTAAACAGTGCCCTACTTGCTACAAATGAAGAGTAAGTACACTTGGGCCCAGTAGCCCAAATTAGTTGTGTAAATGAACTGATTTATGCTTAATACCTGCTTTTACTCCTGGGTAGCTAGAATTCAGCAAATGCTAGGCCCACATGAACACTCAACATAACTCTGGGTACTGGGTCTCTAATGAGCTTCATAGGTGAGAAACACTTGGTGTGCAGTCACACCTCACAGATGGAAGTTATTACATGCATCCTGTACAATTCTACTGGAAAGAGACTCCCAGGTCGCCCCACACTTTACCTGTATAGCTCTCCCTTTGGTGATCATGCTTAGTATCCCTATGGCTGTAATAAATCTTAGCCATAAATATAGCCAAATACTGGGTCCTATGTCTTCCCATTAAATCATAAGAACTGGGGTGGCCTGAGACCCTAGGTACTCAAAATCCCTATATAGCTGGCTATGTGAATTGCAGCACCTTTAATTATGGAACTGACTTTCAAAATCTAAGAATTGCCTCCACTTCATTGTAGTTACAGGCCTTTAGAAAATAAGTAAATTGTCAATTAAGTGCTTGCCTTAAATATGTTCTATAATTTATGTTAGAAGAAACCTCTGAAAATGAGGACCATAGCTCTAGGAATTCTGACAATTCCTAAATTTCCAATAGAAGAGACACTGGAAAATTTGGTGGCCATATGCACTAATGCAATGACTAGTTGAACCCAAAAGCTCCCAGCTAGTATCTCTACTAAACTCCTTAGCGTTTTGTTACTGTTGGTCTGGGCTTTTTAAGAGAGAGTTTTTATGTTCACTAGGCCAACTTTCAACTCACTACATAGCCAAGGATAGCCTTGATGGGCATGTGTCACCATTTCCAATGTGTTTTGGTCCTGGGGATTGAACCCAGGACCTTACAGGGAAGCACTTACAACTAAACCCCACCTACAGGCAAGAAGTCACTTATTAGAGTAAGTCACACACTACTTTTCTGTTATCACTCACTGTTTTAACATGAAATTTTAAATTATAAAGATAAAAGGATAAAAGGAGTTATTACCAATCTGACAGCTTCTTTCATTTTTCTTGAAGCCACTGCCAAGATCTCTGTGGTAGGATTAAAGGCCAAGGAAGTAGCACCAGTAACCAGGTTCATTATTGCTTTTATTGGCTTTGGGTTTGTTTGCTGGAGGCAGGAATCTTGATTGTATATGTTTACCACTCCACTCTTAGAACTGGAAAAGGGAACAGAAAGATTTAAAACAAAAGAACCTCTGCAACCTAGATGAACATACTGGTGACTGGAAATAACATGCCAAGGGCACAATGGCTGAAGAATTCAACACAGAGACACTCTACGAGCGCGCACAGCTTCAGGCTGGCCGAGCTGGCTGAGCAGCTTTTCAACTGTAGGCCTAGCTACAAATCTGAAGAAAGCACAGAATGTCCACTTTACTTTCATAAATCAAGACTGTATTAAACGTCCACTCTGCCATGTACGACCTGTGGAACAAGGTAAATTCAGAAACTAAGACATGCACTCTCCCACAGCACCTATTGCCTAGCTTCCAATACTTGCAACTACTTAATTTCTATTATTTTGTATTACTGGGGATTGAACCTAAGGCCATTCTTACATACATTCACACAATGCTAAAAGTGTACCTGCAAGCCCTTTTGCTTTTCTTTCTCCTATTCTTTTTCTTGGAACAGGGTCTCACTGTTGCCAGGCTGGCCTTGGAACTTTGGACTCTCCAGCTTCAGCTTTCTGAGTGTCTGGGATTAAGAGTCAGCACCAGCCATCCTGGGCACTGCCTAACATGTAAAAGATCATAGGCACGTACACTGAGAGCTGCCTGCCAGTGTCCTACCCGCTAAGGCGCAGCCAACCCATGCTGCACTGGTCCACAGGTTTCCCAGCTCCGTTCGACTTGACTGCCCAGGCCCCCAACTTGCTGAGATACTTAAAAGCAAGCTTTCCCAGTTTTGATCTTGAGAAAGTATGCTACATATCCACCCCCGCTAACGTCCCACTCGAGGGCAAGAAATAGCTAACTGCAATTTCTTTATAGCTCAATTATTGTTTGGACTGAAGTCAAATATAATATCCTGTACCAACAAAATTAGACACACTAACATGATCTTGTAAGTTAGTCTGGAACTACTACTAACTATGCAATTACTCCTCCTTCCACCTACATAGGTAGAAATCAGGTAGGGAGATAAGGTCATTTCCGAAGCATAAACCATTTTTCTTCTACTAATAATCCAATAACAGGTTTTAGAAAATATTTTTAAATGCTTACTGTGGTGGTTTAAATAAGAATGACCCCCCCATAGGCTCATATCTTTGAATGCCTAGTCATCAGGGACCGACCAGTACTACTTGAGAAGGCTTAGAAGGTATGGCCTTGCTGGAGTAAGTGTAGCCTTGTTGGAGGAACTGTGTCATTGTGTGGGCTTTAAAGTTTCAAAAACCCTGACCAGGCCCAATGGTTCTCCCTTCCTGCTGCTGCCTGTGGATCCGGATGTAGAACTCTCAGCTAATTCTTCAGAATCATGGCTGCCTGCCTGCTACCACTGCTCCCTCCCTACCATAATAATGGACTAAATTCTTAAAACTACAACCAAGTCCCAATTTAATGGTTTCTTTGGTAAGAGTTGCCAAAGTCACAGTGTCTCTACACAGCAAAAGAACAATGACTAAGACACCTATCATACTAACAAATGATATCTCCAAAGATGATATATACTACACATAGCTAAAGGACTTAGAAAATTAAACCCAAAGTTGTATTACTGTACCTCCTCAATGGCAAGAAGCTAAATAAACAGATGGAACCCTTGCTGTGATCAAATGAGTATTCTAAATTAAGGAAAATATATTATGATTTAAGGTAATCTAGCGTTTTGGGGGTTTTTTTTGCCAAAAAGTTGACAAGCTGTCAATATTAACTATACATCAAGACAATTTTACAAAACAAAAAGCTCAGCTAGGATTACTGATTTTATATTTCTAAGCTGTCAGTAAAGTCATGTATTTAACTCTACTGTATTTAACTGCTAAACATCTTCTCATTAGCACAACATGATTCTCTTCACTCACCCACAAGCCACATACTGTCCATTTTTTGACGCAGCAATGCTTAATCCATGTAAACTGCCTTCATCAAGAAATCTGTTAATGCACTTCCTTGAATTCACATCCCACACATAAACTTCTCCATTCTCTGAAAGTAAAAGATAAAGGAGTCAGCTACTCTTGCTTAAATTTAAAATGCAAGTAAACTTACCATTTTTAGTCACTTTTCAATAGCACAAGGAAACTAAACCCTATTTCCAGAAAACGAAAAACATTTCAAATATATGCAAAAGTTCATCAGTCATTCAAAAAGAACCAGTATCCTTAGGTTTAATAAATTTTTTTTAAAAATCAAAAATTTGAGTTGATCAAAGTTGCTATATTCCACTCAAATAAATAACTGGAGCAAACATATGAAAAGGAAAGCAATACCAACAAGCATTAGTGTGACTATTATATAAGGCATACAGTATAAATTATATATTATAATATAATATATATATTATATAAGGCTATACAGTATAAATAAGCAGACTTTTAATGATAAAGAAAGCAAATGAACTGATCCGGACCACAAAAAGTTTGTGATTCAACTAGTTTGTTTCAAGTCATTGACAATTAAGAATATTAAAGGTAAGCAATATGACATACTAATTTGGAGAACTAATTAAGTCAGCAAGTATACTGGCTGGTTTTGTGTATCAATTTAACACAAGCTGGAGTCAAAGAGAAAAGAAGCCTCAGCTGAAGAAATGCCTCTATGAGATCCAGCAGTAGGGTATTTTCTCACCCAGCCCATTGGGAGTGGTGCCATCCCCAGGCTGGTGGTACTGGGTTCTATAAGAAAGCAGACTGAGCAAGCCAGGGGAAGCAAACCGATAAGCAGCACTCCTCCATGGCCCCTGCATCAGCTCCTGCCTCCAGGTTCCGGCCCTGCTCGAGTTCCTGTCCTGACTTCTTCCAGTATCGGACTATGATCTAGAAGTGTAAGCCAAACAAACCTTTCCTTCCCAACTTGCTTTTTGGCCTTGGGTGTTTCATCACAGCAACAGAAACCCTAACTAAGACAGCAAAATTGTAAAAAGAAAGATATTAAATACGGAGACCACGAATATTTCCATGATGGAAAGGCCATCTAATTCCCCAAAACGGTCAGTCCTTTTTCTTGCTCCTGCAGCATTTCTCATCCTATTATGTATACAATACTCACATTCACCTCAAAGAATGCGCCTCACTCCCTCTCATCCATTCCATTTCTATAGATACCGTTTCAAGGTTCGAACTTCTATATACAACTCATGTTCCCAATGAGAATTCAGTGACACTGTTATTTAACTATCTCCTTGAAACTTCCCACACTGAAGTATGTATATGTAGCAAGCATGTTAATACTACATATCAAATGGTTAACTCTTCACCGTTATTAGTTCTTAACTGACCTGGCAATGACAGAAAATGAATACTAAATATATCTGATTTTCTTATTAAAAACAATACATAGAAAACTATGCAGCTTTTTCAAAATAAAACTTTAAACATAAATACATTCAAACTTACCAGAAGAGGTATATATCCTCTTACTATCTGAAGAGAATGTGGATGCCGCAATTCGTCCATTAATCTTCATGCTACCTATGAGTTCTTTGGTCTAAAAGAGTAATTATTTACCAGATATTAGAAGCTGATATCTATCTGCCAAAAATATTTGACTCTAATTTTTATTAATTTTGTGTATAGCTGTATTATCTGCAATGTCTGTGCACATTTGCACCTGTTATGCACAGAAGCCAGAAGAGGGCAACAAATCCTCTAGAATTAGAGCTAAAGATGATTGGAAACCAGCAAGTGGGTACTGAGAACTAAACTCAGGTCCTCTGCAAGAGTCCCAGTTCCCTTAACCACTAAGCCATCTCTCCAGCCCTGAGTCTTTTTCTTAGTTGAATGTTTTCCCCCAACTGCCTATATCTTTTCCTAAAGTTCTACTTGAGTAGATTTAAGAACACATTGAGTGTCAGCAGTCCTAGTGCAAGCCTTAAGTCTGAGGCACAAATAAGTGGATCTCTGTAAGTTGGAGGCCAGCCAGAGCTATATAGCAAAACCCTATCTCAAAAACAAAAAGAAAAATAAAAACAAACAAAAAACTCACATTAAGTTAAAGTTCAAGACTATCCTTAACCCTAGCCTTACTACCAACTGGAAAAACAACAAAAAGAGACTACATGCTTCACCTTCATTGATAGCAAGTGAGAAAACCCTGCAATGCCGCTTATGAGCAGGAAGGATCCATCTGGGGAGACTTCAAATCGCTTCACTATTTTCTCTTTCAAACCTAAGAAATGAGATGAAACAACCAAGATTTAGTGACTTTTAAGAACTCTACCTATCCTTCAATAACAATTAAATTCCCTTACCTTTGAAAATGTCTACAGGACACAAAGTAAACTAACACAAGCTCTGAATAAATCTGATTACATGGAACATCAAAAAGACCCTAAAAAGAAATTCATTTCAAAATGGCTGGGAAACTTCATCTAGGTTAACATTCAACAGTTCAGCCGTGCCAGGCATGGTGGCGCATGCCTTTAATCCCAGCACTTGGGAGGCAGAAGCAGGCAGATTTCTGAGTTTGAGGCCAGCCTGGTCTACAGAGTGAGTTCCAGGTCAGCAAGGGCTACACAGAGAAACCCTGTCTCAGAAAACAAAACAAAACAAACAAAAAAAATACCAAAAACAAAAAACAAAAACAAAAAAAACACAAAAAAGATACCAGCAAAAGATTTACCCTGGCTGCTACTGCTGGAATGTTCCCTGCTTTGCTCCCAGAGGGCATATTCTGTTTTTTCTTTTTCTTCTTCTTATATTGTTTCATAAAAGATTGGGACAATGAACACTGGAAAGTGCAGGTGGAAATGGAGGGACCTGAGAAACAAAAAACGGCTAAGATGGGAAAACAGAGTTCACTCTGCTCGTTTCTGAGAAGGTTGCAGAGTTGGCTGTGCAGCTGGAAAAACTGCAGGTGGAAGTGAGGGGCACCAAAAAGGGAGAACAAAAAGGTTCAGTCCAGGTGACTGAGCAAGAGCACAGGAGTTTCCAGAAGAGGAAAGAGGGAAAGAAACTATGACAGAGGGTGGCTGGGTCAGAGAAATGCTAAAAAGCCAGAGGACAATCGGATGAAACAGCCCATTTTGAAAGAAAGGGTTAATCTAGAACCAACTAGGCCTCCAGAGCAGGAGGGGCAGCCCAGGGTTAGTTATGACATGACCACCATCAGCTTCCCCAGTAGTCATACAGTACATGCCTGCTAATGTTGTGGAACAAGGTTATGATGAGACAGGATGGCATCCTATAGAAATGAAATATCTAAGGTGTTTTAAAGAGGCCAAGATTTCATATGGGATGCACTCCCCTTATGGAAAACAAATCCTCAATAACTGGGCTACTCAAAATTATTCCCCAGGGTTGGAAAGGACTGGTGACAACTGTACTTGAAGCTGTCCCACAATTGCAATAGTTAATAAAGTGGAGGGAAGAAACTTCAAATACTGAACAGTGAAATAGTGAGGAGAATGAATACAGTACAGGCCAGTTGCTGGGTGAAGGGCAATACTCTGATATACAAGAATGATTTGGGGGGGGGGGGGCTGGGGAGATGGCTCAGCAGGTAAGAGCACCCGAATTGCTCTTCCAAAGGTGCATAGTTCAAATCCCAGCAAATACACAGTGGCTCACAACCATCTGAAGTGAGAGCTGGTGCCCTCCTCTGGCCTGCAGGCATGCAGGCAGAATGCTGCATACATAATAAATAATAAATCTCAAAAAAAAAAATTCAATTTGATGACAATACTATAGAACAATGTCGCTTAGTTGCTTTAGAGCTTGGGACAAAGCTGAGGAAAAACCCACCTCCTTTACAAAGATTAAACAAACTCTGGAAAAAGCCCTCAGTAATTTTCTTTACAAAGATTAGCCTCAGCCATGAACAAAGGCAGGTGTTGATAGAAACCTTGGCATTTCAGTATGCAAATACCAAGTATGAATAAACTATTAAGACCATTAAAGGCAAGGGCAGTACCCATGGATAACGCAGGGGCATGATTTTTGTCAGAGGCAGATAGTTTCTGCCATTGTGTGATACCTGGAATTCTGGAAGATTTTTCAGGGGGTATATAAATGCTAGGGTCCCAAGAGGTTGATGGGTTATTGGTTGCTGTGGGTTGCAATTTGTTATGTAGTTGTTCACAAAGAAGAAAAAAGAAGAGATTAGATATCCTGCTGGTGAATATCAAATTTGCCCCAAGGAACTTGATATTCCTACTCAAGCATGAAATAGTTCAACATGAGATAGTTTAACGATAACTTTCTATCCTTTCTATCCTTTTTTTCTTCCCTACATGTTAGGGAACTGAAAGGGTGGGAAAGGGCAGAAAAAAGAACCCACAAAGTAGTCAAGAACAGCTACAAACATTCATTCTACCACAACTGCTAAAATTAAAACCAAGTATCGGAGGCTGAAGAGATGGCTCAGCAGTTAAGAGCACTGGCTGATCTTCCAAAGAACCCAGGTTCTGTTCCCAGCACCCACATGGTGACTCACAACAATGTATAACTTAAGTTCCAGGAGATCAGACATCCTCTTCTAGCATCCAAAGCCAACAGGATATATAAGTGGTATTCAGAAGGAAAAAGACATATATATACAGAGGAAAACAAGAGAAGGAAAGAAGGAAATGGGAGAAAGATGGGAACAAAGGAAGGAAGAGAGAAAGAGAGAAAGGTGGGGGAGGGAGGAAAAGAAAAGGAAAAGAATTCTAAATAAAAGAGGTTAGAGAGAAGGTTCAGCAATTAAGAGCACTTGTTCTTACAGAAGACCCAAGTTCAGTTCATAGCACCTACATGAAGGATCACAGCCATTTCTATCACTCCAGCTCCAGGGGATCCAAAATCCAAGGATGTTCATGGGGCAAGCAAAACACTCATGTACATAAAATAAAAAATAGAATTTTTTTTTCAAGGCAGGGTTTCTGTGTAGCCTTGGACTTGCTTTGTAGACCAAGCTAACCTTGAACTAACAGAGATTCACCTGCCTCTGCCTCCCAAGTGCTGGGATTAAAGGTGTGCACCACCACACCCAGCCTCTAAAAGAATTTTTTAATAGAGTATCAGGGCAAAGGCTTAAAGTAGAATCCTAGCCTACAAGCATAAAAGTCTAGGTTTGGTCCCCAACACAAAATAAATAAAAATAATAAGCAAAGAAAGAAAAATCAATTAACAAGTACAAATAAAGCCAAGTGGTCCAGAAAAAAAATGTATAGATGTAAATTATGAAGTTACCCTACTAAGTGTTTAACTTGTCAGTTCTCTGGCCTCATTCAAGCATGGTTCCTCAACACAAGAAAACTGCCAAACACTATTAACTAAACAAACGCTTATTTTTAAGAATCCCATTGAGACATGCCTTTAATCCCAGCACTTGGGAGGTAGAGGCAGGCGAATTTCTGAGCTTGAGGCCAGCCTGGTCTACAGAGTGAGTTCCAGGACAGCCTACACAGAGAAACCCTGTCTCGAAAAAAACAACAAAAAAAAGGAATCCCGTGGAGAAAGCTGGGTGTGATGGCACTGGCACATACCTTATTCCCAGGGCTTGGGAGGCAGAGGCAGGAGGTGAATCTATGAATCTGAGGGCTAACAGTGAGACTGTGTCTGCCTGTCAGTCTCACACACACACACACACCTGGGATCGAAAATACTTATAAATACTGGCAAATTCAGGTTGAGAGGAGTAAGATGACCAACTGTGTGTTCAACAGAAGTCTTACCTCTCACTTGATGTACAGGAATTAACTTCCCAGCCAGCATATCATAGACATAAAGAACCTTGCTGTGCATACTTGTGGCTAAAACCTCTTCTCCATTAGCACTGAAACAAGCCTTAAAGATTGGAAACTTTTCCAAATAGATGCTCTGGATTTTAGGGTTTGTTTTGCCATCAACCTATAAGAAGTACAAATATTTCTTTTGATTATTTCCACAGACCCTGCCTGTATTCTGGCAGTGAACATTTCACTACAAGACTTCAATGAAAAATCCATACCTGAAACAGTGAGATAGAATTATCTACCCCAGAGACCATCACCACCTGTGCACCAGGATGGAACTGTACTGATGAGATCCGAGCAGTGGTAGGCCGTTCAGCATTGGCAGGCCGGCAGTTCTTCATCTGTGGAAATAAAAGGCTGGGATGTTATCGACAAGTGGGTTAGCATCACTTAAAGCAATATTCTCAACCTGTGGGTCGTGACTTTGGGGGTGAACAACCCTTTCACAGCAGTCATGTATCAGATATTTACAATTCATTAATAGCAAAATTACAGCTATGAAGTAGCAACAAAAATAATTTTATGGTTGGAGTCACTGTACATGAATACCACATGTATTAAAGGGTCACAGCATTAGGAAGGTTGAGAACCACTGGCTTAAAGAAAAGAAAAAAAAAAAAGTCATTTACAGTGCCAGACAATCGTGGCTCTGGCACCAGTTAAGTCACTACTACACAGAATATATCTGCACTGTCTCTGAAGTGAAGGGTTAAGTCTGTGTGTTAGCTTTAAACAAGAAATGCCCTCCACAGACATACGTGTAAAGATAGGGAAGGGGCTAGAAGCCTTTGAGAGGCCTAGCTGCAGGAAAGGTCTTTGGATGTCCCTGAAACTATACTTTTCCCTGACCTCCTCTTGTATTCTCTCTGCTTTCTGCCACTAGGAGGTAACCAACTTAACTCCTCTATGCCCTCAATGATGTTCTGCCTTACCACAGCCCAGAAACAACATACCAACAGACCATGGACTCAAGTCTGAAACTAGAGCTAGGCATGATGATCCACAACTTTAACCCAAGCAGAGGCAGGTGCATCTCTGAGCTCAAAGCCAGCCTCTAGAGGTAACTCCAGGATAGTCAGGGCTAAACAGGAAAATCCTGTCTCCAAAAAAAAAAAAAGTCTGAAACAAAACCAAAGTAAATGAGGAATCTTTTTGTCCAGGTAATCAACAGTCTGATACACCTTTCTACACATGAAAGTCTAAACATACTAAGCACTTTTTAAGTACTAGTATACAGTACTGCCCCAAAGACCTATCTATTTTTGTTAAGACACTATGCTCTATGCCACTGGTTCCACAGCTCTGCAGTCCAGTTACTATGTACACGTGTGTACTAGGGACACCTGTGGCTAGTTTAAAATGATGGTGATCTCTCTTATCACTTGGACTTTCTCAGCTGCCTCTTGTTTTTAGAGGTACAAATACATATTAAAAAATTTCATTTAGGAACAAAGTATACATAGCCTGTGTCCAAAATTACTGAAATTAAATTTTGTTACTTTTGGGGCTGGTGAGATGGCTCAGTGGGTAAGAGCACCCGACTGCTCTTCTGAAGGTCCAGAGTTCAAATCCCAGCAACCACATGGTGGCTCATAACCATCCCTAACAAGATCTGACGCCCTCTTCTGGAGTGTCTGAAGACAGCTGCAGTGTACTTACATATAATAAATAAATAAATCTTTTTAAAAAATTTTGTTACTTTTGTTTTTTTTAAATGTGGCTTCATTCATTTCTCAGTTTTACTTATTATTTTTACTGTGAATGTGAATGATGTGTGAGCATGGGGATGTGTGCCACAGTACAAGTGTGGCAGTCAGAGGCACAGTACAAACCTTTATAGTAGAGGTACTTCAGCTTCAAGGGGGCGGAGTGGGGACGGCATCATTCTTGTCTATTTTTAATTTTAATTTTAATTGTTAACTTACCATACTACCACTTCCACTGCCCCATCTCCATAAACACTCCATTTTACAGAAAGGAAAATGCTTAGCACACAGGTCTGTTAGTCTGACAGATAACAGCTGAAGCACTGAGCTAGGGAAGCACAGGTTACTACAGTTAATGAATATAAACAAACTTTGGTACGGGTAAACCAAGTACTGGGGTAAAAGTCGTTCCAAAGTGCTTAAAGAAGGCACAAACAGACACATGCAAGGTACGGGTTCAAAGGCAAGAAAGGATCCGGTTTGTTTAAGAAACACAACGGCCTGTGTGGACCTACGTAACAACTAGGATAAAAGAGGTCTGAGGATGTAAGCATGAGAAAGACCATAAAGGACACTGCAGACCATGATAAAAATACAGATTTTAAAAAGTAAAAGTAATAGGACCTGAAACTAGTTTTAAAAGCTCCCTCTAGGGCCTAGAGAAACGGCTCAGTGGTTAAGAGTACACAGTGCTCTTGCAGAGGACCCAAGTTCAGTTCCCAGTACCCGCATCAAATAGTACACAGCTGCCTATAACTCTAGCTCCTGTGATCTAACACCCCCCCCCTTGGCTGGAAGTATCTGTGCTCAGATTCCTGACATACACAAATAATTATATAAAAGCTCCCTGTAGTATTAATATGTCAAGAACAGTTCACAAAATAAGGTACAGTGGACATGAGGAGCCCAGTCACTGCAACAGGCTGATTGAGATGGAAGCAAAAAGAAATGAAAAGAAACCTACAGGGCCCCTATACATACTTAAGTAGGTCATGCTAAGTAGCTCTCTATCATTTCTGCAAAAGAAAAGAAAAACCTAAGAATATTAAAGCAAAATGACAGGAAAAACACTAACCCCTCATACAAGGAGTTACTTGTATAGAAGCATACTTAATAGAAGCAGACTGGATGTCACAGGTCAGTAACGGGACAGGTCCCAATTTCAACAACTCTCACCTTCAAGATTCCTCTTGGAAGAGAAGTGGATGTGGATATGAAATTCCCAGTCCTTTGCAACAAATCATCTTCATCCTCTTCACTTTCATCTGAGTCAGACAAACCCACAGGCTAATCTTTAGAATCAATCAGGAGGTCCTTTACTACCCCAAACTTCTCTACTTCCAAATGCAACTTCCATCCTAGCTTCACAACCTCAACTACTTTTTGAGCTGAAAATGGTAAAAGCAAAACAAAATTTAAAAGAAAAAGATAAAGATGACACTGCACATCACGCACGCACGCACGCAGCCCATTCTCTTTCCACAGTGTAGGCCCTGGGCATTAAACTGGTAGTACACACCCACACACCCCACACAATAAGCTTGACTGGGAAGAAAGACATACGAATGGTTACTAAGATAAAAGGAAATCAAGTTTAAGCATTTCATTTTAAAAGAGCAACTCATAATCATGACAAAATCAGAAACAGAACAGAGATATAGCTTACTAACACACATGAGAAAAAGAACAATGCCAGCCAACTGTGTATAAGCACTTCGGTGAGAGATAACAAGATGGCTAAGTGGATTGAAGGACCTTGCCAACAAGCCTAACTATCAGTTTGATGCCCGGGGCCTACACTGTGGAAAGAGAGAATGGGCTGCCACAAGCCATCTGAGTTCAGGGCCAGAATAAGCTACATAAAACTCTGTCCCAAAAGCCAAAAACTTATCAGTGCAAATTCTAGAACACAGTACTTAAAATTTAGCCTCCACTGGCTTTTGTTTTGTTTTTTTAATATAAAGGTTTTTTTTCTTCTCACTCTGGTCCTGATCTCTCTGGCCTCCAGCCCAAAGATTTATTTATTTAATTATATGTAAGTGCACTGTAGCTGTCTTCAGATACACCAGGAGAGGGTACCAGATCTCATTACAGCTGGTTGTGAGGCACAATGTGGTTGCTGGGATTTGAACTCAGGCTCATCTAAAACACTTCATTTTTAACAGCTTGGGAAAACTCCAATAAAAACAATACATAGAAAGGGACCTACTAGCTTAGAAACATCAACACTCACCATCTGAAGATGTCCTCCGCTTGCTCCCAGCCTCTGCCCAATCAGGTACTCCTCCCATGGCATGCTGGAATCTAAGAAGAAAAACGAAAAGTGTTGCAGTAACACTACTGAACCTTTGGCACCCTTTAGAGTATATATAAAATCTCTTCCCAAATCAATACCTTTGGGGGAAAAAAAAGTCCACAAAATAGCCCCAAGCTCTCTGTACTGGAAACTCACGAACCTCCGCCCACAGAAACCAGTACTGGATACAGTACACCTCAATCCATATTTGTGGTTAAATTTATGTTCCATTATATGACTATCCTATTTGCTCTTATCAGCTCATCCTAGATATTTGGAATTATGCAGGCTCTTTGTAGTTACAAACCAATGCCAGCATACAGAGATACACAACATGTCTGAAAGGAAAATGTCTGAACACAAATGACTAGAATACACAAAATGTCTTCATTCAGGTCAAGTGGCATAGGCCAACTGCTTGGGAGGCTAGGAGAAGAGGATATTAAGTTTGAAGCCTGCCAGAACTACAAAGGGAATTCAAGGTGCCATCTTGGTCAACTTAGAAGAGACTCTCTCGCCAGGCATGATGGCACACGCCTTTAATCCCAGCACTTGGGAGGCAGAGGCAGGTGGATTTCTGAGTTCGAGGCCAGCCTGGTCTACTGAGTGAGTTCCAGGACAGCCAGGGCTATACAGGGTTCAAGAAACCCTGTCTTGAACCCTCCCCCCCGCCTTAAAAAAAGAAGAGACTCTCAAAATGGAGGAGTGGGGCCAGAAATATAGTCCAGCAGTATAATGCTTACTTAGCATACCCTTAAGTTTCAATCCCCATAGGTATTTTTATAAAACACTAACTAGGCCAAGCATGGTGGCACACACTAATCCCAGCACCAGAAAGGCAGAGGCAGGAGTTTCAGGGCAGCGTGGTCTACACAGCAAACTCTAAGACTACACGGAGAAACTCTGTCTCAAAAAGCAAAAGTAAAAAATAAAAATAAAAACACTGTATTTAAAACTTTATTATTAAAGTCGATATGCACAGGGCTTGAGCTCAATCCCCAGCACCACATAAAAGTGGTTAGACTTAGACATAGAAGTTCAAGGTTAGACTGGGTTATACAGTAAGATCCTGTCTCTGGGGGAAAGGATTTTAATAGAGTGAACTTACTACATACAAATGAATGGCCACATACCAGTATTACTGATAGCATTTCAGTAGTGATAGCATTTCAAGTTTTGTGGTTTTATTTTTCCTTCAAAATACCTTTATTTGTTGTAATCCCTGCCGAAAATACTTACATGAAGTCACCAGTCAAGTAATGCCTACTTTTCATGGACTATATGACTATTCAAAGGCCACTATAGCCAAAAGCAAAGCAAAGCAAAAAAAAAAAACCCAAATGGCTGTTTATGTCTTGATAAGTCACAGGAAAAAGGGTACTTACTCTTCTTTAAGTCTCTTTTGAAGTTTATCTTTTGAAAGTTTACTTTCGCTGGCATTTTTCATTATATCTTTCCGAAACCGATTGTTCAACATGTCAACTCTGTGAAGTGAAGAACATTCTAAATTGTGAATAGCTACCTTTAGTATTCTGAAAAAAACATTTACTAAAACACTAAAGTTAAATAGTCTAAAACGTGGAGTGTTTCATATATACCTTTTTCATTCGTCTGGACTCTCATACATTCTGGAAATATCCGAGAAAAAGGATCCTGAATTACCTAGACACTATTCAAGTCTCTTTCCAAAATAGGCAAGTCAAATACACAAAAAGCAAACAATCAAATACTGCCTGTATTTTATTGGCAAGTGACAGTCTTTCTAATAAATGGTATTTTAGAGTTAAAAAACAAGAATAAAAACAATAAACCAAGACCTGACTATCTAAAGACTTGAAACTCTCTGTTCACAAGAAAGGTGAAAGACTCTGACTGAAAAAAGCGTGGTGGCGCATGCCGTTAACCCCAGCGCCTAGGAGACAACGCACGCCAGCCTGCGCTACAGAGTGAGTTCCAGGACAGCCAGGCTACACAGAGAAACCCTGTCGTGAAAAATCAAAAACAAAATGAAAAAAGAAAAAAGGTAAAGAAAACATGCAGTTAGCAGGCCGTGAACACGCTGTAAACATGGGCCTCAAGAAGGACTAAAGAGGGGCTGGTGAGATGGCTCAGTGGGTAAGAGCACCCGACTGCTCTTCTGAAGGTCCGGAGTTCAAATCCCAGCAACCACATGGTGGCTCATAACCATCCGTAACAAGACCTGACTCCCTCTTCTGGAGTGTCTGAAGATAGCTACAGTGTACTTACATATAATAAATAAATAAATCTTAAAAAAAAAAAAAAAATAAGAAAGACTAAAGAGTACCAGCAGCTTTATCCTAGGCAGGAACCTGGATTCAGCCTACAGCAAGTCAAAGTTAGAAATTCTATTAAAACTCTTTTATGTAAGAAATCTGAGACATTAAGCCCTCTAATAAACAAAGATAATAAAGCGCATATATAATACACACATGTGACTACCATCAATTTTCCTCAACACAAGAAGGGTTGTTTTCGGGCTGGTGAGATGGCTCAGTGGGTAAAAGCACCCGACTGTTCTTCCAAAGGTCCGGAGTTCCAATCCCAGCAACCACATGGTGGCTCATAACCATCCGTAACAAGACCTGATGCCCTCTTCTGGTGTGTCTGAAGACAGCTACGTTGTACTTACATATAATAAATAAATAAATCTTAAAAAAAAAAAAAAGGGGTTGTTTCCTATTGTCAAATTAAGAAAGTCTGCAAACCACCCCTACCCCCCTAAAAAAAAGAACCCTCACTGATCATAAGACTGAAATTCACACTTTTCCTGGGAAACATAAGTTCTAGTCTCTGATCAAATACTACTACTACACATTAAAGAAATTTGAAAAACGAAAAAGCTTATTCATAAAATGTTTTTCTGTAGTCTTAAAGCAGAAAAATAGAAAAATTCATTTGTTCAGTAAATCTGTACTTGGTTCATACAAGGAACAACTTCCCTTGCTTCCAATATAACTTTACATAGAGAAAGCAAACACTGCTAGCTTTGTCTGAAGCCTTACTCAGTTCAGGCACCAGAAATGCTCTATGCATCATTTAGCCCAATGGCCTTCTGCGACAGCCACTGTTCTGACACTCATTTTACTAAGAGGTAGATTCCAAACTTGCCCTTGAGTGGTCGGGAACCATCCTGTGAGGAAGGAAGCTAAGACGTAACAGAAATGATTATTTAAGCAGTCCATCCTGCACACGAGACAGGGAAGGAGCTGTGCAATCAAACAGTAGGTACCTTTCTCTCAGCACAGAATTATGAACCTTCTTCCTGTGCTGCCAAATGTTTTGGTTCTTCATATAGTTATACTTTCCAAGGCAATGACTTGTCAAAATCTACAAGTTAACTTTTAAGGTATCCAGAGGGATTCTGAACAAAATGACTAACTTACATTTCCTCATCTTCATCATCTTCATCCACCCAAACTGGCTTCTTCTTCTTCTGAGAAAGATTGTCTTTTGCTTCATTTTCCACTTCATTTTCCGAGTCATCTGAGCTTCCATGTAGCTGACCCTACAGAGATATACCATTGTCAAACCACTGTGATATTCCTACAAGGTGTGTGTGCTGCGCGTGCACACACACTTCTTATACTACAATAGCCTATAGAATGCTTTTGCTTTCCTGGTCCGCTGAAGAAATAATGTGATGGACCATGCTCAAGGAGCATGCAGGAAAGGAGATCAGAACCACCATGAGGACAGGCAAGGCAGGATGGAAGAGCCAAGAATGGGGAAAAGACTGCAGTAGACAAGGGGAAAAGGTAAGCGGCCAGGTAAAGAGCAAGCATCAAAGCTCAACAGTTACAGAGCCCAGGGCCTGCTAGAATCCCACACAACATAGTTGGTGTCTCATAGCCTCCTCATAAGGAGTATCTCTTGTTCTACATGCTTCATCTCCACCCTCAAAAAACAAAAAACAAAAACAAAACAAAACAAAAAACAAAAAATTCCCTTTTAAATGATCTGAGCTTTCTCCCAACCCACAGGGCAGTGTCCAAGGAGCCAACTGCAGAATGCACCCGCACTGCTGACTTAAGATGTTTCAAAGCCCATCAAGTGAGTCCTTTGGATACAGAACTGTCCCACCGCTCGTAACATGACTGTTCTCCACCTCCCAATGGAGGCTGCTGCAGCTCTCCATCAAAGCACCCACAGAGGGTTAACTAAGCAAATGCTGGTACTCCCATTGAGTCATTCTGCTTATCCTATCTAAAAGACGTCTCCACGCACATTTAAATCCTCTCTCAAATGTTTTCATTTTCCTCTCCACCAGTATACTTTAACTTTACTAGTCTTGTGTCTTTTATCTTGTTTTTCTACCACTACTAACACAAGTTCCAAGAGAGGGGCTCCTGTGGGATTCATCCACTGCTGTGTCTCTATTGCATCTCTACCCTTAGTCCAGGGGCCAGGTATAGATCAAAAGTAATAATCACGAAGGATTTGCAATTGTTACAAAGAGCTAGCATCCAAAGAAAGGTTAGAGACGAATACACACTGATCGTTCTCAAAAGTTGGGCGTGGATATCACCCGGTGATGTTATTAAAAGGCAGCTTTACACCTTCTGCCCACGTATTGGTTCCATCCACTACACGGAGTCGCGACAGGTGATCAAACGGCCACCCCTGTGGTTCCAGCAGAGGGTGTAAAGAGCCCGAAGATGCGCGACTCTGCTTTGCAGACATCAGCCATCCTTCGGCAAACCAAGCCGGCAGTTGAGCGCCTGCTGGATGCCAAGTGCCGCGGGGCGGAGAAAGACAGCGTCCCCGCCCTCGGCCAGCCGGCAGCCCAGAACCCGAGGCGAAAGAGCGCGACGGCGCCCCTCGGCGCCCGCGGTCGCCGGTCCCTCCCACCTGAGCACTCGCCGCCACAGGTCCCCCCCCCAGGCTCCGCCCCCGGGGCCTCGCCACCCGCCGCGCGGCCCGCCGGAGCGTGAGCCCGCTCGGCCCGCAGGCAGGCAGGCAGGCAGGCCGGCCTTCCTCACCCGAGAGCTCCGCAGCCGCTGCAACAGCGCGTCCTCGTCGTCCTCGACGTCGCCGAAGACGAGCTGCTCCAGGCAGCGCTCGGCGGCCGGCTTGTCGTCCTCTAGCGTCAGGCGGTTTCGCTGCCGGAGCCGGCTCTCCTCCTCCTCCGCCGCCGCCGCCGCGGATCCCGCGCTAGGGGCCGCCCTCGGCTCGGCCGGCTGCGTCCGTTGGGATGAACGGGCGGCCTTTCCGGGCGTGCTGCCGCTCCCGGGTCTGGCTTTCCTCCCCGGCGTTGCGCCGGCTCTCCGGTCTCGTCTCGTCCGGCTCTTGCGTTCGGGCGGCATCCTCGGGGCTGAGGGGGAAAACGCCGACGTTCACGTGGAGCACCACTGCGCATGTGCCGGGGCGGCTCGCTCGTCTCCGCGGCCCGGCCCCGGGGAGCCGGAAGGAGCCTGCGCCGCCGCGGGCCACGT
The DNA here is from genome assembly GCF_900095145.1 of Mus pahari. Classification (NCBI taxonomy): domain Eukaryota; kingdom Metazoa; phylum Chordata; class Mammalia; order Rodentia; family Muridae; genus Mus; species Mus pahari. Next base: position 61,296,618 of record NC_034603.1, read on the forward strand.
GACCGGCACTCGCGCGCTACGTCACTCGCACTCCGTCCGGCGGCCCCGCCCCGTGTGGGAGTTCCTCGGGGAAGGCCGATCTTCCGGGTGGAGGGGGAAGCGGCGTGACTGGAGTGGAAATTTTCCCCGGCACAACTTCTCGGAGGCAACATATTGGAAGGGACTCGGGAGGGCCAGAGTCCAAATGGAAGTGGCTGAAAGAAACTTCTCGCCCCGCTGACTGTGAGCCCCGCGTCCTGCCGCGCGCCCTCATTACCTCATCGCCCTGTGGTCTTGGTACGGTCCTTAGAGTACGGCGCCTGCCGAGGGTCCCACGCTGGAGGGGAGAGAGGAGGGTACGTGGGGGAAGTGGGCCAATCGGGGCGCGGGTCACGGCGCAGGCGCGCTGGGGAGGGAGGGCTATGCTAATGTTGTTGATATCCTGGGGCCACCCGAGTTAAAAGGGGGGAAATCCGGGGGCTGCCGCTGCTGCCGCTGGCCCAGGCCCAACCCGGGGGTCCCCCCCCTGTAGTCGCCGCGGTCCCGGGGAGAGGCGCCCGCCCCCTGCTCGCGGGGGGGAGGGGGCGCCGCGGGCTCGGGGAGCACGGACGGCCCCTACCCATGAGGCCCTGATGGAAAACACAAAGGATCTGGTGAGAGCCGAGCGCAGCGGCCGCTTTGTGTGCCAGGTTGTGGGGGGCCACGCCTGCGGCTGCCCGGCCCCCGGAACGCCGCAGCTCGGGGGACCCCGCTCGCGGGCCTGCTGCTTCATCCCACGCCCCCTCCGCCTCCGGAGCTCCCCTCCCCCTACCGGCCGTTAAACGTTCAGGGGTTCCCCTCCCCCCTCAACCCCTGACTTAGGGTTCTCTCTCTCTCTACTCTTAGGGAGAAAAAAAAAAACATAAGAAAGTTTTTCCTCTGCTTCCCCTCCCCCAGCCCGGTTCTTCTTGAAGGGAAAGATTAGATAGGAGACTTTTACTTTTTTTAAGCTGCCAAGGGTGGGAGAGTGGTTTCTCTGGGGCGTGGGGGCCGGAGCATATAGAGTTTCGGGGCTTGGCAGGGGACGGAGCCCACCGTTGTAGAGCCAGCGCCGAGAGACATTTTGCACGTGGAGGTGCTGCTACTGAAAGGGGGCGGGGTGGGCACGTGTGGGAGGGAGACGTAGGAGTGGTATCGGGGAGTCAGCCGCCGAGGCTGCTACTTGAGGGTTCCAGGGCAGTGGGCTTCCACCATCCCTACGTTCTCCTTTGTGAAAAAGAAATCCTGACATTGCAGAGTCGGAAGAGACACTAGAAGTCACCCAAAGCAGCCGCCCCTGTCCAGCTTCTGACGAGTGGTAGGTAGTCTGACCTCTACTTAACCCTACATCCATGTACCACGCACTGCTGCCTAGGAAAGCACCTTCGGTTTCTTTGAGTCTCTGATACTCTCTTGCCTGCCCTTATTAGACCCTTCAGTCTCATTCATGTCGTGTCCTGGTTAAGTTGCTCCCTTTTTTACTTCTCAAATTTGTTCTCACATCCTCCTCACCCACCCACTGCTCATTGGCCTATATTTTGTATGCCAGGAAAGAACATCAGGGAAGTGGAGGAAGGGGGATGGGGAGAGTAAAGAGATGGTGAAGGCCAACTGAAAACTTTGCTGAGTCGGTATCAAGTGCGCTGCTTCCATGACTAAAGATGGTTGAAACTATTCCCTGGGAAGCTAGGGAACTGCTATATGGGGGTTTCATAACTGTTTCACAAGTATTCCTCTTTGAGATTAGGACATTTTTAGCACCATATCCTTGGTACTGTCAGTGTACATTATTTGCCTTTTGCTTAAATCACTTTTCCTAAGAACTCCTAAAATTGGGCCTGGGGGAGGAATAGTATTGAAACTAATAAATACAATACCTGGAAGATACATGATCAAAACTATTCCTTCTCATCATTTTGACGCACGATCTTTGCAAACCCATGTCCCCTCCAAAAGGAAGGCCCTTTCTCACAAATGCTTCTTGTAACATTTATTTATTTATAGGATGGGACATGCTGCTGGGGGGTGGGGGGGTGGAATCAGAGAACAGGTGGAGGTAATCATCTTAACTTATGCCATGTGCGAACCAGGAATCAAACCCAGGTCATCAAGATTGGCATCAGGCCCCTTTACCTACTGAGAGCTTGCTCGCACGCCTGTCTTTCCCCCCCACCTCGTGTGTGTGTAAGTGTAAGAATTCTATCTTAGCCTTGAAATGTTTGTTACAATTTAATGTTTACTTTTGACTTTTTAATCTTTTATCCCCCTTACATTAATATGCACTTAGTAGTTAACTTGCAAATGTATATTGGCACTCACTGCTGTGCTTAACTCCGTAGCCCAGTAGTAGCTCCTGATACTGGTAAAGCAAAGGTTTTCCTGTTCCCCAGTCTGTGGTAGAGGCCGGTGGTTTGCTCTTGTGTATATCAGACTGTTTACCTCAACACCAAGGAGTGTTTAGAAAGAAAATAGCTGTTTTTTGCACCACCTCCTCTGAATAACAAATAGCTTCTATTTATATGGAACCCCATATTGAAGTATTGCAAATGCCTTGCAGATTAGAGCAGAAGCTGTCTCAAATAAGTGACTGTTCTTAATGTCTTCTGGTGAGCCCGGGTTTCTAGCCATTTTTGTAACTTTCTGTGAACTAAAGCATCCATTTTCTTTCAGGGCTATTCACTAGTGTTTTTACATGGATTTGAGTCCTAGCTGTAAAAACTTACATAGCTATTTACGCACCAAAGTTTCAGTCCATATGCCCTTCCAAAGTTTTTTCCTGCTAACTTTAAACATGAACTGTCATGACAAAATTTGACTTTAAAAGCATTTGCGTGCTAAACATACTAGACAGGAACAACTGGTTTTATTTTCAAAGAGGTCATTACTCTGTTTTTTATGGTTAGCTGTACATGGATCTCATTATCTGTCTTCCCAGATAATCGGGTGTTTCCCTCATCCCTTAGTTACTTTTGTAAATAAAAACAAAGCAAATTCTTTTAAATTGTGTTAAAATACAACATTTAAACTCAGACAAAATTGTAGTTTATGAGTAAAAACAGCATGTTAATGTCATAGTCATTAAAGTACTGAGTGACTGACTGAAAGCCAGGACTGCTCAGGTGATCTGAATAACCACGTATTAAATGTGGAGAAGTCAGCTGTTTTGACTTGCTCATTACGTCTCCGCTTTTTATCCTTACAACTGTTTCCGTGTCTGTCTAGGCCAGACATAGTGGTGCATGCCTCTAATCCCCACCCAAGCGTCAGGAGATACAGCTTTGCTTGGACTATATGGTAAAGACAGCGATGGGTTTCAAATACATGACCAATAAATGGGTAAAGCCAAAAGATTTTAGGTAGTTCCACGCTCAGATTTATCTTCTAATAGGGTGTCTTTAAAGGTTCCAAATAACTTGTATCTTTACTTAAAAATGTATGTTTTACTGTCCTGTACCTCATCGTGGTTCATAGGCATATACCACCATATTCAACTTACACAGTGATAGGGATTGAGTCTGGGGCTTGTGGGTGCTAGGTATTCTTATTAACTGACTCTGCATCCCCAGACAAGAGCTTACTGTTTCTTAATCTTTTTTAAGAACCCTCCTTCCCCCTGCAATAATATAGTTTCTCTTCTGTCTTTGCTAGAAAGTGTAATGAAGGGTGAAAAGGCTATAAATCCACTTGAATAGACTCTGAATGGAAGAAAGGGCTGCAATGCTAGTTGGGGAGCACTGTCAGAAGGGGCTTGAACTGCACTTCTGCCATTATTGAACTCCATGGCCTTGTTGGATAGTTGAAGAATTGGTATAGAATCAGTTGTCTAATAGAACTTTCAGCTATACTGGAAATGTCTGTTATCTGTATGGAAGCCACCAGCCACGGTGGCTATTGAGCACTTAAAATGTAACTAATGGACAGAAGCATTCAATATTTTATCATACTGTTTTTATTTGATGTCAATTTAAACAGTCGTATCTCTTCCAAATTGAGCATGCAAGTTTTGGTATAATGTAATCACTAGGTTCATCTCTTACAGATTGTAGTTTAAAATACGATTTTCCTGGAGGTGGTTATTCAGTAGGCCTACAGTAAGGTCTGATATCTCTTCTCTTCTCTAAACTAAAGGGTCTCCCTTTCAGCAGCTGTGGGATTGCAGATGCCTACTGTTGTGCCTATCTTTTATGTGGTACAGGAGAATCTGAACTTCTAGCCTAGTAATTGGGCAGCAAGTACTCTACCATCTTCCCAATCTAGTTTGGTTTTTTTAAGACAAAGTTCTCATTTCATGGCCCAGTCTGGCTTTGAACTTGTGTGTGCTTCCACTTCCACATTGCTGGAGTTTTAGGTGTGTGCACCAAGCCCTGCCAAGAGGGTGTTTCATGTGTGTCCAGAAAGTTTTTCTTACCAAATCAGTTAGGGAAACACTGTTTGATTTTGAACTCCTTTCTGCTTTTTACTCTTGACTTGAATGTTAATTTAGAATTTAGTGTAGTAAAAACAAGATCTGAACAAAGTAGGCAAACTGGTTGGGCTCTAGCTCTGGCTCTGAATTCATTTATTCATTCATTTTATTCTTGAAGCAAGTTGCCTACTGTCATAGAGCTTTGATCTCTTCCTCTGAAGTATAAGGTGAGAATCAAGTCTTACTCTTTTCATAGGGTTTCTGTAAGCCTCCACTCTGATGTGATGATCACTGCGATTAAAAAGTGAGTAGCACTGTCAATGTCTTCCCAGATGTCCTTTTCACTGTATAATTGCCACCCCATTATAAAGCTACTTGTATATAATAGTTTACTTAAAGTATTGTAGCCCAATTCTTTGACCCTACTTTGTAGCCTAGTCATAGAGCAGGCATACCAAGTCTAGTAGACTTTTATATTTCTATTGTTTGCCATTGAAGCTTATAGGATAATATCTATTACTTTGCTTTTTAATGTCCAATCATGTTGCACATGGTAGAAGTACCCTGTATACGTGTATCTAACAGCACTGGTCAGCTTCTCTAGTCAGTGATTACATGGCTTTTTATTCCATCTGTATTTATTTTGTGTTTGTACGTGTGTGGGCTTGTGTATGCCACAGAATGGACGAAGGTCAGAAGACAGCTTGTAGTCTTCCCAACATCCAGATCCTAGGGGTTGAACTCAGGCCGTCAGGCTTTGTGACAAGATGAATACACCAGAGATGTAGCGATCGATGTAGCTCAATGATACTGCTTGATACATTTGCAAGATTCTGGGTTCAATCCCCCCTCACACACACACACAAAATTAAACAACAAAAATAATTATTAAACCCTTTAGGCCACTGTGTTTCCTAATTACTTGTAAGATGCCTTATCATAGCCTGCCTTTGAAGTGAGTTTTGTTTTGTTTTGTTTTGTTTTTTCTTTCTCGAGACAGGGTTTCTCTGTATAGCCCTGGTTGTCCTGGAACTCACTTTGTAGACCAGGCTGGCCTCGAACTCAGAAATCCGCCTGCCTCTGCCTCCTGAGTGCTGGGATTAAATGTGGATAAAGTGGACAGTGCTTAATATAAAAGGCAAGGGACCATTTGTATATGTAGTAACAGATGGGTCTCAGATATATGCTGAGTCAAAGAAATTAGGTGCAGAAATGTTCATAATTTTCAATGTTTTCCTTGAGATAGTATCTCTCTGTAACCTAAGATGACCTTGTAGTTTCAGTCTCTGGAATGCTGGGCTTACAGGTAGGTGTATGTACACTGCCAGCTCTAAGATCTAAATTCTTAAGTACACGTTGACCTTCCTTATTCCAAAAATCTAACATTTGAAGTGTTCAAAAACTCAAAACATTTTGAGCACTATATGATAGATACCACACAGGTAGAAAATTTGACCTGACTGACCTGAAGTGATGGTCCACAGTGATGACATAGCTGCATGAGCTAGAGAGATGACTAACCAGTTACGATCATACTGGCACTCTTTTCAGGACCTAGGTTTGATTTCCTCACAAGCCATCTGTACTCCCAATTCCTGGACATACAACACCCTCTTCTGGACTCTATAGACAACAGACACACAAGTAGTGCATAGACATACATTCAAGCAAAATACTCATGCTAATAAATTTTCAAAAAGGGGGACAAGACATGGTGACATATACATTTAATCTCTACATAGAACAGCAGAGGCAGGAGGATCTCTGAGTTCAAGGCTAGCCTGGTCTACATAAGCTAATTCCAAGACTACGTAGTAAGACCCTATCTCAAAAAAGGAAGACATTGGTGCAGTTAAAATTACTTCTATATAAAGCCAGGTGCATGGTGATGCAGGGCTATAACCAACCCTTCAGAGGCTAAGGCAGGGAATCTCAAGTTCAGGGCCAATCTTAACTACCTAATGAGACTGTCTTTAAAAATGGAAGAAAAAAATTAACCTAGGTTTTGACACCCAAATGCTAGGAGGATTACCACACATGCAAGGCCAGACTAAACTATAGCATGAAACCATGTCTGAAGCAAATAATATCAAAAAGCAGGATAGGGCGGGTGAAATGGCTCAGTGGGTAAGAGCACCCGACTGCTCTTCCAAAGGTCCGGAGTTCAAATCCCAGCAACCACATGGTGGCTCACAACCATCTGTAACAAGATCTGACTCCCTCTTCTGGAGTGTCTGAAGACAGCTACAGTGTACTTACATATAATAAATAAAAAAACCTTTAAAAAAAAAAAAAAAAAAAAAGCAGGATAATAGAACAGGCCTGAAATCCCAGCTGTTCTAGAAACTGTAGCAGTTCAAATAATCCCAATGCCTGTCTGACCTACAAAATAAGTTTAAGACCTGCTTAGACAACTTAGTAAGACCCTGTATTACTATTATAATAATAATGGAAGCCAGGCTTGGTGACTCATACCTGTAGTCCCACCTTAGGAACTCTGAGACAAGAAGACTGCCACAAAAATGAAATTGGCCATGGTGTGCTCAGAGTCAAACTATGTCTCATTTTTAAAAAATATAATAATAACTTATTATTTATATGAAACAATAATTTTTGTGTGCCTAGATTTGGATCTCCCCAAGATAACTGATTTTTATATCTGAAAAGCATTTTACATAAGGATATTTAACCTGTACTATATGATACATTCCCTTTAAGGAATTGAAACACTTCTGATTTAATTAAGCAATTCACTCCTTTGCCTTTAATCCCAGCTTTTAGGAGGCAGAAGAAGGTGAATCTCTTGAGTTCAAGGCTAACCTGGTCTACAAAGCAAATTCCAGGACTGCCAGGGCTACACAGAGAAACTCTGTCTTGAAAAACAAAACAAACAAAAAATCAAAAAGAAAGATAAAGGATACTCAACCTGTATTTGTGAGATATTTATAAAAACTGATAGAATTCTACCAGAGGAGGAACCAACCTGTGCATGTATATTGTGGCATTTGTGTGCCTGTTCCCTCCCAAACTTGTTTTAATAATTGAGGATAAGAGAGATGGCTTAGCACACACTGCTAGAGCAAAGGACCCAATTTCAGTTCTCAACCCACACAGATGGCTCACTGTTGCCTATAACTCCAGTCCCCAGAGGATGTGACTCCTCAGCTTCCACTGGTACCCACACTCTTGTGTGCATACCTACACACATGGTATACATAATTTAAAATAAGAAAACATCATTTTAGAATTGTTCCTGAATATGGAGGCAGTTAACACTCGGTATTCAGGAGGCAGAAAAAAACAGATCTCTGAGTTTGAGTTAACCTAATCTAAATAATGGGACCCTCTCTCTAAAGAAAGGAAAAGGATGTGATAAAATCCAGGATAGCCAGGGCTATACAGAGAAACCCTGTCTCGAAAAACCAAAAAAAAAGAAAAAGAAAAAAAATCTAATTTGGGGCTGGTGAGATGGCTCAGTGGTTAAGAGCACCGACTGCTCTTCCATAGGTCCTGAGTTCAAACCCCAGTCAACCATATGGTGGCTCACAACCATCCGTAACGAAATCTGATGCCCTCTTCTGGAGTGTCTGAGGACAGCTACAGTGTACTTACATATAATAAATAAATAAATCTTTTTAAAAAAAAAAAGAAAAAAGAAATGATCTCAACATCAAGCTGTCCTTCCTAAGTTAATAAAATATCTATTGTTGCTTTTGAAACAGAGTCCTGTGTAACTCAAGTTGTTGTGCCCAAACTGGCTAGGTTACCAGAAATGGCCTTGAACTTCTGAACCCCCTGATAACCTCTGGAAAGCTGATGTTACTGGCTTTTGTGGACATGCTCAGTTTGTGAGGTGTTGGGAATAGAACCTAGGTTTTACACATTTTAAGCTGAATTATATCCTCAGCCCTTAGTTAATAAATTTAATGAATTCTCAATTAAAACAACACTAATATTTTGGCATAAGTCTGACATGGTATTTAAAAATCACTTGGGCAGGGGAGGAAGGAAGAAAAAAATACCAAACATTAAAAATCTCAATGGTAGATCTAGATTTATCAGACATCTGAATACCCTAGAAAGCCTCTATAATGTATAATGGCAGAACCTAGCCGCATGAAAACAAATGAAACACAGTTATATGTGCCATGACTGTGTAAAGCACATTGCCTTGTTATACAGCAGCAGCCTCAGTTCTCAGGTTTGCTCCAGCTTTGGACTATGCAGTGGTCTGTGGTACTTGGATGTGTTTTTCTGCCTTTCATGACCACTAAGCATGAATGGTATTCTCAGTAGGAATGATGGTTCTGGGCTCAGTATGGTGGTGCACACCTTTAATCCCAACAGATCTGTAGGAATTAGAGGCCAGCCAAGGTGACATACTAAGACCCTGTCTCAAATTTTGTTTTGTTTTTTAAAAAGAATTGTGGACCTGGAAACAAAATTAGAAATGATTAAGGAATACGAAAGTGAAAAATGAGCAGTGGGTATTAAACTCTCCAGTCAGGAAGGTCCTGTTCTGTAATCATAAGCTTGAAGAACAAGAACAAAGGTGCTGAAGAATCTCCTTAGTTGAAGGCAGTGAGACCAAACTCTAGAAAGCCTGGTCTCAGGAATGGAAAACACAGTGACCACAGAAGATGATGAAACAGAAACCCATATTCTTGGGTACCATGATGATGAAAGCCAAATAAAAAGGTTTTTGATGTTGAAAAAGCTAGACTTTACCAGAGTTGAACTAATGGTTAGCTGTGAGGAAGTGAGTTATAAGTCTGAGGACTGATGTAAAAACAGCAGAAAACTTCAGGGAAACTGCTGTAGCACCCCAATGGTCTGATACAGCTGAGGTAGGTACACAGTAGGTTAGCTGGTCCAGGTTTGTGTAAATAAAATTAAACTATGTTGGAATTTCCATGATATATCCATGTCACTAGTGACAAATGACCACAGAATAAAGTTCAGAAATACACAGAAGGATATGATAGAAACAGTACTTAAAGTAGTATTTCAACTCAGAAGAGATAAAAAAGGATAGTATATCAACTAGGTAGCCATTTAAACAGATACTGGATCCTTCTCAATTCTCATGAGAATGAAGTCTAAATGGCTCAGAGTTACAGATGAAGACAAACTGTACAAACTATTTTTCTTATGTTGACTCAAGGGAAAATGGAAATCCTGGTCCTTAGTGAGTGCACACTGCTAGAATGTGTCCTCAGAATGTCCAATGGCCTAAGTTTAATCTCCAGCATTAAAAAATAAATAAACTTGATACATTTTATCATACCACCCACCAAAGCAGGGTCTCAACTATGCAATTTCTACTGGTCTAGAACTTACTATGTAGACCAGGTTGGCCTTGAACTTACAGTAATCTACCTGCTTCTGCCTCCTGAGTGCTGGAGTTAAACATTTTTTTTTTAATTGCATGCTAAAAAGCTCTATAAGCAAAAACAAAATATGCAGACAGACAGATCATACTTTCTAGGAACAACTATGGGGAAAAAGTTGTGGACCAAAAGTTGTGGTGTGATGGTACATCCCAGCTCTTGGTAGGCAAGCAGGTCTTCATGAGTTCAAGGCCAGCCTGGGTCTATATGAGTTAGCAGAGCTGCATAGAACCTATTTCCAAAAAAAGAAGAAAGTGAGGAGGGGATGGATAGCGTAAAACTATCCTATGCTGAGATACTGGGCTGACCACTAAAGATGATCAGATCTCCCTAAAGGAATTAATTTCAGGGCTAACGTGCAATGTCAGTGTAAAGTGAGCCTGGGATGTACTAATATGCTAGAAAGTAAGAAATTACCCAGGGATTACAGTAACATGTCAAATGAATGTGGGAACTAATTCAAGAAGTCCTTGGCAGCCAAATTGAAGATTGTGAACCCCAAAATGAATAAGGATGGTGAGGGGGGGAGCAAGAATTAATTCAGACTGATGATGAAAAATGATAGGAATGATAGGATTTGTTTCTGGCTAGTGACATACTAGAATTGAAAAGTGAACTTTGTAGCTAGCATAAAGTTTTATTTGTCAAAAGTTGTCACGTGCTAAATTAGATGTGCGATTACTAAAAAGAAGCATACCTGCATAGTAAGTGTCCTGGAGAAAGGGTGAGAAAACGAGACTAGACCATTCCCGGGTAATCAGAACTAATGTCACCAGTGAGGGACAAGTAGGCAGCCTGTGCCTCTAGATGCAATTATCTGTAAACAGAACACCACTTACTGTTGTGGCAGTATGTGACATTAATTAATGAAGAAATATGAGCTCAACCCCTAAACTGGAAAGAAACCCCTATTAAGAAAGGAAAAAATAAACTTCCAAAGACATTATTATGTTAGAATATGGATGGTAGATTAGAAATTAATAGCCTTATTTGGTTTGTTTCAGGGGAGGCAAAAGGTAGAGATAGTTGTTTGCTTTTGTTATTTGAATTATTTTGTTGTTTGATTTTTCTATGTAACTCGGGCCTAAGTGTGAAGCGTGCAAAGCAGCCTATGCTGGCTTCAAACTCGGAATCCTCCTGCCCTGGTTTCTCTCATGCTAAGATTACAGACACACTTCACCTGCCTAGCAGAAAAATATTATATTACTATCAGACTTCCTAAAGCTGGTCTGGAGAGATGGCTCAGTGGTTAAGAGGACTGACTGCTCTTCCAGAGGTCCTGAGTTCAGTTCCCAGCAACCACATGGTGGCTCACAACCATCTGTAATGGGATATGATGCTCTTTGGTGTGTCTGAAAAGAGTGACAGTGTATTTCCATACATAAAATAAATCTTAAAAAAAAAATTCCTGAAGCTGATAACTGTGGTGTAGATATGAAAAACAGTTTTAATTGTTAGGGTTGGTACATACGGTGTGAGTAAACCATGTATTTAGAGAGAAGACAAACAAATGGGGCAAAATGTTACTCCAGCCTAAGTGTGAGTGCATGGGCATTTGTTGTGCAGTTCTTTCAGCCTTCCTGGAAGGGTGACATTTTTTTCCAAAGAAGTGAAAAGAAGGGCTATACTGACTGTTATATCGGTCTTTTTAACAAAAAGTCAAAAGTGGGAGTATATTCATTCCCCTAGGTAGGTCTAATACTGCTGGGACAGAAACAACAGCTGGTAAAATTTCTTTGGAAAGTACTTTGTATGTAACAAAACTGCATGTCAAATGCCCTTCTACCTAAGAAACTGTTTTATACACTGGAGATATTTACCATAATATAAAACACATACACCTAAGTTTAAAATAGCATACAAAATATTGAAAACTAGATACTTCTACAGAGAAAGTGGTATATTCTATGTGATTTATCATTTAAGAACTTTTGTATTTATGATAGAGAGGAGGGACTGGAGAGATGCCCCTTTTGGTAAAGTATTTGCATTGCAAACGTGAGGACCAGAGTTTGGATCACCACATGTAGGTAAAAAGCCAAACATGGCAGTGACACCTGTAATCCCAGCACTGGGGAAGGCAAAGACCTGCAGATTCCTGGAGCTCTCTGGATAGCCACTGAGCCGGTGAGCTCCAGTGAGCTCCAGATTCAGTGAATCACATCTCAACAAATAAGGTGGAAAGAGATTGAGGAAGACACCTCAGGTTGACCACTGATATATGCATGTTCACATGTGTACACATAAATGAACACGTGTATACCACATATCAAACAAATATAAATTTGTTTTAAATAGGTAAGTTGGTTTTTGTCTAGGAACAACATTCTTAACTTGGGGAAAAAAAACTACAGACTAAAGTGAGAAGGAAAAAGCTCTTTGGGAGTAGAATAGAATTAGAAGTAAAAGTGTGGATTCATGATTTCCTGGAGAGAGAGAGTGTGTGTGTTTGTTGTTTCTCTAAAGAAGCTCAGAAATGGGCTGGCGAGATGGCTCAGTAGTTAAGAGCACCCAACTGCTCTTCCGAAGGTCCGGAGTTCAAATCCCAGCAACCACATGGTGGCTCACAACCATCTGTAACAAGATCTGACGCCCTCTTCTGGAGT
>NC_034603.1:61309120-61319651 GCF_900095145.1 Mus pahari
CCCTCTTCTGGAGTGTCTGAAGACAGCTACAGTGTACTTACATATAATAAATAAATCTTTTTTTAAAAAAAAGAAGCTCAGAAATGAAGTTGGTTGTGGTTGAGACAGGGTCTGTGATTCATCCTTAAGGATGATGATGAACTTCTGATGCCCAATTTTTCCTCCCAACACTGAGATTACAGACATGTGACACAACACCCAGTTTATGCTTTTCAAGGATCAGTCAGACCCAGGACTTCAGTCTTCTAAACCAGCATCTACCAGCTGAGCTGTAGCCCTCCTCCTACTACTACTTTTTTTTGGGGGGGAGGGGGGGGAGGCAGTTTTTGTTTTTTCAAGACAGGGTTTTTCTGTCTTGTAATCATGGTTATCTTGGAATTCACTCTATAGGCAGCACTGACCTGGAACTCAGGGATCTGCCTACCTCTGCAGGAATTAAAAGTATATGACACCACACCTGTCTAAATTAGATCTTGTTCATTTTATGTATGTTTTTACCTGTGTGTATGCATGCTTGGTGCCTACAGAGATCAGGAAACAGCATTGAATTTTCTGGAACTATAGTTAACAGATGGCTATGAACCACCACATGGGTGCTAAGAATTGAACCCATATCCATATTCAAGAGTAGCCAGTAGTTATCTCTGGTACTTTGACACAAAATCTTGCTGTATAGTCCAGATTACCTTTAAGCACTGTTCTTTCTCTGCATTTGAAGTGTTGGATTTAAAGAGATAAATGCTGGGGTTACAGGCTCACACTATCCTACCAGTCAATCTCAGGGTTTTTATTTACATTTTATAATAGCTAAAAATATTAAGCTGTTTCCATGTCCTTATTTGCCATGTGAGTATATTTGAAATGTCTTTTTAGATATTTTGCATCACTTTTAAAATTGGATTGTTGTGTTCTCTAAAGTGATTTTTGCTTTTTCATTGTTTGGGGAGTATGCTTATTTTCTGGAGTATCTTTTTTTTTTCTTTTTTGAGTTAAGGTCACTTATATAACCTAGGCTGATCTGAAACTCATTACTTACCAGAGGGTAACTTTGAATTCCTGATTCCTCCAACCTAAGAACTGGGAGTGGCACCAAACTGGTCTGGTTTGGTTTGGTTTTTCAGTGCTAAGGCCTAGTGCTTGCTGGGCATGCACTCTACCTCTTAACTGCATCAGTCCTTTTGTATTCTTTTATCCTAGACAGGGTCTTGGTAAATTGCCCAAGCTGGCTTCAGATTTGGAGTGTTCTGTCTTGGCCTCTCAAGTAATTTGGGATTATAAATTTATATCACCATACCACATAATCATTGAGGGAATTTGGGGGTGGAGGGTATTTTGTTTTTGTTATAGGGTCTCATTTAGTCCAGGACTCAAATTGGGTTGTAGCCCAAAATGACCTTGAATTCCTTCTTATCTTCCCGACTTCAGTATAACAAGAAGTGTCTGGGATCAAACCCAGGGCTTTTGCATGTTCTAAGCACTCCACCAGCTGCCTTAGCCCTCTCTGAATTTTGATACTTTGTTGTTGTTGTTGCTGTTGTTATCTGAGTATTTGATTTTCCAGTATTTCTTCCCAGTCTTGTCATTATCTTACTCTCTTAATTACCTTTTTAAATGTTGTATGAGCATAACCCTTGGAGGTCAGAGAACAGCTTTCAGGAATTGATCTGCTACTCGTAATACGTGGATTCCAGGAATTAATTCAGGTTATCAGGCTTGGCAACAAGTGCCTTTATCTCCATGAGCCTTTTTGCAAGCCCCAGCAGTATCTTCAGGAGAAGAAATTAAGATCAAGCCGGACGTGGTGGCGCACGCCTTTAATCCCAACACTCGCACTCAGGAGGCAGAGGCAGAGTCAGGCATATTTCTTGAGTTCAAGGCCAGCCTGGTCTACAGAGTGAGTTCCAGGGCTATACAGAGAAACCCTGTCTCAAAAAACAAACAAACAAAACAAAAAAAAAGATTTTTTTTTTTTTTATCAAATCCAGTTTTATTGCATTTTTTTCTTTTATGGATATTTTTAGTATGTACCTTAAACCTTAACCAGAAGTGCTATTTTTCTCTTTGAAGTTTACAGTTTACGGTCTTCCCCTTTATGTCTATGGCCATTTGAATTAATTTGGAATATGACCATTTTGGATTGATTTGGAATATGGATGAAAGTATCTGATTTTTATTGGCTACATGGTTATTTGTAGGTCGTTCTCTCAGGTTGTTCAAGGCCAAGTCTCACTTTGTATATTACTGTAGCATTGTAACATTGCCAGGCTGTCACCTTGCTAAGACTGTGATTAGATTTTGTTAGATCTGTGAATCGGTTTTGAAAGAACTGACATTTTAGTGCAAGATAAGGGGGCTTAGCCAGGATTGCTGGCAATCAGGAAGCTAAGGCAGGAGGACTGTCATGAGTTCTCAGGCTAACAAGAATGACCCTACCTCAAAAAATCCCAAAGAAAAAGAATTGGCTTTTTAATGGTGTTAATTATAGTTCATGAGCATGATCCTCCTCTCCATTTAGGACATGTTTCCCCCATTATTTTATCATTTTTAAGGTTCCTGTCTCTTTTGCCATGTTTATCTTCAACTGTTTGATTACTTTTGCTGGTATTGTAAGTAGTGTTTTTGCATTTCAGTTTCTCGTTGAGTACTGATCTTCTCTTGTGGTAGATCAGGCAGGACTTAGGCCCTTTTAGAGTAGAGAAATGGTATTTTGTCCTGGGGAAGAGGATTGCTATGGTCTTAAGCAATGTTGTCCATCTGTTTTCTTATTTGAATGTGTCTATTAATTGGATTTTGGATCTTCTGTCTTCAACTCTTTAGGGAAGCGGGATGGTACGCATGTCTCCTCAGTATGTGTGGAAATCTAAGGGTAATCTTGTGGAGTTGATCTGGTCAGTCCGAAGAGTCTGTTTCAGATGGTCAGCCTTGGAGGCAAAGGCCTTAAAACCCTGAGCTATGTCACTGACCCTGGATTGAGCATGATGTCCACACTGGGGTTAAGAGGTTCTTGCAGAGGACCCAACCCAGTTAGTTACTAGCACTTACTTGATGGCTTATAATTCCAATTTCAGGGGATTCAGCAACCTCTTCTGACCTGATAGTTGGTAATTGTGTGTCTGATATTTGATTATGCAGTAATATATGATAAATCTGAAAGTGTAACTGCCTGAATTTGGAGATCACTGTTAACTGATAAAATTTACAATAATTTCAGCTTTGTGTAGAGATACTGGTAGACTGCAATCACTTTACTTTCTTGCCATGGGAGATTTTCAGACCATAGAAAATAGATATAATCAGGATAGGCCTATAGGGTTTTTGGGTTTTTTTGTTGTTGTTGTTGTTGTTGTTGTTTAAATAGGAATTCTGTGAGTGGAGAGATGATTTAGTGGTTAAGAGTACAGGCTGGCTTGGCAGAGGCAGGTTGATCTCTGAGTTCGAGGCCAGCCTGGTCTACAGAGTGAGTTCCAAGACAGCCAGGGCTATACAGAGAAACCCTGACTTGAAAAAAGAAAAGAAAAGAAAAAGAATACAGGCTGCTTTTGCAGAGGACCCAGATTAAATTCCCAGCACCCAACTGTCTGTAACTCCAATTGCAGGAGCTCATGCTCTCTTCTGAACTAACTCCCAAGTGCTGGCAGTAAAGACTTGGACCAACACTGCCTGCCATGTTCATTTGTGTTTGTTTGTTACCAGTAGACTATTTTAATGGAAGAAAAGGTACTTAGAGAACAGCTCTTCCAAAGAGTACAGCTTCCCTAAAAGTGTCATAAATTATGATGGTGTTGGACTAAAGAGGTGGCTGGACAATTAAGAACACTGCTTTGCTTAGAAAAGACCCAAGTTCAGGTCACAACCACCTGTAATTCCAGCTATAGAGGATCTGACATCTATCTGGCCTCCGTGAGCACCTTCCCTCACACAATATAGTTAATAACTAAAAGTAGTAAGATTTTGTTTTTGTTGTAATAAGTAAGTAAAATACTATATGAGTATACAGTATGTTGGCATAGCCAGATTTCTTAGCCTGTGTGTGTGTGTCCAGGGAAATACTCTCCTACATGTTATAAAGATTTATCTTTTTTGTGTGTAGTAGGACCATGGAAAAGGTCAGAGAACATTACTCTAGAGCATCAGCCCTTCAGGGTACATTAAAAGATATTACTGCATACTATTTAGTCCTCTTTAATAATGCCCATAAGCATATTAAAGGCTCTAAAGAACTTGAAAGCACAAATTTTCCTAAATACTCATGTTACTTTATGCAGCAGGTGCTAACCTTGAACATGTGATCCTCCTGCCTCAGCCTGCGTTGTTGGGATTGTAAGTGTATCCTGCTTAGCTTTTATTGTCAGTTTCACCAAGCTAGAGTCACCTTGGGAGAAGGAACCTCAATTGAAGAATTGCCCTGGTCAGATTGGCCTGTGGGCATGTCTGTGGAACTTTTTTTTTTTCATTATTGATATAGGAGGGCCCAGCCCACTGAGTGTAGTGGGGGGACCATCCATAGGCAGGTGTATATGAGCTCTGTAAGAAAATTAATAGAGTAAGCCAGAGAGCAAGCCAGTGAGGGTAAGTGTTCCTCCATGGCCTCTGCTTCAGTTTTCACCTTGAGTTCCTACCCTCACTTCTCTCAGTGATAGGCTGTTACCTGAAAGTAAGATGAAGTAAACCCATTCCAAGTTGCTTTTAGTCATGGTGTTTATCACAGCAACAGAAAGCAAACTAAACCATGCCTGGCAGTAACTCTTTTAAAAAATATTGACAGCATGTAGTATGCCATCTGTAATCACTAAGCTGAAACGTCAAAATGATACTTTCTGGAAGTATAGTTAGAATAGGATATTTTGAAGTAACATATTACTTGTTAAGTGAACTAGCTGTGTAGTAGACAAGCATATTTGAAAATTTTGGAAGACTTTGTTTGGGGAGGTAATTTTTTTGTTTTGAGGACTTAGTATTTTTTGGGTGGGTTGATTTTTGTTTGGGAGGATTATTTTGTTCTGTTTTTGTTTGTTTGAGACAGGGTTTCTCTATGTAGCCCTAGCTGCCCTGAAATTCAAGCTGTCCTTGAACTCACAGATCTGGTAGTGCTGGGTTTAAAGGCTAGGTGGACTCTTCATTTCAATATTGTTGTGTTACTCTTCTGTGTGAGTGTGTATGTGTACATGTACACATGTGTATGTGTGTGCATGTACCAATGTGCACATGCCATGGCACACATGGAGATCGCAAAGTAATTTTTATTAAAGATTCGGAGTCTAGTCTGGCTGGTGTTAGTTAATATTATAAACCAAATACTGTGGTAAATCATTTGTACACTGTCTTCTCTTGGCCCTATGGGAGTGGGGGAGGGAATCCTTACCTAAGTTAGCCTGAAAGACCTCTTATGATCCAATTACAAATCCTCCTGTACATCATCTCTAGTCCACTCAAGCCAGGCATAAGCCATGAAGTCAGTGTATCAGATTGTTACATCCCCCCAATCCTATAGCTTTTGCTTTTCCTTTTGGTGTTAGGCAGTTTTCTATCGTGTAACCCTGCCTATCCTGGAATTTACTATGTAGATGAGGCTGACCTTAAACTTTCACAGCGATTCATCTGTATCTTCATACACACACACACACCCCACACCCCACACCCCACACCTCACCACTCTGCTCTACCCTACTCCCAGTGCTGGGATTAAAGCATGAGCTACCATGCCCAACTCAAAATCCTTTATCTTGATCCTTCCTCTGCCTGTTCCAAAAGCAGATATTCAAGGGTCACCCTTTGTATTCTCAGGGTCTTACCTCATGTGTGTGACACCATTCCTAGGGAGACATGAACAAAAGTCTATTCATCTCACTTAGATAACTGATGACAAACCAAAGTAAGGATACCACCAAATTCCAATTTGGTGAGTCAATAGGTTTGATTAGGGTTACTTTCAGGGCTGTAGGTGAGAGGTTACTTTATTTTATTTTATTTTATTTTATTTTATTTTATTTTATTTATTTATTTATTTGAGACAGGGTTTCTCTGTGTAGCTCTGGCTGTCCTGGAACTCACTTTGTAGACCAGGCTGGCCTCGAACTCAGAAATCCACCAGCCTCTGCCTCCCGAGTGCTGGGATTAAAGGCGTGCGCCACCACGCCCGGCTGAGGGGTTACTTTAAAGGAGCAGAAATGACAGCTCTATCTCCAAAGCCCATCCCCGCATTTTGTGACAGCTCAAACAAGCTGAAAGCCTGAAGCACAATGCTTCAGTGTGGTCACTGCTCAGATGGTTTCTGCTCTTCCAGACAATGTCTCTCAGCAATCCTTAGCTTGGGGAGGAGGCATCTAATGTATCTGGTCAGTTTCAGGGACTTATGCAGGCTTTGAGTTGCTTGCTTCTTTAGCTTAAGGAGTTTCCCTGAAAGATGACGTTTCACCTCACCTTTAAAACATCCTGTGTCTTAACAAGCTTAATTCCTAGAGGAATGCTTTGTCTCCAGAATAAAGTGCTATGTAGTAATTCACTGAGGAGGGTGTCACCATTGAGTATGCTGCCAGCCCCGTCTTATTCTGTTGCCACATAACTGCTCCATTAAGAACTGTGTCTGCTATGTACACTGTTCTGTCTGTGCCCTCAGTTATGGTGGAGGTACACAAATTTGATAAGTAGTTACTGGGTGACTAAAAGAAAAAACTCAAGTTCTCAGGTAATATCACGTTGATCAAAATTCTATTGTTCATGTCTCCACACTATCAAATGAAGATTAGCCCACTCACTACCACCTACCCCATAAGTGAAAAATAGAAAAATTTTTCTTGGGGATGGTGAGATGGCTCAGCGGGTAAGAGCACCCGACTGCTCTTCTGAAGGTCCTGAGTTCAAATCCCAGCAACCACATGGTGGCTCACAACCATCCTTAACAAGATCTGACTCCCTCTTCTGGAGTGTCTGAAGACAGCTACAGTGTACTTACATATAATAAATAAATAAATTTTTAAAAAAATTTTTTTTCCTTTTGGAATTGCCTTTAGAATCTGATTATTTCTTTTTAAATATTCCAATAGTATCAAATCTTGACTCTTTGAAGATCGGTCTAATTATAAAACTACCCAAAAGTTGCTCAGAACAATAGAAGTGTTCTTTGGGGTTAGAGGTTGTGGCAATATTATTGGTGCATGCAAAATCTTCCAAGTGTCCTAAGTCAATATTCTTAAGGGTATAATATTTCCATTGTGTGATCTGAGGAACCAAGTGGGACACAGTAAGACACACCTTAAGGCCAGCCTTAGGCAAACCTGTCTCAAAATAAGAAAGAGTGCTGGAAAGATGGTTCAGTGGTTGATGCTCTTCCAGGGGACACAGTTCAGTATCCATCACCCACATGGCAGTTCACAACTGTCTATAACTCCAGTTCCAGAGGATCCAGTGACCTCTTCTGGCCTTTATGGATACCAGACACACAAGTGGTACACAGACATACATGCAGGCAAAGCACCCATACAATTTTTTTTTTAAAGAAATTTAGAATATTTGAAAATACGGTGTTGTCTGCTAAGCCTGCAACCTATAATCCCAACAACTTGGGAGACTGAGTGGGAGGATCACCTGAGTTTGAGACCAACCCAAGCTGAAACAGACCCTATCCCAATAAACAACAATAACAAAATTTATCAGTGCTTAGTACTAGATTTTTCACTTGTCAAATCTGACTTAGCTGAATTTGTGGTAAGGGATTGTAAAGGGGATGTGTACGTGCATTGTGTCATATGTCACTGGTTTCTTCTACGAAGACAGAACATTCTTCACAGTCCAAAAGAAAAAGCAGACTCATTCGGGATGTTTGACGGCTATGATAGCTGCAGTGAGGACACAAGTAGCAGCTCCAGCTCTGAGGAGAGTGAAGAAGAAGTTGCTCCTTTACCTTCCAATCTCCCAATCATCAAAAATAATGGACAAGTCTACACGTACCCAGATGGTAAATCTGGCATGGGTGAGTGTCTGCACTTTGACCTGTTGTGTTTTCATTGGACCTTTTTGCTAAGTTCTGTTTCGTTTTATTTTATTTTGAGATAGTATGTTGCTATATAGCTCAGACTTGTCTAGAACTCAGAATCATCCTGTCTTTGCATCCGAAGTGCTGAGATTATAAACAATGGCACCATGCTTGCTCTGACCCATAGGTTGGTTGGTTTGTTTCTCAATACAGATGGTTGTGAGCCACCATGTGATTGCTGGGATTTGAACTCATGACCTCCAGAAGAGCAGTCAGTGCTCTTAACCGCTGAGCCATCTCACCAGCCCTCCTTTAGAATTCCTAAAGGATTGTTTGAAGAGACTGAGCCTCAAAGTCAGGAGTTTCAGATAACGTCAGAGAGTTTGTGTTTCGTTTCTTTGTCGTTGCCATCCTATCTTCCAGTGGGGAACAAGTGGAACAAAATCATAAACAACATATTAGTACACAGTAAATTGAGTTAATGACTATCTCTATAGAGCTGAAAGTGGGAGGTGCTCATACCGTTTTTGAAAGCAATCAGGTAGTGCTTACTCGGATCATTGATTCCAGTATTTGGGACAGAGGTTGGGGACATTGTGTTTCAGTTTTTTGAGGATTGGTTGGTTTTCAGAACAGGTTGCACTATAAATCACAGGCTGGCCTGAAACTGAGCTAGTACTCCTGCCTCAGCTTGCCCCACTGGGCCTGGCGCATAAGTTAGCACCTCTAGTAATAAGGTGCTATCTATCTCACACAGGAAGTGGTCTCATTTTTTAATAGTTCTCAGTACTAAAATGCTTTAGATTGAACCAAACTTAACCTGTTTTGACTGTTTTTCATTCGGTTGTAATGTTGTTTTTAAGACTAAACAAGGGGCCAAGAGGTAGTGCTTCCCTAGCATGCAGTGCCCTGGGTTCCATCATTGGGACCACAAATAAAAAAGCATGCATATGGACTATGCAGGGAAGCCCTCTCAGAAACAATTTTTTTCTATAAAAATCAACTTCAGTGTTTGAGGTAATCACTCAATTAGTACAGTGCTTGCTATGCAAGCATGGGGACCTGTGTTTGATCCCCAAGTTACACATAAAAGCCAAGTGTCTCCTCATAATTCCAACTAGCCCTGAGTGGTGAGGAGGGGAATCCATGGAGCTCGCTGGAAACCTAACCTGCTTGGCAAGCTTTGAACCAGACTGTCTCAAGAAAACAAAGATGGCGCTTTAGGAACAACAGCTGAAGTTGACCCCTAGCTCCCATCCACAAAGCAGTGCATATGAGTGTGTAGTCTGCTGTGTATACACTGTCACAGAACTTCATTTATCAAAGCCCACTAGAGTCATATGTGGTAGTGCATCCACTAATCCCAACAGCAGAATTGAGAGCTTGAGACCAGCCTGGGCTATATAATGAGACCTTGTCTGGGGAACAAAACAAAAAGATAACCCAATTAATTAAAATGATCATAGGACCAGACATTATGGTGCACTCCTTTGGTTTCAGCACTCTGGAAACAGAGGTAAAACGATCTGAGTTCAAGGCTACCCTGGTCTACATAACCACGATAGGCAAGATTTCATAGAGATAACCGTGTCTCCAATATATATATATATATGTGTGTGTGTGTGTGTGTGTGTGTGTAAGGAAAGATAGTTTTTTTTTTAAAGATTTATTTATTTATTATATTTAAGTACACTGTAGCAATCTTCAGACACTCCAGACAGAAGAGGGCATCAGATCTTGTTACAGATGGTTGTGAGCCACTATGTGGTTGCTGGGATTTGAACTCTGGACCTTCTGAAGAGCAGTCGGGTGCTCTTACTACTGAGCCATCTCACCAGCCCAGGAAAGATAGATTTGCAGCTCAGCAGTAGGGCTCTTTCTTGCATGGAAAGATCTTCTGTTACCTAGCACCACAAACCAGAAAAGAAGAATTTCCTAGGTGTATTCTACTTCAACTGATATTTATCGGTCATGGTTAATAAAACTATTTGAAAACTTATGTCAGAAATATTGGCCTTAGCATGCTGGTGGACACCTTTAATACCAGTGCTTGGAAAACAGAGGCAGGCAGAGCTATGTAAGTTCAAGGCCAGTCTACATAGTGAATGCCTGAATTCCAGACTAACCAGTGCTACATAGTGAGAGCCTGTCTTACAACAACAACAACAACAAAAACAAAATTAGTTTCTATTGCTACATGTTCTTGCTTTGTTTTGGTGATGTCACCAGTGTGGAAAATGGTATCACAAAGTAGCAGTGCAATTTGGCAATGTATAATTCTTGTCAAGGATTCATTGTCCCCCTGACTCATTTTGTTCTGTTGGAGACAGAATCTCACTGTGGAGTCCAGACCCACTTTTATCTCCCAAGTGCTAGGATTAAAACGGTACACCACTATGGTAGCCTTTTTTTTTTTTTTTTTTTTTCTTAATGAAGGTAATTAGAAATCTCTTAATGATCTAGAATTTGTACAAGGAACTATTCCGTTTTTTTCTCTGCTGGACACAAAGCCTTAGATTTTGGGTATTCTCTCTTGTTTCCATTTTTCATGTATTCGTC
>NC_034603.1:61320588-61340995 GCF_900095145.1 Mus pahari
AAAAAAAAAAATGACTGCTAGCACATGATAAGCATTAGGAAAAATCTTAGTTGAAAACAGGGTCTGTCTCTGTATATACACACACATACACAGATACACACACTCAATGTTGGGTTACAGACATACAGGCCTTTAGGCCTTCAGAAAATTACTAGACTTTGGAGACATCACCACCATGGCATCAAGTCCTGTCTGTAACTTTTCTCTATCATTTGTGTAAGAGATGGGAAAAAATAATTGATTGCATATTTTTAGATAAATACCACTAAACAGGTAGAGACTTTGATTTTATTATATAATGTTCATACTGATGTTTTTATCTTATTGATTAGCTACCTGTGAGATGTGTGGGATGGTCGGTGTACGAGATGCTTTTTACTCTAAAACGAAACGTTTCTGCAGTGTTTCTTGTTCAAGAAGTTATTCGTCAAACTCTAAGAAGGCAAGCATTCTGGCCAGACTTCAGGTAACGGTACAGAAACCTTCTTATTCTTCCTGATTCACATGGCTTTCACACCCCAGTCATCTGACTGTGATTCACTGCACTCTACCTCTGCCCGTGGGTTTACAGCCTATATTGTTAGGAATGTATGAGCCACAAGTGGTATACACTGAAGCATCTTACATAGTGAAAGCATGCTATCCAAGATAAGCTGTAAATTATCTTTATAAATGAATAAGACCTTTTTCTACATAAGTACAATTAAACACCTTGTTCTGTGTAGAGCATACAGCTATTCTCTCTGGTGCTCCCCCCAATCTGTCCTTCAGTTCCTATCAAGGCAGAGAATGATTCATTTGGGGGATCCTTCTGTTTTGTTTTCTTCCCTCAACTTTGCTCTGTACTTTGGATTTTGTTCTTTGTTCTTAGGGTTTTTATTGCTGGGGTGAACCCCAGCTTTAAACAGCAAGTTCAGCTTTGTACTTTTGAGTACATCCAGTTTGATGCCTTAACCAAATATGTTTTTAAACACCTTTTTTAAAACATCCATGAAATAAAAAGAAAATCATCCTCTTTTAAATATATATTAGTGCTGACAAAGTACTGGTGTCTTGACCTACTTAACTCAGTTGTTAACATACCATCTAAAAATGTCTTAAGGCATTATAGTACTGATTTTTGTAATTATCTTTTGTATGATCACAGTTTTTCTCTCTCGTTTAATGTATTGTGATCATTACATAGCACTGAAAGAGTTATTTAAATCCCCTAGATGAAGGAAATACATCACTTAGATGTATTTCTATATTTCAGATAGACAGTTCCCAAAGATCCTGAGCAGTGGTCTGTACCCAAATGGATGCAGTTTGTCACACTGAATTTGGCCAGGATCATTATGTCACTGACCTTTTGCGTTAGCACTAAAGGTATAAAACTCAGTCACTTGCTCTTTGACCACTCAGTTGACCGCTCTTACCATATCAGTAGCATTGCTTTGCAACTGCATGACTGAATAACCCTGATTCTGTCTACTCTAAGAAGAAGTTGAATATCCACCTCAGCCTGTATTTTAACATTTTATTAAATGGAATATAATTTTTATTAACATATTAATTCGCATATTGCTGTTTTAGTCTGTGCCAGCTCTACTTCCCATATTAGATAACTACACTGTAGCGGAACCCAGAAAGGAAAATAAGCCTCTAATGTTAAAATTCCTTGTATGTTTTCTCTGCTTTAATAATTTTCTAAAGCCTCAGTATTTAAGCAGTATGTAGTATGCAGTCATGTTCGATTTTGGTTGTGAAGGAATGAAGAAGAATCCTATTTACTTAACTTTTCTTGTTTCAGGGTAAGCCTCCAACAAAGAAAGCAAAAGTCCTTCAAAAACAACCTTTAGTTGCTAAATTAGCTGCCTATGCTCAGTATCAAGCTACCTTGCAAAATCAAGCAAAGACAAAAGCAGGTAATTCTGGTAAGTATAATAAAAGTGAGATATTATTCAACTCGTTTCAAGTAACAGCATGTTAACCTTGGGTTGTGTCTGAGTTGTATGTGTTTTCTGTTGGTGCATTCAGACTGTGTGCTTCCTGGCGTCAGATGGTTGGTTGGTTAACTGTTGCAAAGGGGAATAATTGACACACAAAGATGTTATACTGATGGTATTGTATTTATTTATAAATATAAGTGGGACATTCCTAATCAGAAAATATGAACTCTGATCTGAGAAGGCACTTGTTTAGTGATAGTGTTCACGTAGTATGTGAGGCCCTCATTCAGTTCATAGCACCACCAAAAGGAAAATATGAAATCCAACTGTTTTGAAATATGTCATTTAAGCACCAATAAAGTGTATGTAAATCCCTTAAAAATCCATAAAACTATGAAATATGATATACTTTTGGTAGCAAGTACTTAAAACAGGGGTTTAACCAATAAAAACTTGTTTTATTTAGCCACTTTATTCTTCTTCTGGTGAGAGTGGATTTCTGGAAGAGGGTTTTACTATGTAGCCCTAGTTGACTTTGATCCCTGCCATCACCTAGTAAGTGCTTTGAGTACAGGCATGTGTTATCACATTCCGCTGAAATTTTTCTTTTTAAAAAGTTAATTTTATTTCCTTTCAAGATTTAAAAAAAAAAAAAGCTAACTTTCAAAGCCAGACAGTGGTGGTACACACCTTTAATTCCAGAACTTGGGAGGCAGAGGCAGGTGGATCTCTGAATTTGAGCCCAACATGGTCTACAGAGTGAGTTCCAGGACCACCAGGGCTAGAACAGAGAAACCCTGTCTCAAAAAAACCAAAGCAACAACAACAATAATAATAATAAACAATAGCAACTTTCAGGCTAGTGAGATGGCTCAGCAGGTGCAGGTAAGAGTGCTTGAGACCAAGCCTAGAAACCTAAATTTAATCCCTGGAACCCACATACTATAAGGAGAGAACCAACTCCCAGAAGCTATCCTGTGACCTTCACACACATGCTTTTGCATCCACATACACCCCAACACATAATCAATAAAATGTTGGGATCCATTAATTATGTCACAAACACCCATTTCAGTCACACACGGCTAGTTTATTTAGCATACACTCCAGGACTGGTCGACCAGGCCCATGGTCCAGATTCGGGAACAGAATCATGACCCCGAGTTAAGATCCTACAGGGTTTTTAAGCCCAAAATACACAAACATAGGTGCCCAGTTATTTCACCAGTCAGGATTTAGGAATAGGGGATTTCCTTAGGACCATGTCTTTGTACATTTATCTTGCTCCCATTGGTTCGAGTATTTAACTGTGTCAGGGGACTTCCCTTGCCTAATGTCATGCCCTAACTTGTCTATGAGAATGTCAATTACTCACATACATGTCTCTCTCTGCCAAGTAGGATGTCAGTTTCCAGGAAGGTTTGGGGAACTTAAAACTTTACTGGACCACTATTCAAAATGGAAGTCTTATTCCAAATAGTTTATTAAATTGTTGCAGGTCTCTCTCTTATGTTGAGTCTGTCTCAGGGGTAACTTATACAATAAAAGCTTATAAGTAGGTGCAGGAAGTTCGGCTGACTTCTCTCGCAGTTGGTTTCCAGGGGCACAGAACATAACAATATGCAATCGATCTTGGCATTAGAAAGTTTCCTAGTTGGGGGTGGGGGGATAGAATTCTCGTGGAGTCGAGGGGGTGCTGTGGGAGGGAGGGGAGAGATAAGGGGATGTAGAACAGTCAGAGGGTAGACCCAAGAGGGGGATAAAATCTAGACTGTAAAAAAAGATTAAATACAATTTTTTTAAAAAGGAAAAAAAATTTTCCTAGTAACAGCAGAAACATGAGAAAGTTTCCTTATAATGGCAGGCTAGCCATATAACTGTTCCTAAGCCTTAACAATAAATAAATTTTTGTAAAGACAATATTAGAGAATTATAGCTAAATTTATTTTATTTCAGCAATCTCTGTGGAAGGCTTCAGCTGGGGTAATTACATCAACAGCAATAGCTTCATAGCAGCTCCAGTTGCCTGTTTTAAGCATGTGAGTATAGAATTTTTCCCATACCATGAAATACTTGAACTTTAAATCAGAATGCACAATAGCACCTCATCATCATATGCTTATAAAGTGTTTGCTTATACCAAAAGAGAAAAATGTTTCTCCTTTATGATTATACTTAATAGCTAAAAATAACTTCTTGTGTTTTATAAATAAAATCTTTACATTAAAAAAAAAAGCCCCTTTTGGGGCTTTGATGTATTATAGCTCAGGGACAGGTGATTGCCTAGTACACTAAAGGCCCTGTGCTTTTCTGCCTCAAACGTTAAAAAAAAAACAAACGTTTAGTTACACTCTGAAATGATTTTGAAAAGTAAGAAATGCCGTCTCATCCGGTTCCGATGTTGAACCATTGGAGACATGAAAATGTGGTCCTCTGTAGCACACATGGCCGGCTGCACACAGCGTGCTGTATGATCAGCCTGAGGCCTTTATCTCAAGGACTTGGGGATTTGACCAAGTAATTTCTAAAAGAGGTATCTTTCCTCCAGTCCTGTTTTGCCTTCAAATGTAAAAAAATAAAACAATCACCCCCCCAAGGAAGCAGCAGCAGGAGTGTTACCTTGTGAACTGGAATAAGTGATTTGTTTCTTAAAATCAGGTTGAAAGATGTTCTTTTCAGAGCATTTAATGTTTAAAAAAAAAATGTGTCAGATGTCATTTCACTTTAATCTTTGATAATTTGCTCTAATATTTCTTAACTTGACATGATTAACTTATATTTAAAGACTGACTGTTTTTGTGCCTACATGAATAGGAAAAAAGTAAGAAATTAATGAAGTTTTGTTCACACTTAACATTCTGCCAAGGGCTTTATTAAATAACAACATGTGAACAAAACTGCACATGCTTTCTTACCATGAAATTCAATTAATTCTCACTTAATTCTGCCAGTGAAGAAGGATTTTTATCAGACTGAAGCATATTAATTCACTGGTGTAAATGTGTATTAAATCCCAGTGCATTAATTTGTTGGTTTTTTTTTTTCTTCCTTTAATGAACAATTGTTGAGCCCTTTGTCTGTGTTATGCCATCTAAGAGAACCTAAAATGCAACCTTTAGGTGTTGATCTTTGTCAAGTGAGTGATTCACGCTGTGCTATTAGTAAACAATGTCAAGCTAGAGAGCTGGGTGATGTATGTGACCACCCCATGTACAACTAGAAAGAGAACTGCGGAGCTGGATATCACTCACTGGCAGGACACCTACACAGCCACTCACAGCAGATCTCATACCTGCCACTGCAGACCATAAACCACAAGCTCAGGCCTCACAATGTTGCTCTGTGGTGCTGAGGCGCTCAGAATTCCTTAGTAAGTCTTCATCCCAGATTCCTGCCACATCTGTCTATTTTCTCTTTTTAAATGGTTTTCATCTTTCTTCAGATCCTCTTTTTAATGTTTTATGTCATGAATGAGATCAAGCTTTTTTATATAAGTAGCCAGGATATTTTTAAAATAGCATCTCAAGGTCCTGAAACTGTATTTCATTTCCAGTCCATATCTTAGAACAGTTATATGAAATAAAGTTCTTAGTGAGCACATTTCTTGCAGTAATTAAGTTGGTTGGATTTTCTTAAAGCTTTGCTATTTTAAGACTGACATGGTCATAGAGCAAGTAATTGTACCCTGGAAATAAGTATGAGTCCAGAAAGGACCTTGAGATTTGTAACAATTTGCTTTTTCTTTTTTAAAAAAAAAAAAAAAAAAAAAAAAAGGAATATTTCTATAATTTAAAATTTAGTTTCAGCATCTGGGCATGATAGCATATACTTAAAATCCCAGCACTTGGTAGTTAGAAGCAAAGGCATCAAGAATTCAAGGCTAGTCTCAGCTACAGAGTGAGTTGAAGACTAGAAATAAAGGATGTTCTGTGGTGTAGATTGGAGCATCTAACTTATTCATAAGGATAACCATAAGGATAACGTCGTACCTTCACTTTCTCACTCAGAACCAGTTCCTGTTCCAGTCCCCTTTCTTTACTTCTTCCTTTTTATTAGAGAGAAAATGCTTTGTCCTAGTACAGTGAATTTGCTTTGTTGCTTTAATCAACATTTTCCGTTGAAGCCATTTGATTGTATGTACATGAGTACAGTGTAGCTGCCTTCAGACACACCAGAAGAGGGCATCAGATCCATTACAGATGGTTGTGAACCACCATGTAGTTGCTGGGAATTGAACTCAGGACTTCTATGCCCAGCACCCATGTTAAGTGGTTCAGAACTGCCTAGAACTCCAGCTACATGGAGATCTGATACCTGTGACCTGTATGACGTGCATGAAGACACATATAAAAACATGAATGAAAATGAAAATAAAATTTACAAGACATCTTAGAGGCAAGCATGGTGGTATATAACTGTAGTCCCAGAATTTAAGAGACGAAGCCAAATTTACTGCCATTGTTTTTACAGCCAGCCTAAGATACCCTGAGTGCCAGGCCAACAAGGTGATATACCAGTATACCGTAGCTTTGACTAGTAAATAAACAATCTTTGGAATCAATTCTACTGTTATAGCCAGTCTCAGCTATAAAATGTTCACAAGTTTAAGACCAGCCTGAGCAAATTGATAAGATCTCAATACCACCAAAAAGATAAGTCTACAGTGAAAATTGAGTCCCTTTTGTCCTTTCATATATTATTTCCTACCTAATTAAATTTGACCTAGACCTCAATCATAGCAAGAAACTACACTTACTGGTTAGACAGGGTAAACTCTTGTCAGAACTTTGCTCTCCAACCCTTGGCCACCCTGTCCTTGACAATCTTAAGGTAGAAATCACTGAAATGGGTATATTTTTACTTAATCCTAAATCAGCCAGATACGGTGACAAATACTTGTTCTCCCAGCAGTCAAGAAGCTGAGGTAAGAGCATTGTGAGCTCCAGGCCCACCTAGCTGCAGAATCAGACCTTTATCAAAAACCGTAAAACAAAACAGAGCAAAAAAAAAAAGCAAAACAAAACAAAAAAAGGCCTATAATACAGTAGTGTAGTCAAAAAGCTGGCAACTTCTTCAAAACTTTCTAATCACCTAGACTGTCTGTCTCTTCAATAAAGCTTTTACTACTTTTTTGAGAAGCTGGATTATAATTTTAAACTTAATTTTCACAATTTAAAGTCTTGAGTTCTATTTCAGATTACTTTTAATTATGTATATGCCTACACATGGGTATGCACACCTAGTACAGATGCCCATGTTGGCCAAAGATGGCAGATCCCCTGGAGCAGGAATTAAGTGGTTGTGAACTCCTGACATATGGGTGTCAGGAAACAAACTAAAGTCCTCTACAAGAGTAGCATTCACTGAGTTATTTCTTCAGCTCTTTTCTAGTTCTTGGTTAGTAGTATCCACACAAGGAAAAAAAATGTACATAATATTAATACAACAATATACCATTTAGATATGTTGTATAGAATCATCAGATTCACAGCTATTTTTTTTTTAAAATAGATTTCCCCATCATGTACCTTACAAGTTTCCTGCTCAAACTGTTTTTATTTTTATTTTTTTATTTTTTTATTTTTTTTAAAGATTTATTTATTTATTATATGTAAGTACACTGTAGCTGTCTTCAGACACTCCAGAAGAGGGCGTCAGATCTTGTTACGGATGGTTGTAAGCCACCATGTGGTTGCTGCGATTTGAACTCTGGACCTTCGGAAGAGCAGTCAGGTGCTCTTACCCACTGAGCCATCTCACCAGCCCCTTCACAGCTATTTATATCGTGTGTGTGTGTGTGTGTGTGTGTGTGTGTGTGTGTGTGTGTGTGTGTGTGTGAGAGAGGGGGGGGGAGGAAGGGGGAGAGAGAGACAGAGACAGAGAACTGAAATAAGAGTCTCTCACTATATAGCCCAGGCTGACCTGGAATGCAGCATGTTCTTGCCTCAGCCGTGGAAGAGGGATTGTGAGAATGTGCCGTCATATGTAGCTGCCCTATGACTTGGGCTTGTGGGAACAGTGCTGGGTTTTGTGATATGGGTTGGGGGATGATTTGTTGATTGGTTGCTTTTCAAAACAGGATCTCTGTAGACCAAAATACTCTGGAACTCCTAGCAGTCCTCCTGCCTCAGCTTCTTATATGTTAGGATTGTAGACGTGACCTACCACAACTTGAAAGCAGTTTATTTGACCTTTTCATTCTGCCTCCATGAGTATACCTGGTATCATTATTATATTAATAGTCTATGTTGTTTTTGTTTCTGACCTGGGTGCAGTTTTCTTGAAGAAATAAATTTTTGTTTATTCGCAATGTGTATCATTATACTTGTTTTAATGATAGAAAATCAGAATCCCTCTTGTTTTTGTATATGAGTGATAGCAATAATTTAGCTTTGTAGTAAAATTTATGATATAATTTCTTAGATACATGTCTATGAGAAATACTTTTCCTACTGAAGTTACCTTTTAGGGTAAATTGCCCTCTGTCCTTGACCCATGCAGCAAGAACTCCGGAAAATACATAATATAATTTCATCTTAGTTATAACTAAAGATAGAACCTCTGTGTATTATCTTAGATTATAAAATGTCTTTCTAGTGGAAATAAAACTTGAGTTGGTTTCTTACACTTAGTGTTCCACACACACTATCAGGAGCGTGCAGTGTATTCTCTGCAAAGGTAGCAGGCCCCACACTGAGAAGTCACCTGCCATGGGTTTACAGGAAAACCTAAATTAAAAGGAAGCCCCTAAATAAACCTATGTTACTGTCTTAACTTTGTACTCTTTCCCAGAGTGGATTTTGGCTTTTGTTTTGGTTGGTTGGTTGGTTGGTTGGCTTTTGGTGGAGGTTTCCTAGTGATTAAGCTATGTTTTGTTTAATTAAAGAGTTTTAAACCCAAATGTAGTAATGCATAACTGTAATCTCGGCACTTAGAAGGCTTCCTTGTTTGAGAAGCTGAGGCAGGAAGATCACAGCAAGTAGAAGGCTAATTTAATCTACATAGTCAGTTTCAGGGCAAACGAGGCTACAGAGTTAAGATTTTGTCTCAAAAGGGGGGTAGAAAGTTTTAGATTAGTGACCTCTGCTTCCTTTTTTTTACATATTTATAGCATTTTTTCTCAGACATTTTCAAGCATTTCATCTTTCTTGTACCCTACATCTCTATGCTAGAATCCCCTCCACCTCACACCCAATAGATTCTAGTGTCAGATCAAACGGTGAGTATTTTTTTCTAGAAAGAATGAGATGATGGTAAAGTTTTGTTTGTTCTGTTTTGTTTTGTTTTGATTTGATTTGATTTGTTTGGGACAGGGTGGAAGTTGAGAAAGGACCTTGCTATGTATCCCAAGTTAGCTTCAAACCCACAGATTCCTGCATCAGCCTCCCAAGTACTGCCATTTCAGATGTGCAGCACTGTGCCCAGCTTCTTTTCTTGTCTTTTTTGACCAAATGTTAATCTTTCTCTGATAGGTACACTTTAGTAACTATATACCTTTTTTTTTTGTTGTTCTGAGGAATTATAATGATGGAATTTGCTTTATCGTGGGGATAAAGTCTTTCTTGGTTTCCGACCTGCAACTTCAAGTCTAACCTTTGCCCATTTATACTCTCTGACGATTGGGTGTGGTTATCAAAAGTTAGAGGTTAGCAGAGTTATGGAAGGAAATCTCTGTCTCTGTTAGCATCGTGTGTACCCTCTGAGAGTCCGAGTACCAGTCACCTGACTATTTGGACTATCTGGGGATGGTTTGGAGTAAAGGAAATATGACTTCCTGCCAGATTATTTTCTTCCAGATAGATAGATGGAGGTTGTCATACATTTGTGTTGGGGACCCCTCAGCATTTGGATTTGGCCATCTCTACAGGACCTGATGACAGCTTACTTTGCAGGGAAGGAGAGTCGCTCCCAGATAGCTCTCACGAGTGGCCCTGAAGCAGGAAGTGGTGGAGCAGATCTTCCTTGTTTGGGAGGAGCCTGAGGTAGACCTCGCATCCTGAGTCTGGAAGGTAAATTTGTTGTTACCTGTAAATGATGGTTCTGCTAGTTCATGCTATGCCAATCCAGACTTTCAAGGTGTCCCTCCTGCCAGCAAGAGAAGGCAGATGACTTGGATGAAGATGGCTGTCAAGCCCTGGGTCATTCAGTCTTCCACACTTAAAAGAATATTCATTTAAAACAAAAGGGCAGATTTATATATGAAATTACTATTATTTCAACACATCGAGCACATACTCTGTTGTAACTGTAGTGCTCTATCTTGTTGATGTTTGTTTCATTTTTTTTCATAGAGTGAACTATATGGATTGGTTTAAGAGGGCCTAGCAGAACCACAACCTTACAGGCAAGAACAAATGTCACTTTCTGCTACTTTCTCCTATACCAATCCAGACTATAGGGACCAAACCAAAGATCTCCCACTCAAGTGAACATTGCCCTTTTTTGTTGTTTGTTTTTTTAAGTAAACATTGACACGTCTTTTCTTTAATGAATAACACTAAAAGATAGTTTCTCCAAAAATAATACTGAAGCATTAAAAAAGAATCGGCACAATTGTCAAGTCTAGCTCAGAAAGGAGTCCTGTATGCAAATTTCATTTAGTATTGTGCCCACCTAACCTGTCGCATGTCAGCATAACCATGCCTCTACTCAATAAAAGTCAAATGCACAGATTTGGCAGTCCAGCAAAGAGTAGCTAGCCTACTACAGTTTAATGCAGCTTTATGCATGCATTTACCTGTACCTGTCTTCTCCGGTTGCTAATCCTCACAAGAAACAAAGATATGGTCTTTGTATTAATATATGTTAGCTTAGTTTACTACCTGTCTTCTTCTAGCCTCTCCTTTTCTGATCGTATCTGCTGGCATTAGGGATGGCCCTACAGTCTAGAGTGATGTAGGGGGAGGTAGCAGAACCTGAAGAGTCCAGTCTTCCTGTTTAAAAAGGAAAAGCAGGTATGATGGCACACACACCTGTAAGGCTAGCACTTGGGATGTGGGGAGGCTGTGGCAGGAGGATTTCAAATTGAAGGCCAGTGTGATGCACATGGCAAATCCCAGGCCAGCCTGAACTGCATAGCACAACCCTGTGTCAAAGGGGGACGGGAGTAGTTTTATTTTTCACTCCTCTCTTGAGAAGATATATGCGTGTTCCCTCTCCATAATTACAAATGATTGAGATTGGGCATGTCTCCAAGTGAGTAAGGTGTATTCATTGCTTGCTTACTCAAAGTGTTAGCCATTAACTGCTGTGTCTTTGGCTTCTAGATCTATCTTAATTTACTGTTTTTTGACATTCTGTTTCCTTCAGAGATGTATTAACTGTTTAGAGAACAGGAATTAAATGTTGCTTTAGACTGACTGGATCCTGGGTTACCATCCCAGTTTATTAGGGGCTTTCCTTTGATAGGATATATTTTCTTCCCCAATGTCCGTATTTGCTAGTTGATGTCTATGCTTGCTTATCTTTTAGTTTTGAGGCTGTTGTGTTTTTAGCTGATGTATCCCTATTATCAGGTCTTCAAGAACCTCACTGTTTTTATTTATGTCTAGTGTTCTACATTTCATGAAAACGTTGATTATCCAGGGCCACAGAGACTACAATTTTCAGCACTAATAAATAATTATAAACTCATGTACTTGATTTAATTTACTATTGCATAAAATCCAAGTAATTGTGTATGACCTTGTAGTTTAGGGACTTGTAGAATGGTTCGGGAACATGCTACCTTTTGGGAAATGCAGTTGTTAAGCTCTTAAGTACTTTGCTCGGTTGCCATCCTAACCAGTGGTCAACAGCTCTAACACTGGAAATTTTCTTCTCATGGTAATTGTTGCACAAGAAATTTTGAAATAATAAATTAACTGTTTACTGTGGGCCTTGTTTCCCAGATCTCTTCGGCTCCCTCTTTAATTACCCTCCCACTGCTTTTTCTTGTCTCTTATAGACTGTATTTACATTATGTGGATTTACCATGCATTTCAAATACCTGTTCTATTTCTCTGGATCATGTTAAATGAAGCCTGTTAATTATTTTTCTCTACTCGTGTGCAACATTTTTAGAAATTAAGGGGTAAAATATTTTTCACTCAGTACACATTAAAAACACTAAGTTCCTCAAGTCAGCTTGATAATGATGTCTGCCAAGTTTGTGATTCAGGTTTTAGAATAATTGTTACACTTAAATGACACATTTGGTCTGTTGAATTTCAAAGTTAACATGGGTCTAATATTTGTAGATTCTGTCTTCTATCTTGAATTTGATGCTGACTCTGGCTTTCTCGAAATAAAATTCTTTACAACAGGAATGGAAACTATGCATTAAGAAAAAAATGAGTGGATTAAAATACTTTATTTGAATATTCCATTACTAGTGATACTTAATTTTGAATGATGTTTCATGCTTATATTACAAAGATGATAATTCAATAATTTTTGTATAACAGGCACCTATGGGGACCTGCTGGGGTGATATCTCAGAAAATGTAAGGATAGAAGTTCCCAATACAGACTGCAGTCTACCTACCAAAGTCTTCTGGATTGCTGGAATTATAAAACTAGCAGGTGAAAAGCATACATGGTGATTTACTAGAAAATACCAGTGATGCAAACTTTTGTTTTAAAAAATGTATACAAATTTTTCAACTATTACAAAACAATACATGTGTAGGAGTTAGCAGATTTTTTTTTATAAATAGCCAGACAGTAAATATTCTTGGATTTGTGGCATTTGCAGTCTATTACACTCCTGTCTCTATCCATTTTAACTTGTGAACAACTATGGAAGCATATAAACAAATGTATATATCTGTAGAATTTTATTCATGAAATTTGAGTCTGTCTCATAAGGCTATCACAACTTTATCTGAAGGAAACAATGTATTTCAGTTCTTTCCAGCCATTTAAAACAAACAGTATTCCAAGCCAACCAGATGGACTTTATCTCCAACTTGTCTCCCAATAACAGTAAATATTGCTTTACTATCCACTGCCCATAGAGTTACCTAAAGGAGGTGGCTTTGATGCCAGGTGCACGCCTTTAATCCCAGCACTCAGGAGGCAGAGGCAGGTGGGTTTCTGAGTTCAAGGCTAGCTCCAGCTATGTAGCATGATTCAGATCAGCCTGGCCCATACAACAGAAAGAGCTATCTATGAGAAAAAAAGGAATCCTGGAGCTTTGAGGGGATGAATTGAAGGCATGAGTGTGCTGGGCAAGGCCTCTCCTAGTAAGCTACATTTGTGCCTTTGATCACTCTGGCAAGAGTCCTAGACTCACTCTGTATTTTCTCCTATTCACTCAGACCCATGCCTTTTCCTTGAGACATCTGTCTATATAAGCATTCTTTAAATGCTTCTGTTATTAAAGATACCATTTATGCCCTAAAGATAGCACATTTATCCAAGAATTATTCCTAATTACTGATTCCGGTTTTATATTTCTGTTTTTCTCTTTGCCTCCTATGTCTTCCAAGTATTTTCTTTACTATTTTGGTAGTAAGCCTTGGAGAGGCAGGGCCTAGTACTCCTACAGCAAGTTGAGAAACAAAGGCAAGAAAATCCCCCAAAAGTTCATACACTAGCGGGCAGCGAAGAGATCCTGTCTCAAATAGTGTAAAAGGCGAGGATCAGTAATTGAGATTGTCCTCTGACCTGCCTACACGTGCATGTATGTACAACACACACACACACACACACACACACACACAGCAAAAACAGATCTCTTAAGAACTATTTGGAAAATGTTAATCATACTGATCATCCCAGCAC
The DNA here is from genome assembly GCF_900095145.1 of Mus pahari. Taxonomy (NCBI): domain Eukaryota; kingdom Metazoa; phylum Chordata; class Mammalia; order Rodentia; family Muridae; genus Mus; species Mus pahari. Next base: position 61,334,286 of record NC_034603.1, read on the forward strand.
TTGGAAGGTGGAGGAAGTTCAGCCCTGTAGTCAGTTTGATGCCATCTTCATCTACAAGAGACCCTACCTCAAAAGAAAACTACCCATTCTCAGGAAACTGTCCTCCCACGCCACGTGTTCCCACTGTGGTGTTTCCCATCCCAAGCACTTGAAAAATTATAGGTAAGATTGAAATACAGAGGAAAAAGCCATGCTCTTAAGAGTTGTCTTTGTATTAACAAGGGATTCTCAAAGTTGAACACTAGTCCAACAGATCGGTATTGGCCAGAGACTTAAAGATTTTCCACACCATCGCATTCCCTAGCATGGGACTGGAGTCCTTGAAGGGGGCACCTCTGTTAATAAACGGCAGGTGGTTTGTGCTACAAGGGGACAGCAAAGTTTGACAGCCATTACCTTAAAAGCTGTATCATTTTAATTTTGTTTCTTACTATGTAATGATTGATTTGTTGACTTTAGGTTATAATGCCCTTTTGAGATATGAAGGATTTGAAAATGATTCTTCTCTGGACTTCTGGTGCAATATATGTGGGTCTGATATTCATCCAGTTGGTTGGTGTGCAGCCAGTGGAAAACCTCTCGTTCCTCCTAGAAGTGAGTGGCCTCATGGTCATTTAATTCTGTTTTAAACTTCAGATTCATTTGTCTTATAGGTATGAATATTTTGCCTGTATATATCTATGTATACATGAATAAGTGCATGCCTGACCCCACAGAGGGCATTGGAGCCCCTCAGAGCTACAATTCTAACCAATTGTGAGCAGTCATGTTGGCACTGGGAATCAAACCCTAGTCCTGCAGGAGCAAGTGCTCTAAACCACTGAGCCAACTCCCCAGCCCACAGTCATTTAAAATGTAGATCTAAGTGGTGGTTTATACATAATATTCTAAAGTAATACAGAAATTAAAATGGATGTTTTTATGTCAAATAATTCTTTTTTTTTTTTTTTTAAAGATTTATATATTTTTTATTATATGTAAGTACACTGTAGCTGTCTTCAGACACTCCAGAAGAGGGAGTCAGTTCTTGTTACGGATGGTTATGAGCCACCATGTGGTTGCTGGGATTTGAACTCCGGACCTTCGGAAGAGCAGTCGGGTGCTCTTACCCACTGAGCCATCTCACCAGCCCATGTCAAATAATTCTTACGCTAGCAAGATGTATACTTTCTCCATGCTTGCTACCTTTAAGCACCTTAATACTCATAACATCTTGCTATTAATCTTGTTTCTCTGGTTTTGGAGGGTTTTTTATTACTAATTTGTGAAACAGTTCTGTCTGCTAAAGGATAACTAGTTATTTCTTTTATTTTAGCTGTTCAACATAAATATACAAACTGGAAAGCTTTTCTAGTAAAAAGACTTACTGGTGCCAAAACACTTCCTCCTGATTTCTCACAAAAGGTAAAAATAGGATCCTTAAAGAATTGAAGAGCTCTTTTAAACGAATAATTTAGAAGGGCTTTTACAGAATTCTAATTTCTGAACTGTTAAATTCCAAGTACATTTTCATACCCATAATCTCAGTACTGAGGAGACTGAGGCAGGATAGCTAGAAGTTTAAAATTAACCTGTAGGCTAAAGAGTGAAACCCCCATCCCCCAAAACAAGAGCCAGGCCTGGTGATGCATACATTTAATCTCTGCACTTGGGAAGCAGGGGCTGGTGGATATCTGTAAATTCAATGCCAGCCTTATCTATATAGCAGGTTCCAAAACAGCCAGGCCTACCTTGTCTCTCATCCGGAGGGAGGGAGGGAGGGAGGGAGGGAGATAGATAGATAGATAGATAGATAGATAGATAGATAGATAGATAGATAGGGTCCCAGCACTTGGAAGGTTGAAAACCACTGTTCTAGAGGAACAAAATTTACAGAATAAACCCAGAAATATAGAGATAGAGAGGGTAGGTGGATGGATGGATGGATGGATGGATGGGATAGATAGATGAGAGAGAGATACAAAGATTAGATGGGTAGGTAGGTAGGTAGATAGATACATAGGTAAGACAGACAAGGAGGGAGGGCAGTATTAAAGCTGCATATAGACCTTTGTCATAAGTCTCCAACAAGGTTTTTTCTGCTTTTGTGTGAAGGTTTCTGAGAGTATGCAGTATCCTTTCAAACCTTGCATGAGAGTAGAAGTAGTTGACAAGAGGCATTTATGTCGAACAAGAGTGGCAGTGGTGGAAAGTGTAATTGGAGGACGGCTACGGCTGGTGTATGAAGAGAGTGAAGATAGAACAGACGACTTCTGGTGCCACATGCACAGCCCCTTAATCCACCATATCGGATGGTCAAGAAGCATAGGCCATCGATTCAAGAGATCTGGTAAGCAACTGTCACAAAAACTTTGGATAATATTAGTGAGGTTGAATAACTACTTATTTGTTTCTCCTACAAAGTATAGATCCAAAATAGCATTCTAATCTGATTATTCTACAATAATTAGAGGACTAATTCCTTATGTTCCTTCCACTTCCTCTCCATTTAAAATAATGTACATTCATGCATGAGACCATGGGTTTTATTTCTAGCACAAAAAGACAATTTTAATCCCTTTCTTTCACAACTGTATTCCTACTCTGGTTTTTTTTTAATCTAGACCATTTGAGATTCCTTTCCACATAATTTTAATCTAAATAGCAAGATTGAATTTAACTAGACATGGTATGAAACACAAAAAACATTATTCTAGAGAGGCCTAGTGGTGCAGGCCTGTAGTCCCAGCTATGCAGGAGGGTCAGGCACGATCATTCATCATAAGTTCAAGGATAGCTTCAACATCATAGTGAGTCCCTTCCTCAAACTAAAAGTGAAAAGAGCTGTGGAGACAGTTCAGTATTAGAGTATTTGGCATTTGTGAGGCCCGCTCTTTAACCTCCAGTACTACACCAAAAGGAAAAAAAGCTTCTGATAATGTAATTCCTTTATTGTAGAATTACCAGCATTGTAATTAACATAAATGTATAGCATATATGCATGTGCTCTGAAGACAGAAAATGTTATTATTTTCACCACAATAAATGCAGAAAACATGGAGGGGTGGCATGTTTTACAATATTACATACCTTGTGAGTTTGAACCCTTCAAGGAAGTGGGGTTTTTGGTCTTCTCAAGAATGCTGACAGACTATTCTGTAATTTTTCCTCGTAGATATTACAAAGAAACAGGACGGACATTTCGATACACCGCCACACTTATTTGCTAAGGTAAGAAGTTTCTGCGAGTCCAGTTGAAAAGGGCTTGTGGCATTTCCTAAAATTATGGATATCACATGTGTTCACTGAGCTATAACATTAGGTTGGAAAAGGCATCTAGTAAATGTTTGCAAGTTGGGAATATTTTCATCATTAAAGTGAAAACATTTAAGAAGCTGAAGCAGGAGGATTACCACAAAGCCAGCCTGTGGATAGTTTAGCAGGTTCAAGTACTATTTGCACATCCTATTTCTCGGAACATCTGTAAAAAGCCTGGTTGAGATACTGTGGAGTGCATGTGTAATCTCAGCACTCCTATAGCACAGATAGGAGTATCACTGGGAAGCAGGCAGCTCGTATGGCCTACTGTACACAGAGCAGTGGACACGAGAGACCCTACCCCAGCACAGTGAGAAGGAAGAAGTGATTATCAAAAGTTATTCGTGTGCTTGGTGGCATGTACACGTGTATATACATACACTAAATAAATAATTCTAAAGGACATGTGTAATAGTGTAAATACTTTCTATAGGTAAAAGAAGTAGACCAGAGTGGAGAATGGTTCAAAGAAGGAATGAAATTGGAAGCTATAGACCCATTAAATCTTTCTACAATATGTGTTGCAACCATTAGAAAGGTAAGAGAATATATTCTATCAGAATATATATTTTGAAATATATATATATACACACGTGTGTGTGTGTGTGTGTGTGTGTACTAAGTGATATTTTCTAAAGGACTAAAGAAGGAGCTCTTGGTTTGAGGCAATGATTAGCTATCAGAGAACGTGTCCAGCATGGAGATCAAATGGATACTGAGGCTCTGCAAGGAGGGTAAACTCCCCTTAGTCATGACATTGATTGTGTCTGAGGTCATTGAAACAAAGCAAAGAGCTAAAATCAGAAATCTTAAGGGTTGGAGGTGAAAAGCCAATACAAGGAATAGTGGAGAAGTGACTATTAATCAGTCAACTAGAACATGACAGTCCGACAGTATGAAAGGACAAAGAGTAAATCATTAATCAAGTCATATAAAATAAGATTTAATAGCAATGAATGCTCTAATTTCAGCATTCAGGAGATGGAGGCTTCAAATATCTGAGTTTGATGCCAGCCAGACTACATAGTGAATTCCTTGACAGCCAGGGCTACATAGTGAGATCTTGTCTCACTAAATAAGGTTATATTTGAGGAAGTTAGTGTTAGGCAAAACAGACCACTGAATTGAGAAAACAAGGTTGTTGGTGAATTTTGCAGGCTAAATAAGGATAAAAATGGGACAACAAATTGTATAGTATGTACCTTGAACTAGGTCTCAGAGTGTAGTCTACAGACTCCACTGCAGTGATACCCTTTATGCCTTTTGTGTTTTGAGCCTGCTTCAGGTTTTTTTTTTTTTTGGTTTTTTTTGTTTTGTTTTGTTTTGTTTTTGCTTTCTTGGTTGTTGGACGGGGTATAAAATACTTTCAGTGTAATGGGATTGGGAAATATTAAGGGTGTAAAAATTGTGTTTGGACAAGGTCTTGTGATAATTGAGCAAAACATAGAAGTTTAAATTTTTTTTTTTAAAGTGTTAAAAATAAATGTGGGGGAAATTAGACATGGTTCTACAAGTCTATAATTCCAGGCATGAGAATTTGGAGTAAGAGGATTTCAAGTTCAAGATCTAGAATTGGAAGGCAGGAATGATACTATTAACTGGAGTCTAAGGCATGATTACAGAGTTAAGAGGACTCTTGGTTGGGCCCAGTTAGTTGTGCTGTAGAAGAATATGGTAAAGGACAGCAAGCTGACGCTTGAAGAAGGTAGGGGATTAGCAAAAGGTTTTTTTGGTTTGTTGTTGTTGTTGTTTGTTTATTTTTTTTTATCTATGTAAAAAGTCAGAAGAGAAGGAAAACATCATGTTAGGACTAACAACCTGACACTTAACCACTAGATGGTTATTTTTATCCTGTTTATTTTTTGTGTTTGTGTAGAAATCAAAGGGCAACTTGAAATAGTGGGATATCTTCACTATGTGAGTCCTGTGAATTGAACTCTGGTCATCAGACTTTGGCAGCCAAGCATTTCACACACTGGGCACTAAGTATTTTAGTCAGTAATTGGCCAAAGACATTCGTTTTTCCAAGGAAGTGTTTTTTACTTGTAAAGTGTCTTTATGTAATAGATTTTCATTTTAGAATGTTGTTTAGAATATTTTTTTATAATAGTGGTATACATGTTCAAGTACTTGGGATTCTCTTGATTTCAAAGGTGCTGGCTGATGGATTCCTGATGATTGGGATTGATGGCTCAGAAGCTGCAGATGGATCTGACTGGTTCTGTTATCATGCAACCTCTCCTTCTATTTTCCCTGTGGGTTTCTGTGAAATTAACATGATAGAACTGACTCCACCCAGAGGTACTCCATCCTGGTATAAACACTCAGTTTTTAGCCTTGCTTTGTTTTTGTGTGTTATCAGCCCTAATCTTAGTTGTTGTACGTGTATTTATACACAGTATGTGTGAGTATGTATAAGTAGACTAAAACAAATAAGAGCTATGAGATATTCTGAAAATCCAAGCCTGGTAGTACATGCCTCAAATCGCAGCACTTGCGAGCAAAGTCAGGAGGACTGCCTACAAGTTGGAAACCTGCCTGTTCTATATAGTGAGTACAGGCCAGTCAGAGCTATACAAGGCCCTGTCTCTATGCCAATTCATTAAATAATGTAAAAATACAATTTTGGGGGGCTAGATGGCTCAGTGGGTAAGAACACCCAACCGCTCTTCCGAAGGTCCAGAGTTCAAATCCCAGCAACCACATGGTGGCTCACAACCACCTGTAACAAGATCTTATGCCCTCTTGTGGAGTGTCTGAAGACAGCTACAGTGTACTTACATATAATAAATAAATAAATCTTTAAAAGAAAAAAAGAGCACTGACTCCTCTTCCAGAGGACCTGGGTTCAAATCCCAGCACCCACATAATAGCTCACATAGTCTGTAACTCCAGGATCTGACATCACACAGAAACACAGGCAAAACACCAATGCACATAAAATAAAAAGTTTTAAAACCCACAACCTTTTTATTCTAGTTTACTTTAATAAGTTACAATGAAAATTTTTCCTGAATTTGTGTCACAACTGTGTCAGTCTATATAGACCCTCTAATACAGTGATTCCAGTACATTCCTGTACACATAAGCTTGCTCTTTTGGTATGGGTGTTTTGCCTGTGTGTATGGTCTGTACCACTTGTGTGCCCGGTGCCTGAGGAGCCAAGAAGCTCTCATCAGATTCCTTGAAACTGCAGGTGCTAGAAAATGAGCCCTGTTCTTCTGGAAGAGCAGCCACTGGTCTTAGCTCCCACACGAACTTTTTAGTATTTTAAGTATTAAATATTTAATAATATTTTAAGTGTCCAATTAATGGATACTTAGCCTTCAAAAAAAAAAGGCTTTCTCTTTTTAGATTATCATATGCCTTTTTAAAAATTTGGGGGTTTGGGGGAGGTTTTGTTTTGGTTTTTG
>NC_034603.1:61341131-61343198 GCF_900095145.1 Mus pahari
GCCTGCCTCTGCCTCCCAAGTGCTGGGATTAAAGGCATGTGCCACCACTACCCAGCTTGTTTGTTTTGTTAAGACATGATTTCGGTATTCTTAGGTGGTCTGGAACTTACCATATAGACCATAGATATTTTCCTGCCTCTGCCTCCAGAGTGCTGGGATTAAAGGTGTGCACAGCCACACCCAGCTATCCATCTTTTAAAAGAAAGTTATGTCTTTAGCAACTCTCATGGTTTAACTAGTGACCTTTAATTTTAATACCTTTACCTTGGCTTTTTCTCTAAGATGGAATTCAGGCAAAAAAGATTTATTGAAAGTATAATTCAGCTAATTTAGTTTGCTGAGAAAAAGAGTAAAAGTGTTAGACTGTCCTAAAACCTAGTATTGCAAGGAGTTGTAGCTCTTGATGGTAGGAGCATTTGCCTAGCATGTTAAGGCCCTCAATTAGATCCCCAGTGATAGATACACACACACACACACACACACACACACACACACGGCAGAAGTCTGTCCTTGTAGAAAACAAAAAGTCACTTTTGCATTAAAAAAAGGAGGCATACACATGTGTCTGCAAGGGAGAGGGGATATCTTCATAATGTGGTACCAAAAGTTCTTCATATCACCAAGTAAAGTAGTACCTCTTCAATCCCATCCTTAGAAGTGGAAACGAAAGGACTAAGGAGAGGGTGTTTACCTTCTACTGCATAGCATGTTTGAGGCTAGCCTGAGCTATTTGGAACCCCAATCTCAAAAATGAAAATACATCTTTTTAAGAACTAGAATGAAAAGAAATTACCTTTACCACCTAAAATCTGAGATTTCGTGTACTAAGTTACTGACATTTTAAGGTTATGCTAATTTCAAATGCACTGTTACCTAAACCAGTTGTATTTTTTTAGGTTACACAAAACTTCCTTTTAAATGGTTTGACTACCTCAGGGAAACCGGCTCCATTGCAGCACCAGTAAAACTATTTAATAAGGTAAATTTGAATGGTAGAGTGATCATGACATAAGAGTGAAAACTATTCTTGAGTTAATGTTCTTTGGCTTATATTAGAATTTCTTAATGAAAATCAGCCAAAAAAAAATTGTGTATTTTCTTAGGAAAAGAAGCAAGTTTTTTGGTCTGTGTCCTTCTGAGCCCTGATGTTGATGCTTTATTTCTCGGTGTTAGGATGTTCCAAACCACGGGTTCCGTGTCGGAATGAAATTAGAAGCTGTAGATCTCATGGAACCACGGTTAATATGTGTAGCCACAGTTACTCGAATTATTCATCGTCTCTTGAGGATACATTTTGATGGATGGGAAGAAGAGTATGATCAGTGGGTAGACTGTGAGTCTCCTGACCTCTATCCTGTTGGATGGTGTCAGTTAACTGGATATCAACTACAGCCTCCAGCATCACAGTGTAAGTTACTGTACAGAAAACATGTTCTTTTATCAAAACAAAACAAAACTGCTAATTCTCCAGAGAACTATCTCATATCTCAGAAGGCAAGCTCACAGGACAAGAATATGTCAATGTCTGATGAGTTGCAAGGTAAAATCCTAAGACCCAACAATATCACAGAATTAGACCGTGTATGCCATGGCAGTATGAACTCTGTATTGGTTACATAGAAGTAAAATAGAAAAAAAAAACAGAAGTCACCAAATTAAACTGCACTACTGTTGAACTGCACATTACAGGCTGAAAATGCATTGTTCATAAATGCTGTTGAGTAAATAGTAAGGCTCATGGGTTTTTTGTTAGATATTTTCTTTATTTCAGATGTTATCCCCTTTCCTGGTTTCCCCTCCAAAAACCCCCTAACCCCTCCCCCATCCCTTATTCACCAACCCACCCATTCCTACTTCTTGGCTCTGGCATTCCTCTATACTGGGGCATAGAGCCTTCACAGGACCAAGGGCCTCTCCTCCCATTGATGACTGACTAGGCCATCCTCTGCTACATATGCAGCTGGAGCCATGAGTCCCACCATGTGTACTCTTTGGTTGGTGATTTAATCCCAGGGAGCTCTGGAGATACTGGTTAGTTCATATTGTTCTCCTATGGGACTGCAGACC
>NC_034603.1:61343523-61369491 GCF_900095145.1 Mus pahari
GCTAATACCCACTTATCAGTGAGTGCATACCATATGTGTTCTTTGTGATTATGTTACCTTACTCAGGATGATATCCTCCAGTTCTATTCATTTGCCTAAGAATTTCATAAACTCATCGCTGAGTAGTACTCCGTTGTGTAAATGTAACACATTTTCTGTATCCATTCCTCTGTTGAGGGGCATCTGGGTTCTTTCCAGCTTCTGGCTATTATAAATAAGGCTGCTATGAACTTAGTGGAGCATGTGTCCTTATTACATTTTGGAGAATCTTCTGAGTATATGCCCAAGAATGGTATTGCCTAAGAATGATGATCTTCATAAAAATTGTCTAATTGCTCTGTTACCAATTTTCCCTTTTATTTTTCAGCATCAAGAGAAAGCCAGTCAGCTTCTTCAAAACAGAAGAAAAAGGCTAAGTCTCAGCAATACAAAGGACATAAGAAAAGTGGGTCACCATGTGTTTGCATATATTTTCTAATTGTTAAACAATCAAGGTCACAGTATTCTTGCACAGAAAATTACATCCCTGTGGGAACTGATGTTTGTTCACTATGTATTATGCTTAAAGGTGCAGTATGACATAAAAGGCAAACCTTCTTGATACTAAGAAACAGTTTTAATTAACAGGAGAAACAATCAACCAGGCAGTGGTGGCACACGCCTTTAATCCCAGCACTTGGGAGGCAGAGGCAGGCGGATTTCTGAATTCAAGGCCAGCCTGGTCTACAGAGTGAGTTCCAGGATAGCCAGGGCTATACAGAAACCTTGACTTGAAAAACCAAAAAAGAGAGAAAGGGAGAAAGGAAAGGAAAGGAAAAGAAAGTCAAGTATTCGTTATCTGTGTGTTTCAAGCACACAGCTAGAGAATAGAACCTTATAATGATTGTTGAAATATAGACCTACGTAAAGTTAGTCCCTTTTTTAAAACTTTAGTGAAGCAGTAAAGCAGTGGTTCATGTTTACAGTAGCTGTCGTCATATTAACTCTTATCTGGAGTGATAATCCTGAGAAATTCACACTTATTAAGAAGGACTGGGGGACACAGCTTGGGTAAAATTAATGTGATGACACACTCCTTTGGTCCCAGAACTGAAAATGCAGAACCAGTCCATCTCTTAAATTTGAGGTGAGTCTGGTCTACAGAGCAAGTTATAGAGCAACCAGAGCTCCATAGAGAAAGACTGTCTCAAAAACAAACCCAGTAAGGTGAAGAATGCTATATCTCCAAATGAAGAACACATTCCCACATACATCCATGGGTGTATCACAGACACACAACAGAATGAGAAAGCGATCAGAGTTGATGTCTAACAAAGTCAGTGTTATAATGCTTTGTGTAACAGTAAATTATGGATGTCATTATTAGCGACAACAATAATAATAGTATTTTTCACTACCATAATAACCCCTGGGTTTTTCTATTCATGAAATTTGCAGAGTATTCTTAAGATTTAAAAAAAACAAAAACAAAAAAACTTAAGGTACTTTTTATAGTAAAATGGACCTAAAGCTGAACTGAGTATTTTGTGAGTTCTTCCTGATTACAATTATTTATTTTTTTAGGTAAAGAACCTAATTACTTACTGTGCTGGTGCTTTGAAAAACAAGTTTTCTCCTAGCATAAAACCCTATCTATTGCTGGAGAGGTGGCTCAGTGGTTAATAGCACTGTATTGCTCTTCTATAGGTCCTGAGTTCAGGTCCCAGCAACCATATGGTGGCTCACAACCATCTACACTGGAGTCTGGTGCCCTCTTCTGGCATGCAGGCATTCTTGCAGATAAAGCTATCAAGCTTCAACTCATGATGACTTGTCTGTGTAGGCATGCATACCGCTTTCCTCTGTAGGCAAAACCTCCCACAGAGTCGGGATTACTTTGCCCATCAGAAGCTTGGTAATACAGTTGTTCACCTACAAGAGCTTAGAGAGCACTGCTAGACCATTCACTGTCAGAGTAAGATCTGCAGATTCAAACATGCTTAGGAAGTGTTCACATGTGGATTTCATGTCCCTAAATTAACTACGGCAGGTATGCTTACTCAGCTATCTGTAAAGAGAATTTGAATGGTTTATTTAACTGTCTTATTTTGTGTTGGACAAGAACTTGAGTAAGGTTTCCTAAGTTTCTAAGACATTGAAGGTAAACAGTGGTTTTAGCTAGGCATGGCGACACGTGGCTGTAATCCCAGTATTCAACAAGCAGAGGAGAGAAGATCAGGAATTCAAAGTTATTCTCAATTCCATAGCAAGTTCAAGGCTTACCTGAGCTACATGAGACCCTGTCTTAAGGGTAGGAGGGGAGAGTAAAGGGATACATACACACATAAATATGTGGGGTTTGTTTGCATAGTATTAACATACTAATACGTACACACATGTGTATGCATATGTATGTGCACATATATGTGTGTATGTATAATATATAGTCCCTTCCAGTGGTTTATGAAAAATCTTTTTTACTGGGCTAGTCATGGTGGCTCACATTTGTAATCCTAGACCTTGGGAAGCTAAGGCAGAAGGATAGCCACAAGTTTCAGGCTAACCTGGGATATAAGACTGTCTTGGAAAACAGAAAGAGGGGCCTCGAGAGATGTCTCAACCATTAGGAGGAGCTCTTGCTGCCCTAGCAAATGACTAGGTTCAGTTCCCAAACCTACGTCAGGCAATTCACAAATGGCCTGTAACTGGTTCCAGGGGATCCGGGTTCCTTTATTGCTCAGAGGTCACCTGCATATACACTCAGATGCGCATGTATATACATAGAATCTTTGTGTTTTAAAAAAACAATCTTTTTGACTAATGAGCATTATATGCACATTTCGCTTGCCTCCCCTTTTGTGGCCTTTGCAGGGTTTGTTTCTGGCTTAAATGTTTGGATCTTTGCATTTTTAGGATAGGAATATGGGAGTAAATAAATTAATTGATGAAGTATGAATAATAGTTACCCAAATTTCAGTGCTGTTTAACATTGCCAGATTTCTGAATTCGCTAGAGATAAACTCTAGTTATAGATGGAACATACCTTAACTCTGACATTTTGATCTTAATATTGTAATCATCTCTAACACCTTAAAATTATTTGACAGAGAAAAGAAAAACATAAATCCATGGGTCCTTACTGAAAACCTCTGGGACCAGGTTTGTTTTTGTTTTGGAATTGGAAATTTTTTTCCACTTCAGAAAAGAAGTCTATACTATGTATGTGACAGACTGCAAACTCTGGGGTGTTTTCTGAAGCAAAATATAGATGTTTACAGTTAAGCGGACCAAGTAAAGATAATAGGTCATCAAGTGAGTATGATTTTATTGCCAACATTTTAGAAAAATGCTTTTTTGAATGTTAGAATTGAAGAGCAGGACTGTAATAAGCAGTAGATTTACATTATTAAGGTGCTGCCCACTTCCTACTGCTTAGGTTTGTTTTTTCCTGCTCCAAACATTTATTGGAAATCTTCTCCACAAGGCTAAGTGTGGTGGATCAGGATGTAATTCCAGTGTTCAGGGGACAGGACAGGAGGATTACTCTAAACTCCAGGCCAGCCTGAGCTGCATAGTGAGTTCTAGGCCAGCCTAAATTACAGACTGAAAGCCTGTCTCAAAGGGGGCAGTTAGGGCTGCAGAGTGGTGCTGGAAAGCTTCCTCAGTAAAGTACTTGTCACGGTCTTGAAGATCAAAATTTGGTTCCCAGAACCTACATTAAAAACACACACACATGGGCTGGTGAGATGGCTCAGTGGTTAAGAGTGCCGACTGCTCTTTCAAAGGTCCTGAGTTCAAATCCCAGCAACCACATGGTGGCTCATAACCAAGTCTGATGCCCTCTTCTGGAGTGTCTGAAGACAACTACATTGTACTTACATATAATTCATAAATAAATAAATATTTTAAAACACACACGCAAATGTGATACATGCTGTGATCTCTGTGCTAGTCACTGAGGCAGAAATGGGATCCCGTGGCTCTCCAGCTAACCAGCCTAGCCTAATTGGCAAGTTCCAGAAGTATATGACTCCTGAAGTAGACCTCTGGCCACACACACTCATACATTCTTCATAAACACATATACACAGACAGACACACAAAGAAATCCTTCCCACAAAACCTGTTAGTAAAACATGAAAGAACTTGGAGTTTAAAAATAGCTAAGTTGTCTGGGAGCTGGTGAGGATACCGGCTGCTCTGGAACAGGACCCAAGTCGGAATCCAACATCCATATGGGGTGAATCATAACTGCCTATAGCTCCAGCTCCAGTAGATCCAACAGCCTCTTGCCTCTGAAGGCACCTACATGCATGTGCATATTGACACACGGGCACGTATATACACATAAGTGAAAATTAAAATCTTAAGTTCTCCATTACAGCAGACTTGACCATATCAGATGTGTTTCAAAACCTGGTGTTGTCTTAAGTTTGCCAATAGATTGTTATACTCGAGCTCTGCTGTTTCCTCTGTACTAAAGTGGGTAAGGTAGTCCTTATTATCCACCAGGATGGGGAGGATTGGCTTTGCTGTCTAGCATGGTGAGCAGTGAGCCAACTGTGCCATAGTTGTGTAGGGATCGTTGTTAACTAGCACTTGGAAAAGAAGAGTACTGTTTGACCTGGAGGGTTTTATAAATATTCAGCCTCAGAAAAATTTCCTTCTCAAACCATAGTAATTCTGGAGCCGTTTCAGATTTCACCACTTTGAGTTGCTACTATTTATATAGGACTTGGTGATTTTGCCTGGTATTTTACTTGTAAATGTGTTAAGTCATCATTGCACATGACATTGGCCTGGCAATTGCAAGCTGAGTGTGGATCCACATACCTTTCAGATTCATTTTATATGGGAATACTGTGTTGACTTAGATTTATGTATTTCATTCTGATTATCTGAAATTTAGCTGGTTATTGGGTTAGGAGGAAAACAAAGTGTACATCTATAATGATACATGAAGATATTTCACTTTGCACCCTTACTTTTGCACTATGCTTGGAAGTTCCAAGCATATTTTAGTTTGGTAAAAGACATTTTAAAAGTCCTAGAGTATGTTTCCTTATAAAACTATAAAAACTGATATATGCCTTTAATTCTAGCACATAGGAGGTAGAGACAGGAGGCTCAGAACCTCAAGATCATTCTTAGCTTCCTAGTGAGTTTGAAGGCAGCCTAGTCTATGTGAGGCCTTGTCTTGAAAACAAATTAAGAAGGCTGAGCATAGTGGTACACACTTGTGATTCCAGCATTAGGGAGATGAGAACAGGTTGGGCAAGAGTTCAAGTCCAGCCTTGTCTATGTAGTAAGTTTAAAATCAGCCTGGTCCAAGGGGCTGGATAGATGGCTCAGCGGTTAAGAGCATTGACTGCTCTTCTAGAGGTTCTGAGTCCAATCTTCAGCAACCACATGGTGGCTCGCAACCATCTGTATGGGATCTGATTCCCTCTTCAGCTGTGTCTGAAGACAGCAACAGTGTACTCATATACATAAAAATAAATTAATCTTTTAAAAAAATCAACTACCTGAGACCCTGTCCTAATATGTGAGCTTAAGAACTTTGTAAACAATACATACTGAGCTTTGAGTTTTAGAAGTCGTTTCTGGGTCAGAATTACAAATGCTGTGTAGTGCACTGCTCAGCTAAGGGAGCGCACTGTAGAATGGTGAACTATGCCATCTATTAATACATTAAAGCTATTCTTGTTTGATTTCTCCCACTGAAGGGCCATAATTAGGCTTCTATAGCCAGGGAAATGCTGTCTTTATTAAAAGTCATGTTCAGAAATGTTCTCTGGGGTTGGTGTACATATCACTGTAGCACTTGCCTAGTGTGAGTAGGAGCCTGCTGGTCCCTGGCACTACGACAAAAAATAAAAAGTAACATAAAAAGTTTTAAAACCTTTTCACCTACTATTTAAGCTGAGTTTTCTTGAAGGACAGCAACCATTTCTATACCCTAACTACTCTCTAGTTTATTTTACCTCATTCTTTTTAAACTTGAGCATCAAGACCAGAATTACCAGGCCTGAGAGACCTGAGCAGCCTCCCCTCCTCTTGCCCCCAGCATGTTCATATGCTGTGTGTACATGAGTGCGCGCGCACACACACACATACTTGCAAAAGTTAAGCCTTGCACAGTCAGTTCTTTGCAGCGTCCTAAACAGCCTAGCCTCCCTAGTAATACAGTGCACTGTCTTAGCACACACGGAAGTCAAAGCTCACTCCAGTCTGACTTGATGTTTAGAGAGGAAGATGCCAGTTGGGAAGAAGCCTGTCAGTTTGTCGAGCCTGCCCATGACAGGCGGGGTGCGGAGGAGCTTCTCTGGGGACGAAGAGTTGACTCCTCCTCCATATCGAACCCTGCCAGCACAGACAGCCCTGGAGGCCTTCCCACCTCCCAGCACTAGCCGAGAGTTCAGGCCCAGCCTCAAAACAGGTAACTAGTCACAGCAGCACCACAGGTACTATAGAGTATGGGTCAGGTGCTGGGCAGGGTGGTGGGAGACAAAGCATGGGCTGGCGGGACAGGGGCCCACTCATCCAAATCCTCCTTTTTCTTCTTTTTTTTAAACTAAAAATATCCATTTTCACTGGTTCTCGGCAACCATTTCACTAAGATGAGCCATCAGGGAAGAATTGATTGATATAGAGCATCTGTGAAAGCCATTTTAGTTTTTGGAATTATGAGGCAACTTCCAATATTTGATGCTTTGGTTAGTGGTTGAACATACTACGTTGTAGATGTCTGTGGACTTGACTTGAGGGAGAGAGAGAGATGCTGATCATTAGACCTAAAAGTGAGACTTTGTTCATAACATTCCATAGTAGGTCATTCATGGAAAACGTGTGTTGAGTTCAAGTTATTTTTATTTTAGTAGTAACATTTACCATAAACTAAGCTGAACATCATCACAGATTTGAAAATACATTACTTATCTATCATGGTATTAAATTTATTTCCATAATTCCATGTTTCAATATGCATGGTGATTGATTACATGACATTTCTTGGTGTTTAGTTGGCTAGGCGAGTGAAGAAAGACTGCTCAAAATTTTCCTTGCTGTAATTGCTAAAAACAAAGCTTACTTAAGATAAGAGTCCTGATCTTGTAGCTTCAAATCCAGAGTGCTGGTTTGATTAGCATGTATCCTACCGTGGTTTAACAGATTGTATTTCAACTGACTTGTTCTAGCTGATCAGCATTTCCTAAATGGCTTTGTGGGTTAAAAACTTAAGTGGAATTTAGGACTTTGTTTCCTGTTAAGGGTGTTTGTACCTGACATCATCAGCCCTTTTTTCTTAACTTCCATTTAAGGTGTGCTCCATACCTCTCACAGCTCTGAGAATGTGTGTCGTCATCTCGAGCTTTCCACCAGGCCATGTTTCTGATGACCATTCTGATAACCGTACATCAAGGGGAAAGTTTCATGTTTCATTTTCCATGAAAGGCAGATTAGGATTACAAATCCCAAATTTCATCTTCTATGGTCAGGCATGGTGGTGAGACCCATTCCACCCCAGCAGGAATTGGGAATTCAAGTGATCTCCTGAGAGACTGTCTTAACAAAGCCAACAGTGTTAGCTACTCTTTTAATGATCACCTCTAAGGACTAAGAGCATTCCAGGTCATTGTTAAGTTTTCTCTTTTAATACACTGTTTATGAAATAGTATTTACCTGATCAAATATGATTATCCTTACTTTTTAAATTTTTGTTAGAGGTTCTGATTCATGTCAAACTGAACTAGACTTCTGAGATGCTAGACAGCAAACCTCATGACTTCTGACTTCCTCATTCCTCTAGTGCCTGTCATGTCTTTTGAGCTCCGGGGTGTGTCTTGTGGGCTGTGGTGTGATCTGCTTAGTGAAGCGCTGTGGGGACTGCTGCTGCCTTCTGCCTGAAAGCCACTGTTAGACTGGTTGTTTGGCAAATTTATTATTGTTGATTTTATACCTGCAAAGATGTCACTTCCATTTGCTTCTCTTGTGAAATTTTCATGATTAGTGTCACTTAAGTGGTTGATTTTAAAAGCAGAGCTTAGAAAGTACATTGGTGTAGAATGTGACATTGAGCTGCTTGGTCTATTGCATTCATCTGTCACTGTTTGAGAATAAAGGCTAGGAAAGAGGGATGATAGCAGACAGGCTTTAGTTTCTATGAAAACTGAAAGTTTACATTAAAACATTCCATACCTGAGTGAACATTTCACCTTTATCTTGAGTGGTTTTTCAGTACATCATTTCCATATTTTAACATGACTCTTCTCAAGATACTTGTTTTGAGTACAAGTGGATACAGCTTTAGGATGTGTTTTAGAACCTTAGGTTATCTTTATTACATAAAAACATCTGTTTGAGTGAAACATTTTTGATCTTGAAGCATGGTACTTCCCATTCATTTAGCCATCTAATCATCATAGAACAAGGTAACGTTCAACCTTTTATTGTGGGTACTGCACCTTTAATGAAATGTGGGTTTTGTTTCCATGTTTATCCTTGTGATAGTGCTAAAATGTCCCTAATATTTACTGCATGTTGGTTAGATCTGAAGGATAGCTATATGCATATTTGCCACTGTTTGTTAAGCAAAGGAAGAACTATACAGTTGCATGTGCTTTGCCTTTCAACAGTATGTTGTTTCTTCTGCTCTTACTATACATAGTATATTCACTTTTTTGTCTATGGGCTATTGAGTTTTTCAACATCAATGCCAAAACAGGAACCAAAGTAAAATGAATTGCTATCTCTCAAAGGATTATTCATTAAAATTTGTAAATAAAGTGTCAAGTGCTAGCTGAATATTTAGGAGTCAAATCTTTTTAACTTCAAGACTAGCTTAGTCTATCTAAACAAGTTCCAGACCAGCCAGAGCTACAAAGTGAGACCCCTGTCTCAAAAATACAGATAAATAGATAAAAATAAAAAAAGATACCCTACAGCTGTGTTTTCTGTGTATTTGTTAATCTTGTTATGTAGTATATATAGTCTATGCTGGCCTCAAACTCAAGATCCTCTTACTTCAGCCTCTAGAATACTGGGACTATAGGTATGAACTAACATGCTTGGAATGGGAGAGGAGTCAGTAATTTCTGAAGAAATCTTCGTAACTAAAATCAGTGTACAGAGGCTAGAAGTGTAGTTCACCAGTAGAGTGCTAACCTAGCATAAGCAAAACTAAATTCAGTCCCCAGTACCATAAAAATAAATAATAATGCTGGCCATGATGGTTTCCCACTCTATAATCCTAGCACTTGTGAGGCTAGACGGGAAAATGAAAATATTGCCAGTTTTGGGGACCCTGGCAAAGCCCCTGTCTTAGACTTTAAAAGTGGTGCTGGGAGTGAGCGCTCATGGAATAGAGTGTGCCTAGTGTGCCTAAGGCCTGGGGTCCAATTCCAGCGCAGGGAGCGGGGGGCAGAGGAAAAGAGGGAAATAAAGTGATTATTTCAGGAGTTTGGGGTACAATTAGTTTTATATTTCACATGCAGTCCTCCTTTATGCAAATTATATATTCTAAAACAGTCATCCAAATGTATGTTTCAAAACCCCACCTTGGATCTTGGATGTCTCAAACCATAGATAGTACTAAACTACATTTTTTGTTTGTGTGTGTATACACACATACATACACACATATCATATATACATACATATATATATGTGTGTATATATGTATATATATATATATATATATATATATACACACACACACACACACTATGGAGGAGCTATATATTCACTACAGCCCTCTGGATAATAGGAGTAGGAAAATCACAAATTCAAGGCCATGTTGGGCTAAATAGGCAGACTCTGTCATGTTATTACTCAAAATGTACAAGAAAACGTTCATTTCTATAGGCATTGACATAAAAGTGAATATTTAATCCCAAGATAAAATTCCAGTTATTTTAGTGGAGTTGATGAACACTGTTACTTGAGCTTTCCATTGGAGATCATCCGCTCTGCGGTGTGCAACTTTGTTCCTTTTCTTAGCATTCCTCAATGAACAGTATAATTGAAAATTGAAATTAGGATTGAGGGGTGTAGCCCAACTGTAGAATATGTACCTAACATATGCAGGGCCCTAGAACCATACACAGCAACAGAGCGAACCTTTACCATTGTTGTCTGTCTTACAGTGCTCCATCCCCTCACATGGGCTAGGCAAGCATTCTGCCCTTGACTTCCACCTAGCCTTCCATGGTTTCCTCTTTATAGGTACTGAAGAAAGGACGGAGTCTTAGCTGTAAAGTTGATAGAACATGAAGATGAGCCCCAGTGCATTCCAGAAGACATGGTAACAGCCGTGCGTTTCTGTCTGTCTCATACAGTGACCACATCACAGCTGAAGGAGGAGCTGCTGGACGGGGAGGACTATAGCTTCCTCCACGGATCATCTGACCAGGAGAGCAATGGTTCTGCCACCGTCTACATCAAACAAGAGCCATGAGGCGACTCAGAAACCATGGGTGTACGGGGCTGTTTACAGGACTGATTTGGAATCAGCCAGCTCTATAGCAGGCTATTCTACTGGGACATTTTGCTAAACACAGAAAAGTTCAGTTCCAGATTTTTCAGGTGGGGGGAAACTATTTTGGTGGGGGGGCAATTTTTCAATTTATAAAGACGGACAATTTTTGTGTTGTATTTGAAGCTTTTGAAAGAATTTTGTAATATTTTCCAAGTTTGGATTTATGTGCATTGTTAACAAGAACTGAAATTATAACTTTTTTGGTAAGATAAAAGTTTAGGTAGCAGGATTGAAGGAAATGATTAAGAAGGATATAGTTGTAAATGCAAATGAACTGTCATTACAAATGAACCTTCTTGGTACCTGTTGGGAGATTTTTGGATTTTAGAGTTAGGCCAGTCACATCTCCAGCTTCCTTTGCTGCGAAAATATGCAACTGAACCCCTCACAGAGGGCTCATCACCATGTAGATCACGGAAGGGGTCATTAATTGTGCTCGCTGACGTTTTATTGCAGCCCGTTTAACTGTTTGTACAGAAACTTTTTCATTCTGCTAAAATTTATTTGAAGTTGTATATGAAACTAGGAGAACTCTGGATACTTTTATATGCTCTCCTTCACATAAAGGTGATTAAAATTGTCTTAACACTAAAGTGTTAAACTGGAATGGTTGACAAAATACACAGGATCTCAGTCTACATAAAGGGTTGGGGGAAATTAGTATTTTCCTAAGTTTATTCTGTTTTCCTTACTAGAAAACATCCCATAAAAGGGATATTCTTATCAGACCTCTGCCATTTCTTCCATCTGTGAGAGAGCAACGTGATGTAACCACGCCTGAAAGCAGATACTCTCCTGTGTCACCAAAAGAATCACATGGACAAATTGTTAACCAAAGTAAGTGTAGGTTTCAGAATCATTCCAGCTCTACTCTTAACTGTCCTGGATTTGTTAGAAACTGATTTGAAAGAAATTTTTCTTAAAATTCCATATATACACACACACATTATGAAACACACACATTATGAATTGTCTTTAATTGTAGTCAGAATTTATTGTAACAATAACTGATTTGGACCATTTTAAACATTCCCTATTTTAAAATTCATATGGCTTCCTTAAGTAGAATGAAAGGGTAAATTGGTGACAGGTTTGCTCTCTGCGTTTTCTAACCTTCTACCGGATTGTGACTGAGTCAGAGAGCTCTAGCATTTACCAGTGAGGTTCGTAAACTAAACTCTCAGGAATTCATTGCATCTGTTCTAGAAGTGCTTCTGGGTCTGAGCCTGGCCTCTTCAGAGTGGTAATACTGCCCATTTCCTCTGGAAAATAGGCAGGGCTAATGAGAAATTAATCAAAATGATTAACCTCTGCAGCCCTTCAGCCTATGGAATGCTTTAAAAAAAAAAAAAAAAAAAAAAGAAAAGAAAGAAAGAAAATGCTAATGGAAAACCCCAGGAGACATTTTAGGTAAGATTTTTGTTTGACTTTTAAATGCATAGAACATTAAAAACCAGCAATTTATTTTCTAAAATATTGCTCTACTTTTGGGAATAATAGCATTGGTAATATGCACAGGTTTACCTCATTCTATGCAAGAGGGGTTAATAACAAGGTTTTGTAGTAGCTACTGGAAGTAAAATGTGTTACTTTTTAGTGTAAAAAATGTATGGAATCGCATGTCACCATTTTTTAATACTGACTCTGGGGGCTAAATGCAGATCACATCAATGCAAGTTGATTCTTGTGTCAAATATATGTGAATTCAGCTGTAAAATTACTGGATATTTATCTTAAACAACAGTGCTGAGAGGGACCTACTGTAAATGTGACATCCTCACACTTCCCAAATCTTTGACTTGGAAGGATCTTCCCAGATGCTTAAAGCCTAGAAGAGGTCCAAAGCAAAGGTCATAGCAGTCTTTATTCTCAGGCTCAGCATGAACCCCAGGACTGTGCTTCCATGGTACCAGGGCAAGACGCCTGCTGGATGGGGTGCTCTCCTAGCTTGGGTGGAGGAGCTCTCCAGGGAGCTAACTATAATATAAGCCAGGAAGGATGTGACTTCAAGGCAGCCAGACCTGGTCATCGGTTCTGTGAAATGACTCATTAGTAGCCAGGTTTTACAAGCTTCCAATTCTACACCAAAACCAGGCTTGGCGTTAGAATTCCCCACCTACATTCACAAAGTGTTTGTGTTCTCTCATAGTGAAGGGTTGGTAAGGACTTGCTAGAGTCCAAACAGAACCTGAAGCCCTCTTTGTTAAGACCCTCCCTCCTGCTGCTAACACAGAGGAGGTTTCCATTGTAGCCATAATTCCTGTCCATCCGTCCTTCGTACAACTCAGCCTGTTCTCTTTCACAGTTCAACGTGTACTGCTGACCTTGGGCTTGTTTGTGTTTTCCTGTTAGAAGCCTGGGAACTTTTAGTAGTTAAATCTTTTTAACCTTTTTCCTTGCAGTGTATGAGGAAAGCTGAAGCTGTTATCAACTTCTTATTCTGCGGATACTAACACGGGTTTTCAGTGTTTGTTTGTTTTTATTATTAATTAATTTTGTGTGATGTGAATACCCTCGCCCATCAATATTTGTATTATGGTGCTATATATTTGGTAATGATCCTTTAATATTGGGGAGGGATTTTAAAAATACTGTGATTAAACTGGGTATCTTCCTTTGATTTTCATATTTTAAATAAAGCCACAGTCATTTATACAAAAACAACAAAAGAAGCATCTGTCCCTGGGCAACCCTTTCAAGGACAGAGGCCAAAGTAAAGTGCATAAGGTTTTACATCGTTTCTGTGTGCGTTTGATATATAGACAATATCTGGACAAATTTAATCTTTTATTTTCTGGTAANTTGTGATTATTGAGGAAGTGTNTGAAGCTTTCTCTTGGAATGTATATAATGGCGTGAAAAATTCCTTCAGAGAAATTTATGTTCCTTTCATTTTTACCAAAATGCAAATTTTCAGCATGGATGTGAAAAGCATTAAAATTATAACTTTGTGTACAAGATGAAAATAATTCACTAAATTTGCCCTTTTTTTACACAAAATAAAATGTTAAAGTTAAGCTTTATTTTATCAATTTTTCAACATTGATTTTGTTTACTAGGTAATGTGGGTGGACATGCCATGGCACACATGGAGGATAGCTGGCAGACAACAGTTTTCTTATTCTAATTCCAGGAGGGGTCCTGGAGTAGATAGAACTCGGGTTGTCATTGTATGAGTGTGTGTGTTTCTGTGTAATTCAAAGTACAACTTTTCTTTCACTGTGGGATCAGGATTGAGCCAGTCAGGCTAAGCTATGTACTTTAGCCTCTCACACATGCAATTAAGACAGTTATACAACAGGTGGTAGAGAGTGGCTGGGAACCCTTCTCACCCCTTCAGGGTGAGGTGTAAATAATCAACACTAGGTGTGGAGTAACTTTTTGCAAGGGGGCAAAAATGAACTCCCTAAGCTGACAGTTACTCTGCCCAAAGAATAGTCACAATACAAAGTAAAGCAAGAGAGTGAGCACGTGACTTAGCACTGTCTGGTGGGGAACAAGAGGGTAAAGGTGAATGAGCAAAAGCAGCATTTGAGCCTAGAGTTTATGGCTAGACAGGAAAAGGACCACAGAGCAGAAACAAAGATAAGTATGTGCCATTTGTGGAGAAAGTCACTTTGTCTAGAACATTGTGCTTTAGGGCCCGTGCTCAGTGGGTGACTGTGTTTGTGTCAAGTGCTGGGGGTCCAACCCAGGGCTTCAGGAACAGTAGGCAAGTATTACCAGAGCTATGTCCCCAGCCCCACTTGAACACTTGAAATCAGATGTGTGGAGTTTTTCCCACAGGAGACATCAGCTGGGTATCTTCTAAATTAGATCAGTTTTGATAGGAGAGGGCGAATTCTGACAGCTGCACCTGGAAAGTAGCATTAGGACTTTCCAGGACGCTAGAATGGGCAGTTTAGTGAGACTCTGCCTCTTAAGGAAAGTGGGTTGGGGTTGGAGGTGAGGGGTCCCAGGGAGATGGCTTAGCAGTTAAAGGCACTTGCTACCTAGCCTAACAATTGAGATTGGTCTCCAGGACCCACCCACAGGGTGAAAGGAGAGAACCAGTTCTGAAAGCTGCCCTATGGCTCCTCACCTTCAAGATGGGGCGTATATGTGCCTTCACACAATAAAGGGTCTGAGACTTTAGAGAGGCAATGGATTTGAAGGTAGAAGGTAAACATGTAGGCAAAAGTAATGTGGATGGCCACCAACCCCTGTCCTTTGGGCTTTCTCAGAATGTCATTGCTACACGATTGGTCACTGGTGACAATTCATCCTTTAGTTGGTGTTCCCCTTCCCCTCCCTCTTTTAGGATGACCAGGGGCTCCACCCTCCATCCTTTCAGCATACAAAGACTTTTCATCAAAGGAGTTAGTAGTGTTTAGAAACTATGCACAGGGGCTGGAGAGATGGCTCAGTGGGTAAGAGCACCTGAGTTCAATTCCCAGCAACCATCCGTAAGGAGATCTGATGCCCTCTTCTGAACTCAGGACCTTCGGAAGAGCAGTCAGTGCTCTTAACCGCTGAGCCATCTCACCAGCCCCCTGGGTTTTTGTTTGTTTGTTTGTTTGTTTTTGAGGCAGGGTTTCTCTGTATAGCCCTGGCTGTCCTGGAACTCACTCTATGGACCAGACTGGCCTTGATAGCTTTTGATTTTAAGGTCTCAGCCCAGGTTGGCCACACAAAACCAACCTGCCTCAGCTGCCTGAGTTCAAGACTGCAGATGTGAGCCACCAAGCCTAGGCTTTATCAATTTCTAAACGGTCCACATACACCTGCTTGTGTTGTACGCTCTGAGAGGTGACAGCTATACCAGTCTAGGAAGATTAGCCCTAAAAGTGGCACTGCCTCCCAAGAAAGCATACCAAACCCATGCTGGTAGGCTAAACAATCTACATTTCCAGGGGCGGGGGTGTGGGGGTGTGGTTGCACATCTTGAATTTCAGCACTTGGGAGGCAGAGGAAAGTGGAGCCTTCGGAGTTCGAGGCTAGTTTAGCCACAAACCATATACCCATGCCAGTATAGTGGTTTGGATTCTTCGAGAGGACCCAAAAGTTTGGCTCCCAGCACCCAAAGTGGGCAGCTCTCATCCACCAGTGTCTCCAGCTTGAGACCACGCACATCAGTGTACATACATTCTACCGAAGGGGAATGTGTTAAGGGAAGAGGTGGTTGATGGCACACCCTGAATGTACTCACTGCTTTTGCCAAAGACCCAGATTTGGTACCCAGCATTCACATGGCAGCTGACATCCATGAATCCAATTCCAGGCATTCAGGCACCACTCTGACCACTGCATACTAGACCCACACATGCATGCACGCAGAACACTCAACTGCATGTCATCAGGGAGGGAATAAGGCTGCAGGAATATGTGAGTACAATTTTAAGTGTTCACACACACTTGCAGAAAAATACCCATTCCTCTATTAGCTAGTGCAATTAGAGAGGTTTATTTCCCTGAACAGCCAGGATCATGTGACTCTCCCATACCGCCTCTCCTGGATAAGTGTCTTGATATCTGGCTTGTGTCTGAGAAGACCCAAACTGATCCCTCTACTTTGAGTCAGGGATTTTTGTGTTTATTTAGCCCTGGCTGTCCTGGAAGTTGGTTTGTGGCTAGACTAGCCTCGAACTCAGAAGGCTCCACTTTCCTCTGCCTCCCAAGTGCTGGAATTCAAAAAATAGATGAACTACTTCATCTAATGCCATCATAGCCTCAGAACAAAACCACTTCATTTGGTTCTAAAAAATGAGTACAGAACACTGGACACCCAATTCCAAAGTCTTTATTGTTTTAGAAAAGGTGATCCATCCTGTCAGTGGGATGAAGAGCTCTGTCCAGAAACCCATCAGTAGTGCTGAAAAGAACTCTGGTTTCTCCACGTCTACTCGTACACCCAGTCATGGGCACAAGACTTGTAGTCGATCAGTTCTTCAGGCTTAAACCATAGATGGATCTCTTTCTCGGCACTCTCCACTGAATCACTACCATGAATGATGTTCCTAAGAAAGAAAGCTCAATTGTTACTGTGTTTTAAGACATTTATTTTAGGGCTGGTGAGATGGCTCAGTGGGTAAGAGCACCCGATTGCTCTTCCAAAGGTCCGGAGTTCAAATCCCAGCAACCACATGGTGGCTCACAACCACCTGTAACAAGATCTGACGCCCTCTTCTGGAGTGCCTGAAGACAGCTACAGTGTAATTACATATAATAAATAAATAAAGCTTTTAAAAAAAAAAAAGAAAGAAAGAAAAGAAATCACAAGAGCAAATCACACACAGGGCAGTTTAAAAAAAAAAAAAAAAAAAAAGACATTTATTTTAAAGTTATTATGTATACAGTGTTCTTCTGCCTGAATTTATGCCTGCAAGACAGAAGAGGGCACCAGATCTTATAGATGATTGTGAGCCACCATGTGTTTGCTGGGAATTGAACTCAGGACCTCTGGAGGAACAGCCAGTGCTCTTAACCTTTGAGCCATCTCTCCAACCCTTGTTATGGGGCCAGAGTCCATTCACTAGATAACAGCATGGGGCAGACACTGCAGACCTTTTCACCTGACACTGAATAATTACATTCCCTGCCCCACCCCCACCCCAAGCATCCCAAAACTGACCATAGGACTGACACAGAACTCAATACTAGAATGCTTGCCTGAACTGTATGAGACCCTACATTGAATCTTCAGTAAGGCAAGTAGTAAACCATTAACTAAAATCCATTAAGATGGAACTAAAGACTCCTCAACAGTTAGGAGTACTTCTTGCTCTTGCAGAAAACCCAAGTTTGGGTTCACATGGTAGCTCAAAACCATGTTACAGAACATCTGATAACCTCATCTGACCTCTGGGCACACATAATACATGCAAGCAAAAGACTAGGGAAAAAAACTTTAAGGATACCAAAAAAGTACAAAGCTATAAAGGTGCTCAAAGAGCTTAGTATTTATAACCCAAGATTGCTACTGCTAGAAAAGGACAGGAAAAAAAAAAAAAAAACCAGAAGTGGGCAAGCCTCCAAAATGCCAGTTTAGAGCCAGTCCTGCGGCTTTGGGGAGTGGATAGGGCTAGTCCCAAATTTCCTATGCAGTTTTATTTCCTAAAACTGACCTTGAACTTTCTGATCATCCTGCCTCTACCTCCTTATCTGGTTTGTTTGGGTTTTGGAGGAGGTGTATCTTTTGGAGACAGGGTTTCCTTGTGTAGCCCTGAATGTCCTGAAACTCCTTCCATAGACCAGGCTAGCCTCAAGTTCAGAGTTACCTGGGATGTGCTGTGATTAAGGTCTATACCACTCACACTAGGAGAATTTTTAGGGAGTTTTGTTTCTTTAGTTTTTTAAGACCAATCGGTCTTAACTGTGTAGCTCTGGATATCCCAGAACTATATATATTTGCTCTGCCTCTGGCTCTCCAAAGCTGGGAGTAAAGGTGTGGGCCACCAGGCCTGGCTTTCATTTTCTTAGAAGTAATTTACAAATCAAACCTACCATGCTTATTAGGAACAATCCCTTTATTCCATTTGAATGTACAAAGTTTGAGTGCAATTTAAGGCTAAGGGAATCAAAGGGTTAGGTGTCATATCCATACACACAGTAATAAATTGGATGAGGTTGAAACCCCATTGTTTCCCACATAGGAGCCATCACATGCAGCTGTCTGCAGTGTCTCAATTACAGTTTTTAAGCAATCGTTCTTAATAATAAGTTCAGGTTTTCCAAACCTTGGGATATGCCCAAAGTGTTATATATGCTACTTAAAGTTAAAAGTTCATTATCCCACACAAAAAGACAGATCCCCCTTACCTGCCAACTTGAATGCAGAAATCCCCACGAATGGTGCCTGGTTTTGAATCAGCTGGATTGGTCTCCCCCAGCATCACTCGGCCCGTTTTCACCACATTGAGCCCCTCCCAGACCTTCACCAGACAAAAGACAATTACTGAGACTGAACCATTAAGAATAAACACTCCCGTGGTGGTGCACGCCTTTAATCCCAGCACTCGGGATGTATGTATGTATGTATATATATACACACACACACACACACACATATATATATATATATATATGTTTGTTTTCGAGACAGGGTTTCTCTGTATAGCCCTGGCTGTCCTGGAACTCACTTTGTAGACCAGGCTAGCCTCGAACTCAAGCCCGGCTAATTCCCTTTTCTTTCACCTTCCAAACACACAGTTGGCTAAATAACTCCTGCCAGTCTATAATTCCAGTACTAAAGAGGTAAACAGTCTGGGCCACAAGGCAAAAGCCAGTCCCAAAAGAGAAAGACCAGAGTAACTACCCCCTCAGCCCTTCATAAGCACAAGTGCTCACCATGGCCACCACAGGCCCCGAGTTCATGTACTTCACCAGCCCCGGGAAGAAAGGACGGTCCTTCAGGTCGATGTAATGCTGCTTCAGGTGTTCTTCAGAGGCCTGGCAGAGAGAGGATCCATTAGCGAACAGACATATGGTTGTAGCCCACCCTGGGGGTGATCGTGGGCTTTCCAACACAACAGGTTCTCAATTCCAGGTTTGGTAGTTCAGTAAATTAACAAGGACCCATACCATGAAACCGACACTATTGTGCCAGAAAAAAACAAAAACCCTATACTGATCATAACGGCAACCTGAGAATATAGCTCAGTGGTCAAGTGCTCGGCTGCCGTGGGAATGGCCTTGGGCTCAGTCTCCAGCACCAGGTTTAAAAGGAGGAAGACTCCGTGCAGGAATCACGTGGGCATCAAGTACAGGCATGCAGACCTGAACCCCCAGAACGTCCCACCCAGAGATGGGAGGTCAAGGCAGACAAGAGACTGGAGACTCACTGGGCAGCTGCCCCGGAGTATATATGCAGCAATGACCAGGAGATTGTCTCAAGATGGCAGGACCAGTGCTCGCACACAAACACACCATGCACAAGACAAAAATTGTTAAGTGTTTACAAAATGAGCTGATAGCTCATGCCTGCAATCTCAGCACTTGGGAGACAGAGGCAGGGGGAACGCCAAGTTCAAGACCAACCTGAGATAGAGACCTTGTCTTAAAAAATAAGAGCCAGTGGTGGCGCACCCCTTTGGTCCCAGCACTTGGGAGGCAGAGGTAGATGGATCTGACTTCAAGGATAGCCTGGTCTATAGAGCAAGTTCCAAGAAAGCCAGAGAGACCCAGTCTAGAAAAACCAAAATAAATAGACTTACATAGCCAGTGATGTTAAGGATCTAACACTATAGAAGTGGTTTGAAGCAAGTTTTGGAAAGTGAAATGTTGACAATGTGCCAGTAACCTCAGGTTCCCCTGCTCAACAGAACCCTTTAAACATTTCAGACAAACTTTTAAGACCTATGTGTATGAGTGTTTTGCCTGCATTTGTGCCTGGTGCCCAGAGGCCAGAAGACATTGGGTCCCCTGGAACTGGAATTAGAGACAGTTGTGAGCCACCGTAAGTACTGGGAACCAAACTCCAAAACTCAGTAAGTACTCAACACCAACCCCAAGAACACTTTCTCTGTCTTGTTTTTGAGACAGTCTGTACAGCCATGGTTGGTCTGGAATTCACTCTGTAGACCAGGCTAGCCTCAAGCTCAAGAGATTTGCCTGCCTCTGGCTCTACTGAGATTAAAGGTATAAGCCACTAAGCCCTGCTTTTTCTTTTTACTTTAAATCGTGTGTATGGGTGTTATCTGTGCAGCCTGTGCATGTCTCCTGCTCTGAGGTCAGAAGAGGGTGTCCGATCCCCTAAAACTGGAGTTTCAGTTCTGAACTGTCCTGTGAGTGATGGGAACTGAACCCAACCTCTGGAAGAACAAAGTGCTTTTCACCACGGAGCTCTCTCTCCAGCCCCAAGAACAAAACTGATGGCCTTAGTTATATTTCAGTAGCTATTTAAGCTTTTAAAAAGTAACCTTGTTTTTTTGTTGTTGTTTTTTGTTTGTTTGTTTTTTAAAGAAAAACTGGGTCTCATGGAGTCCAGACCTGGCCTTAAACTTCAGGTGTGACCAAGGGTGACCCAGATTTTCTTTTTTCTTCGCTTTTGTTTTGTTTTTCGAGACAGGGTTTCTGTATAGCCCTGGCTATCCTGGAACTCACTCTGTAGGCCAGGCTGGCCTCGAACTCAGAAATCCACCTGACTCTGCCTCCCAAATGCTGGGATTAAAGGCATGTGCCACCACCGCCCGGCCGATCCAGATTTTCTTATCTCCACCTTTATGTGCTGAGATTAGAGCATGTGCCACCACACCCTGTTTATGAGGGGTTAACTCTAGACCTCGTGAACTACACCTTCAGCTGGTAGCACCGTAACATGTCAAATAGTTACTATCCTATGCCAAGGAGAGATGCAGCCTAGGTGTTCTGGAAGTTTCTGCTCAAGCACAAAAGAACTGCAATTGTACAATGTGGGTCCCAGGCTCTCTCCAATCCTTGCTGCCCCACAAGTCAACACAAGCAGACTGGAGACCTTTTGCGAGACGGACAGGACCAGGACACACAGCGGGAGGGAAGCCAGGCCTGGGCACCTACACCAGTCACGTTACCTCCACTTAACCTTCCCAAGGGCGTCTGTCCTCCCCGGCCTGGGAAAGGGCCAGCGAGCCACCAACGTCTGGTGAGGGGCGGAGGTCAAAAGGATTCTCATGGGAGTGAAACCAGCTAGGAGGCCAGACTCTGACTCCAAAAGGCGACGCGGCCAAACTACTGGCGGGAGAACCAAACTCCCGCCACCCAGCAGCATGGGGGTAGGGGGCGAAGGGCGCTGTTACCCGAAGGAACTTCATGGCCACCAGGCGGAACCCCTTTTGCTCGAATCGCTTGATGATCTCACCAACCAGGCCACGCTGCACGCCATCTGGCTTGATGGCAATGAAGGTACGCTCGAGGTTGGCCATGGTCCTGCGGAGGCAAGAAGTGTAGTCGATGAGGCCCGGCCGTCCCAAGCCGGCCAAGGAAGCCACGTGGGTTCCTGCCACCGCCGCCGCAGCGCAGGACACGTGGCTTTCCAGATACTTCTGCCCCGCCCGGGAGGCCCAGAAAGAGGACAGCGGGAGCCTGAGGTGGGCTGATGTCGGGGCGGGGAGTGCATCTTAGCCTTACCGAAAGCCGGTGGGTCGGCTGGCGTCCGCGATGGGCGACGGAAGCAGAGAGACTAGAACGACCACCAGCCGGCGCGGAGAGAGGAGGGACACGGGGCGGGACGAGAGACGCCACACCCCGGAGGACCCCGCTGCCCAACCCGGGACGCTCAGCCTGCCTGGTCTTGCCAGTCGTCTCTGTCCCCGCCCAAAGGCTCGCGGTGCACGCCCTCTCCTTGCAGGGCTGCGGAGGACTGCGGGGCAGGAAGTGATTTGTTCCCCACCCAAGTCCGCCAGCTCTTCGCTCAGCCTCGGAGAACTGGTCCTGAATTCTTTATTCCAGGAGACTTCTGCATTCGCCCTTCCCTGCGACATCCGCGCCCAGCTGGACTCTCCATGCTCTGGGACACCCCGAGTTTTTCCTATCTCCGAAATCCAGCCCTCTGTTCTTTGCTCTCTGCTTGAGTTTAGTCTTCCTCATCCAAAATGACAACTTCCCTAGGAACCAAGTCTGTCTTCAGCCCCCTCCTCAGAAGGCAATCTGTTCCTGTCTCAGATTGACTTTCAAATTCCTAAAATTACCCGTGCCTTTTGACACTTAGAGCCAGCTCCCTGCTCTGTCTCCTCGCCTACCTTTCCAGCGTCTAGAGGCTCTGATGCCACCC
Organism: Mus pahari; assembly: GCF_900095145.1. Taxonomy (NCBI): domain Eukaryota; kingdom Metazoa; phylum Chordata; class Mammalia; order Rodentia; family Muridae; genus Mus; species Mus pahari. Next base: position 61,365,762 of record NC_034603.1, read on the forward strand.
GGAGTCTGGGATTCCTGCCCACAGAGCACTACCGAGTGTCAGGCTACCCACTTCAACCTGAGACTCCCCTGGCAAGATTCTAGATTTTGTAGAAGTTCACGGCCTGCCTAGACTTCAGAGGAAATCCAAGACCCGCCTGGTGAATTTGATACATGAGATTATCTCCTAATAAGAAGCAAAGCCAGGTGTGAGAGATGACACGTGCCTGTAATGCTAGCCTTTGGGAGGTGGGGGCAGGAGGATCAGGAAAGGACAGCCACTGCTACCCAGTTCAAAGTCAGCCTGGCCTGTCTCAAAATACACAAAATGGGGTGCTGGAGAGCTGGCTTTGTGGTTAAGAGCACTTGCTGCTCTTCCAGGGGCCAGAGTTCAAGTCCCAGTACCCACACACTTCAGGTGGCTCACAACTGTAACTCTAGTTCCACAGAATCTGATGCCTCTCATCTCCAGGGACATGCCCTTACGTGCACATACCCACATGCATCAACACACAGCTACACATAATATGATAAAAATAAGTTTTTAAGGAATATATACAAAGAGAGGGGCTGGAGTGGGTAAAGTGGTACATCCTTAGCTACACTAGAATTAAAGACCAGCCTCGACTACATGAGGGTAGGGAGCACTGAATATTTAGCTCTGTGGTAGGTCCACTTGTGTAGCATGCACACGGCCTTGGTCCAACCTCCAGTAATCCAGATGCTGTAGTCTCAGAAGCCAAGCCTGTTAACTTGCAGTCTTTACCTCCTGTCTTCTTGGCAAGCCACCAGTACCCTAAAGGTCCCCCAGTACCCACATCTGTTTCATTTCCATGTCCAGACACCCCCCCCAAAAAAAATTGCAGTGTGTTGAGCACTCTGTGAACCAGCTGCTGCTTCTCCCAGCAGGCTTGGAGTCTGGGCCGGGGCCCTGAACATCCCAGTAAAGAGGTTTAGGGCATTGCCCAAAGCACTCAGCCTAACTAGCCCAGATGAGTCAAAATGCCTGAATCCTCCTCCAGCTCCATTCCATCAGCCCTCGCTAAAGACCTGCGCGGACAGAACAGCTCTCTGCTCTGGCCATTAGGATAAGCAATTAAACTCTGAAGTTCTCTCGTACAGGCTCTACACACTGGGCACGTGGACCTGCAATTTATTTCTTTCCTTTTTTTTTTTTTTTTTTTTTATTTCCAATGAACACTGATTTCAAGTTCAAGTGACTCTAGCCCTGCTTTGACACTTCCCTACATCTCTAAAGGGACCAGCAAGCTCTCTATATTCTATATGACACCAGTACTACTCACGACCTGAGATGGGATGAGGTCGGCTGACCTCCAAACTCAGGTTATCAGCATTGTGGCTCCAGTCCAACTGGTAGCCTATAACTATGTAGGTGGGTAACAGCCCATCATACCTCTCCACTGCCCTACACCTCAATTAACAGAGCAGCATCCGCCTAGGATACACCGGCAACGACTGCCATTTGCCCTCAGTCTGGGCCTATTTCCTTCATTCTCAGCCTCAAGTGCGGGCTCTCACTTTGCCCAGCCAGCTGGTTGGTTGCCTTTTGAGAGGATCTCCTGCATAACCCTGACTGGACTGCATCTCAAGCTTGCTGCAGGCTTGTCTCTCCCTCCGAAATGCTGGCATTGGATGCATGCAGCACCACACTCTCCCTTTTGTTTTGGAGTTACCAAATGTCAACTGTCCTGAGAGTCTGCAAATTTCACTGAACTTACCTGTCTGGTGAAGAGTCAGTTACCCCTTTGTCAGGTCACATACCTCCCTACCCCACAGTAGAAGGACCCTTCATTTGACCCCAGCTGAGGGTCCCAGGCCTACAGAAGACATGGGTTTTCTGATGGTAGCTACAACTTCTCACGATTTTCTTGGGTTGTTGTTGGTTTTTGTTTGTTGTTTTGTTTTTTGAGACAGGGTTTCTCAGTCTTTCCCTGGTCGTCTTGGAACTCACTGTAGATCAGGCTGATCTCGAACTCAGAGAACTACCTACCCTTGCCTCCTGAGTGCTAGGATTAAAGACATGAGCCACCATCACCCAGGTTTTTTTTTTTTAAAGAGAAGTTGGCCTCAAACTATAAAGCTAAGGACAACTCTGAACTTCTGATCCTACCTCCTGAGTGCTGGATCACAGTACTGCCATGGCATTCTAGGGTGCTGGGGGGAATAGAACCCAAGACTTCATGTATGTTAGGCAAGACTCTCTCTTCCGCTGGGCGTGGTGGCGCACGCCTTTAGTCCCAGCACTTGGGAGGCAGAGGCAGGCGGATTTCTGAGTTCGAGGCCAGCCTGGTCTACAAAGTGAGTTCCAGGACACACCGGCGCACAAAGAAAAACCCCTAAAAAACCAAAAAAAAAAAAAAAAAAAAAAAAAAAAAAAAAAAAAAAAAAAAAAGACTCTCTCTTCCAACTAAGCTATCCCCAGCCAGTGGGGATGTTGTTTTCCTGTTTTGGTTTTTTGAGAGAGTGCCGGGATTAAAAGGCGTGCTCCACTATACCCAGCTGTTTGATTTGTTTTGTTTTGACAAGGTTTCACTATGTGGTCCAGGCTGGCCTGAAATTCTTCCCCCTGCCTCTGTCTCCTGAGTGTTGGAATTACAGGCCTGGGCCAACAAGCTTGGCTTGGCATCTTTATTTCTGATGAGTTCTCAGTTCCCAGAACATTTTTAACAACCTCACACATCCTCCACACAAATTGCTGTCTGACTGCACCAGAAGAGATCAGAATGCAGGTGATGGGAAGGGAGATAGACAAAGAAATGCCCCTGTGTCCCAGGGTGGTGGCTCAAACAACAAGGAGAATGAAAAGAATCTCTCTGTGCTCAAGAGGCCAATATAAGTAATTTGCATAACATTTACATTCAGTCCAATCAAGTTATCCAGAAGCCTGAACAGCAGGCAAGGAATGCAGAGCGGTACAGCAATACAAAAGTACAGATTAAACACTTTAATCTACCAGTGGCACTTAACACCGCACAGGGAGTCACAGTTCCCAGAGGTTCCTTCCAGGTCAAAGAAGTTCCAGAAATATCTAGGGTTACTGGTCCCCTGCTTGTGAGAACAGAGTAAGCAGGTAGGAAAGCAGGCCCATCCTGTCACTCATAGATCCAGTTCTGCGCACAGCTCTTGTACTCCACCAGCTCCTCAGGCTGAAACCACAAGCTGATCTCCTTCTCGGCACTCTTCACAGAATCGCTGCCGTGGATGATGTTCCTGGGTGGGGAGAGGTAACGTCACCACAAACAGGGGAGACTGCCCGCAGCCCCTTGCGCTCCCACTATAGATAGCCGAAGGCCATGGCAGCAGAAAAGCCAGAGTCCCAAGTACTTCAGAACGCCACGGAAAGAAGGACTTCCTGTGAGCAGCCCCAGCCTTCAGAGAAGATGCTGGTCAGGTTCAAGAAAAGCACAGCCAATGGGACCAAGCAAGCAAGTCAGCTGCCACCTTCAGAGGCAGGAAGACAAAATTCATATTTAAACGTGACCTGAAACCTGGTGAAGTGGCCAGTGCCTGGAATCCCAGCATTTGAGAGAGGGGTAGGGACTAGGGGCATCAGAAATTTAAGGATAGTCTCAGCTACATAGCAATTTTGAGGCAAGCTAGCCTACTTTAGACATTGTCTCAAAAAAACAACTAAACTAGGGGCGGAAGAGATGGCTCAGTTTTGGGGTTTTTTTTGTTTGTTTGCTTGTTTGTTTGGTTTTGGTTTTTCGAGGTAGGGTTTCTCTGTGTAG
>NC_034603.1:61372081-61374521 GCF_900095145.1 Mus pahari
GAGGGAGGGAGGAAGGAAGGAAGGAAGGAAGGAAGGAAGGAAGGAAGGAAGGAAGGAAGGAAGGAAGGAAGGAAGGAAGGAAGGGAAGAATCCTGAAAGGAGCAGGAGGAGGTCAGAGAGCGCGGCGGCCTCAGACGCGGAGATGCAGAGTGCAGCGCTCGTCCTGCTAGGTGGGCTCTTGCTCTGGTTCAGGATTTCCTCTCTGTGCTCCTTTTCCTTTTTGGAATGGTCATGTATATGCTATGTCACTGCATGTTCAAAGTATGTAATCTGTCTTTTCATTTTTATTTTACAGGGGTGACAGGAAACTGCCTTGAGTCTCAGAAGAGACTCTGAACTTTGAACTCTTAAACACCACTGAGTCTGATAGACAAAGTTGGACTGAATGCCCTTTTGCATTAAGACAGAGCTTCAAGTCTATGGGACCAGAAAGTGAAATGTGGTAGTTTGAGTAAAAATGTCCCTAAAGGCTTATATAGATTTTAATGCTTAATCACCAGGGAGTGACATTCTTGAGAAGGATTAGCAGATATGGCCTTGTTGGAAGAAGTGTGTCACTTGGGGTGAGCTTTGAGTTTTAAAAGCCCAAGCCAGGCCCAGTGGTTCCTTTTTCCAGGGCCTTCAGATCTGGATGTAGAACTCTCAATTTCTCCAACACCACATCTACCTGCATGCAGTCAGGAATGCCTACCATGATGATAACAGACTGAGACTGTAAGCAGGCTCTAATTACATGCTTTCTTTTATAAGAGTTGCCTTGGCCATGGTCTTTTCACAGCAATAGAGCAGTGACTAAGGCTGACCCTGTCTCAAAAAGACAAAACAAATAAATAAAATGCTAAACATGGTACCTCGCATACCTTCTCAGTCCTGGTAACATAACAGCAGAGTCCTGACATCATGTGGTCCCTGAACACTTCTTACCCCATCCTCCTTCTTACCATCCAACCCAACCTTCTGTCTGTACTTTAAAAAGCAAAGTTGTGTCTGGTGTGGTTATCCCAGTACACTCTAAGTGGAAGAATCAAAAGCTCCAGGCCAGCCTGGAGTACCTGTGGCCAGCCTTAGCTACATGGTGAATTCCAGGACACAAGGCTGGACTACCTATTAAGACTCTGCCTCAGGCGGATTTCTGAGTTGAGGCCAGCCTGGAACTACAGAGTGAGTTCCGGGACAGCCAGGGCTACACAGAGAAACCCTGTCTCCAAAAAAACAAAACAAACAAACAAAAGACTCTGCCTCAGTGAATCCTTTTTAGGAAGAATGAATGAAAACAGATACCTATTTTTGTCTAAAAACTGTATCTAAAGTATCCAGGAAGGAGCTTGACATAGCTATAGCAAGCTCATTCTTGAATAAATCAGTGGTTCTCAACCTTCCCAATGCTGCAACCCTTTAAAATACAGTTCCTCATATGGTGACCTCCAACCATAAAATTACTTTTGTTGCTAACTCATAACTGTGATTTTGCTACTATTATGAATTGTAATGTAAATATCTGTGTTTCCTGATCATCTCAGGTGATCCTGTGAAAGGGTCATTTGAACCCAAAGAGGTCTTGACCCACAGGTTGAAAACCAATGAACTGAATATTGAAATGAACCAAGTTCCCCGTGTTCCATGGGACTTCAGTCACACGGGTCTCTCCTGATTTCTCCCAGTCCTGGGTCTGCAGCTGGCAAGCAAACGCACATTTTCTTTGTAGATGAGACAGCCCATTCTCATCCTAACTGGCCATCCCACCAGCCTGTGTCCTCTACAATAAAGAGGACCTGGCACCCAAACAGGAAATGCAACACTCGCTCTGCTCTTCTCATCTACATCCCACAGACTCACTCACCATAGCAACCACTGGTCCTGAGTGCATGTACTTCACCAGGCCAGTAAAGAAGGGGCGGTCCTTCAGGTCAGTGTAGTGCTCCTTGAGAAGGTCCTCTGAAGCCTGTTACAGAGCAGACGGTGAGAGCTGGCCCCAGGCCCCGAAGAACCAGAGGCTAGTTTCTTTCCCCCATCCCTCACACCGCTCAAAACAAGAGCTCGCAGCTAGTTGATTAGATATAGCCAGATTCATCCTCCACATCATGAGAGAGGAAGAGTCATGGCCACAGAGCACTTCTGAATTTCCAATGCCGCAGAATAAAGTAACTTAGAGTTGAATCCAGCCAGCCAGGCAGAGCACTACCCCTGCAGTCCGAGCACTGGGCAGACACATACGCTTTCCTAGCCTTCAGCCACCTGTTGGTCATCACTTGCCAAAGCAAACCTGCACAAAACAGGGCTGCAGTCTGACCCTGCCTATTCCACAGGAGGACTGGGAGAAGTACCAGCTAACACACACCGAGTTTCCTTCCCTTCTTCTTCCCTTCTTCCCTCCTTCCCTCCTTCCCTCCTTCTTCCCTTCCCTTCCCTTCCCTTCCCTTCCCTTCCCTTCCCTTCCCTT
>NC_034603.1:61374621-61390327 GCF_900095145.1 Mus pahari
CCTTCCCTTCCCTTCCCTTCCCTTCCCTTCCCTTCCCATGACACTCAATTCTGTTCACGGGTTCCAATAACCTTTAGCCTACAAGACTGAGCATACTTTATTTGGGTGGGGAAAGCTCAGGCTTCCCTTGCCTTCTCAAGTCCATTGCTGATGGGATAGCCTTTTAGACACATGGCAGGTATCTCTTCTTCCATTCTTCACCAAACCCATATCCCCAACAGAAACATGGGGGTAAGAGAGAAAAAGGTTCTTACGGGCCAGAGAGACGCAAGTTACAGTGCCAGCCATTTCACTGTCTGTGTTACCAGACACATTATCTGACCTCCTTAAGCCTCGGTTTCCTCCTAGCAACTGTGAGGACAGGAAAACACGAACTCACCATAGACTACAGTGCTCGATGAATGACTGCATCACTTCACTGCACCTCCAGGACCTCATTCACTATGCAAGCCCACATCTGACTCTCATTAGTCCACCATGTTCTCCCTTAGCATTAACAACAGACTACTCCTTATACTAAAAAAAAAATCATATAAGTAAACTGGTGGCTGGAGAGATGACTCGGGGGAGAGGGGGAGCTGCTCTTGCAGAGGTCCTAAGTATGGTTCTCAGCACCCATATCAGGTGTCTCACAACTTATAACCCCAGTTCCTGGGGTTCTGGTACCATTTTCTGATCACAAGCACCTATACATACATGGTGCACATTATGACAGGCGCACACATACACATTAATACAATTTTTAAAGTTCTTTAAATATTTTGTACATGAGTATTCTGCTGCATGTACACCTGCAAACCAGAAGAGGGCATCAGATCCCTTTAGAGACAGTCATAAACCACTATATGGGTGCTAGAAATTGAACTCAGGACCTCAGGAAGAGAACCCAATACTCTTAACTGCTGACTCATCTCTGCAGCCCCTAAATACAAATTTCGTAAAAAAAAAAACAAAAAAAAACAAAAAAAACAAAAAAAACAACACTGCATTCGGGCATGGTGGCATACCCTTTAATCCTGACGCTATGGAGGCAGAGGCAGAGGCAGAGGCAGCACTCTGAGTTTGTGGCCAGCCTGGTCTACAGAGCAGATTCCTAGCTAGCCAGGACTATACATAAAAACAACAGGAAAATGATAATAATAATAATTATAATTATAATAAAGATAATAATAATAATAATAATAACAACAAGAACAACTTAAAATGTTCAAGGAACCAAAATCGTATTACTTTAATGGGAAAAAGAAATATTATCCCCTGATACGTTTGCATTGAGAATTAGGATTCCCCTTTCATAGATTCGTCTGACGAAGGGCTCTTGGTCAGTCTTTGGTATTTACTGGGATACTGCTATCTGAGTGGGTGGCATGTACAGCATCGATCTGAGTGGGTGGCATGCACAGCATCGATCTGAGTGGGTGGCATGCACAGCATCGATCTGAGTGGGTGGCATGCACAGCATCGAAGCACTTGGGATGATCAGGAAGGATCCTAAGAGTTCCAGACCGTTTGTGGCAGATATGTATGTGTAAGATTTCATAGGAATGTTAGAATTGTTTCTCTTCTCTGTTCTGTCAGAAGCACCCCACCAGCAAAACTGCAGATTTCTTCCCCCAAAGCCCAATGTACCATGCCTGAGTCATGTTAGGCACTATCAGATAATAATTAGTAAAGCAAAGACTTTCTTCCTGACAACCTACTTCGAAGGTGGAGTGTAGGAGTTAGAAGGATGGTCTCTAAAATTATCTGCTCAGGAGGCTAAAGACCAAGAGCTCTAAAACACCCAGAGCTGAGTCAGAAATTACAGCCCTGCAGTAATATGAGGGACTTCATGCTGTTACAGGAGAGAGAGCTAGCTATTTTTGAAAGCCCTAAATGACTTGGTTTGTTCTAAGATTCAGACAGCATGCTTAGTCACTGAGAGGGTTTTCAGGCTCCAAGATAGCCACCCTACCATGGAGATTTCTAGACAAGAGACAAGACAAACATAGAAGTTACTCTGCAATGTTCCGCTATGCTCCAAAGATTCACTCACCTGCAGAAATTTCAAACCAACAAGGTGGAACCCCTTCTGCTCGAACCGCTTGATGATCTCTCCCACCAGCCCCCGCTGGACCCCATCAGGCTTGATGGCGATGAAGGTGCGCTCGCTGTTGGCCATGGTCCTGAAGATAAGCAAGCAGAGAAATGAAACAGGACTGAAGAGATTCTCTCATCATGATCCTTTTCCAGCAGATTACCCCCATAAAGCTGGCTTTTGTCTACTATGTCTAACCCAAATCCCTCCATGAAAATCCCAGTCCCTGCCCAGCTCGTTCACCAACGAATTAATATCCTGAAGTGGGGGAGGGCTCAAAAACAGAAACTGTAATGTCTATTCCATTGATTTCGTAACCTCCTATTGAGCATCTACTGGGATGGAGCTAAGGAAAGATGTAAAACTAAGACATACACACACCAAAAAGATAGCACCTTTTTCAGTAATACAAATTAGGGGATGCTGCACTGGTGTGGTTTTCCTAGGGAAAGCGACATCTGGAACAAGAGGGTCTGACTGATGACATTAAAGCCAGCAAGAGTTTTAGAGAATATGTCATGACAACCATCTTTGGTTTTTACAAAGAATGAGATTTCCCAGCTCTATACAGTTTGGGAAACTCATCTCAGGATGTAATGAGAAAAGCCAAGCCTGAGGATACGTGCCAGTTAATTCCATCCCTAGAAAGGATAAGGCAAAAGACAAAACAAAAAAGTCAGACCAGCCTGGACAACATAAGAGCCTGATGCAAAAAGAAGAGAAGAGAAGAGAAGAGGAGAGAAGAGGAGAGGAGAGGAGAGGAGAGAGAGAGAGAGAGAGAGAGAGAAAGAGAAAGAGAAAGAGAAAGAGAAAGAGAAAGAGAAAGAGAAAGAAAAGAAAAAAAATGGGAAAACAAAGACTATGTTCTACCATAGATTGGGGAGGGGCTCAGAAGGCCCAAGGCCTTATCCCTGCCTTGGGAGCTATTAGCAAATAATGGTTAGGTGTGTGTGGGAGGGGAGTGATTTTCTTCACTGGTATAGCCATGGGTAAACTGTCCATGCCACAGCAAATAACTCCTCTATCCATCAAGCAAGCAAGCAACTCCAATTAAACTCACTGAAATACACACACAGAGAGACATGAAAGTAGGAGAGAGCTTGTTGAAGAATTCAGGCTAGATGAGATGAGAGAGTGTAAGGGGTGGTGAGATGACTAAATATATCACATACATTTAGAAAATTGTCAGAGAATAAAAAGATAAAAATGTGAAAGTCCATTATGTAAGAATAGCAATTAACATTTATTAAACTATGTATTATGGGGAAAGGGCAATGAGAATTGTGACTAACCTATGAACTGTGGATTATGAGAGAACCACAGCCAATACCTAACATGGGACATCATCCAGGAAGGAAGACACCCGGAGAGCATCCATCCCAGAAGGTTCCATTTCCAGGGAACACTGCCTCACAAGATGAAAGGAGACTCCACCTTGAAAGACAATACCTAAGAGGCCAGCAACACCAGCTCCGGGCTCTGTCTTTCTAAACTTGGGTTCACCTCTCATTTTATACCTTATGAATGAAGCCTGGGCCAGCTAGATGGCTCAGCAGACCTTGAGTTGTACCACAAGCATGAGTTTGATGCCACGAACCGGCTCCACAAAATTACCTTCTGGCTTTCACCTGTGAGCTAAGGCATGCATGAACCTTTGAATGATCAATTTTTGTTCCTGTCTTCCTGCCCCTCCCGCCTGCCCGGTCTGGAACCTGGAACCTGCATAGTTGATCTAAGCCAGTGCACCTATCTTTGATACCAAACCACGGGGTCTCGCGGTCAATAGAAGCAAAGGGCAGGCCTTAAATGGCAATCGCGGCCTTCCTTAAAGAGAAAGACAGAAGCCACAGACTCGCTGGAGAGTGTCTGAAGGAACGTGGGGCAAGCATCGGTTACTCAGACATGGCTGAAACGTCCTCTATGAAAGCCTCTGCATACCGATCTCTCTCTTTCTTCACACACACACACACACACACACACACACACACACACACACACACACACACACACNACACACACACACACACACACACACACACACACACGTGTCATTCATTCAGCATGCACCGCCCGAGTACCAACTCTGTGCCCAACAGCGGGCTGGAAAGAGAACAGGGCACAGCCCTGCCGCGCAGGCGACAGGCACCGCGGCCGCGGACAAAGGCGAGCCCACGTGGCTGTCAAGCTGACAGCTCCCTACCTGGCCCCAGCCTGCCATCTCCCTGACACCCCGCGGAGAGTGCACCCTTTACTGAACGCCCACCTCCCTCTCCATTCACCTAGACCCTCAACTCGTCTCCTTCCCCCCCTCAGCACCCGACCCCCTCTTACCCCTTCGGATGACGAGTCTTCACCTCCGGCTGCGACCGCCCGCACCGGAAACGCGCCCCCGGCCTCACGTGGTTCCCCGCAGCTGCTCGCACGGAACCTTTCCGGACAGTTCCGATTCAGGGGAGCCCTTTTGGCGGTACACCGCCGGTCCCCGCTTCCTCTGGGGAGTAGGATGTCATTCTAGGGAGCACTCGCCCCGTGTTTAACTTCCGACACTGGGTGTGGTGTTTTGGAATTTTTTCTCCCCCCACCCCCACCCCGCCCTGTCTGGCGGCCATCTTCTGTTTCTCCCCTACGGCCGTGTGACTCACTTCCTCCGTTCCCGAGGAAATTTGGTTTTTCCCGAGAGGTGGCGCTCACACTGCATGAAGTCACAACTAGAGCTTCAGTGGCCGCGTCATTCCACCGTCCCTTCGTCCTGTCAAGCAACGAATGTACTGAGTACTACGTGCCCGACAGGCACTATTCTAGAGCCTAGGGTTGAAGCTTACCTGGGACCTTACTGGTAGGATCGAGAATTGCGACAATAAAAGAGAAAATTGATAGTGAGTACACAGTGCAAGTGCTGTGAAGAAAGAACAGAGCAGGGGGGGAAAAATAAGGTTGGGAAATCTCTGCAGAAGTGATAATCAAAAGGACCTACGTGAAGGGAGAAAGCCAGTTATTACCTGTGAGCCAAGAATTATAGTGAACACCTGATGGTAGGAAACGCGGGAGGAAGGTTTTATTATTGTTGTTATTATCGTATGTAGGGTCTCATTATGTAACCCTGACTTTTCTGGAACTCACTCCGTAGACCAGGCTGGCCATGACCTCGCAGAGACTCCCTCTTAGTCTGCCTCCTGAGTGCTGGGATTAAAGGCATGAGCAACCACATCCAGCATTATTTATTTATGTGTTTATTAGGATATATTTATTTTATGTATGAGTGCTCTACCTGCATGTACACCTGCAGGTCAGAAGAAGGCATCAGATCCCATTACAGATGGTTGTGAGCCACCACGTGGTTGCTGGGGATTGAACTCAGGACCTCTGGAAGAGCAGATGGTGCTCTTCATCGTTGATCCATCTCTCCAGCCTCTTATTAATTTATTTAGGTGTACACCACGTGTATGTCTATGTATGAAGTGGTCAGTTCCTCTGGCACTGGAGTTACAAACAGTTTCGAGAAATCTGATGTGAGTGCTAGGAACGGATTCTGGGTCCTCTGCAAGGACAGTATGTGCTCTATAGCCACTGAACCACCTCGCCAGCCCAGATGATTTTTGTTTGTTTGCTATTTGCTTTTTGTCTTTTGTTTTTAATGAAACGGAGGGACTGGGATGTTGGTCAGTGAGAAGGGTCTTGCCTTGATAGATTCACGCACTGGGAAGGCTGAAGCAGGATCAAGACTTACAGGCCACCTGGATGACATAGAGAGAATATGTCTCTCAAAAACCAAGGCAGGCTAAACAGCTCCGTGATTTCAAGGCAAGCTTGATCTATATAGTTAATTCCCGGCTAGTCAGCGCAACTTAGTAAAAACTTATCTCAAGCAAAACAAAGTTAAACAAAGAAGAGTCAAACACTCACAGTCTAATTATAAAATGGGCAAAAATAGACTTTTCACAGGCAGAATATGCAGATGATGGGGGGAGGGGTGGAGAAAGGCTATTGTCATAGCTCAGTGGGTAGAATGTTGGCTTAGCATGCACAGAGCCTTGGGTTGAATCCCCAACTTTATCTAGATTGCATGTAGTTTCACAGGCCTGTAATCCCTGTATATCCAAGGTAGATCAGAAAAATCAAAAGTTCAAGGTCATCCTAAGCTACACAGTGAGTTTGAAGTCTGCCTAAACTATATGAGACTGATTCAAGAAGAAAAAAGGTGACTGGCAAGATGTCTCAGCAGGTAAGAGCACTGCCTGCTCTTCCAGAGGTCTTGAGTTCAAATCCCAGCAACCACATTATGGCTCACAACCACCCATAATGAGATCTAACACCCTCTTCTGGTGTGTCTGAAGTCAGCTACAGTGTACTTATGTATAATAATAAATGAGTCTTTATGCCAGAGAGAGTGAGCAAGCGAACTTGACTGGAGCTAGTGGGGTCACTGCAGCGAGCAGAGGCCCGAAAAAATTCTATTTCCAACAACCACTTGAAGGCTCACAAACATCTGTACATTTACAGTGTACTCACATATATAAAATAAATAAAATCTTTATTTAAAAGAAGAAAAAAAAAAAAGACATGGTAGAGTGCTAGAACTATTGGTATGAGCCACCATGCCTAGCCGATTTCAGAAAACATTAGTTGTTGCTTTTGGTTGATTGGTTAGTTAGCTAGTTAATTGTTGGTTTTGTGTATTTGTGGTTTGTTTGGAAACGACCTCATGTAGATCAGGCTGGCCTCAAATGTATTATGTTGCTGGCCTAGTTCTGTATCTTGAGTGTGATGGCAATTAATCAAATGTACAGGTTGGTCAGCTAAGCTGGGTGTGGTGGCTCACGCCTTTAATCCCAGCACTCGGGAGGCAGAGGCAGGTGGATTTCTGAGTTTGAGGCCAGCCTAGTCTACAGAGTGAGTTCCAGGACAGCCAGAGCTACACAGAGAAACCCTGCCTCGAAAAACCAAAAAAGAAAGAAAGAAAGAAAGAAAGAAAGAAAGAAAGAAAGAAAGAAAGAAAGAAAGAAAGAAAGAGAGAGAAAAGGTCAGCTAAGGAACTTTGGGAAGGTCATGAAACACTTCCCCTCTGGAAGGGAGAAGCTAATTAACACTCCTCAGACCACAGGGCAGGAACTGACCTGTAGGTGGGGACACATTCTGAAGGATGAACCGGACCATTGTCCACCTTCAGACAAGGGAAATCCTTGCCACCTCATTCCTAAAGACCAATCAGTTTAAAGGGTGCACTGTTCCACTAATCATATTGTGCCTAGTTGCTGATGCTCTATTCCACCCCTAGAAACCGTGTAAAAACTTGCTGAACAGGCACCAGAGGGTTGCTGACTCTCCTTCGGGTCTGAGATGACCCCAGTGCAATGGAACAATAAATTCCTCTTGCTTTTTGCATCCATCCCAGCTCCACATGGTTCACTCAGGGAGTTCCCGGTAAGCTAAGGCTCCCCGGAGTCTTACAATGTGTAACAAAGCTCTGAGAAGTCATAAATATGTGACTTATATGAGCACGGGGAAAACTGATGAGAGCAGAATTCATGTGGGTAACAAGGATGACAGTCTTCTGATTTGTTTTTGTTCTAGTTTTACTTAGCTTGGGGTTTTTGTTTTCCTTGTTGTTGTATGGAAGTAGTTGTTCTATGAAGTATTTCATTCACTATGTAACCCAGGCTGGCTTCCAATTTACAGCATTTCTTCCTTACCCCTGGCTAGCCTGGAACTCACTATGTACACCAGGCTGGTCTTGAACTCAGAGATCTACCTGCTTCTGCCTCCTGAGTACTGGGATTAAAGGCATGTGCCACCACTGCCTGGCTTTAAGTTGCCTTTTTAAGGTTATTTGATCAAAGTAACTGTCACTAAAATTAATATAAATGGTCTGTCTTAATTGCCTTATAAAAGGAATTATTTAATTAGGGGCTCCCTGTTGCAGAAGGTTAGGGTGGGAGCATGGCGTCAGGCAGGCGGGTATGAAGCTGAAGCAGTCGCTGAGAGCTCACATCCTGATCTACAAATGGAAGGGAGACTGAGATGGCTTACTGGGAATGGCACGTGCTTGTGAAACCTCGAAGCCCAATGGCACACCTCCTCCAAGAAGGCCACATCTCCTAACCCTTCCCAAACAGTTCCAACTGGGAAATGAGCATTCAAATATATGAATATATATGAATAGAAGGGCCGTTCTCACTCAAACCACCACTTTGTCTCAAAAACAACAACCACAAAACATCAGGAACAAAACAAAAAGGTGGCTCTGATGACACAACCCTTCACTTCCAGGAACTTGGCAGGCTAAGACAAAAGGATCACAAGTTCAGTGCTGCAGAGTGACTTTAAACCAGCTCAGGCAGTTGTGTGAGACCTTGTTTCAAAATATAAGGCACATAAATAGCTCGGGACGTAAGCTCTATAGTAGAGCACTCTGGCATGCGCAACCTCTGGGTTCAGTCACCAGGACAACGAAGTGCTCTAACTTTTCTCCACGGTGTTTCATCTTGAAAACCTTTCCTGTAATATAAGCAATAGCCTGGCCAAATCTGAGGAGAGGTCCCTGAGGAGAACGCCTCAGGCTGCTGCCCAGCCCACAGTGAGTCCCAACACCCTCAGCCAGTGGCAGAAAAAAAAATTAGTTGAGACTAAAATAGTAGTCCAAGTTACAAACTAAGATGGTTTGCAAACAGTGCTGACCAAAGAGCAAGATATAGTTGGTTAGTTTCAGAATATACATTTACACTGATTGAGCCCAGGTCTGGGTGATGGGAAAGATGTAGACTGGGATTTTTTCCCCCATTTTTGGAAAGGGACTGTGCCTGAAGATGCACATGTATAATCTCAGCACTAGAAGCAGGAGGATGGAGTTCAAGGTCATCCTTAGCTACTAGGATCCATAAGAACCTGTCTCAAAAGGAACAATGGGAGCTAGAGAGATGGCTCAGTGGTTAAGAGCACTGTCTGCTCTTCCAGAGGTCCTGAGATGAAATTCCAGCAACCACATGGTGGCTCACAACCATCTGTAATGGGATCTGATACCATCTTCTAGTGTGTCTGAAGACAGTGTACTCACATACATTAAATAAATAAATCTTTAAAACAAAAACAATATAAAATCACCTTCTTAGGGATTGGGGTGTACTTCCATTGTGCCTTTACAAGATCTGTATACAGAAAGGCCACGTGGGCATTCACTAAAACTCAGTGTTCCATTCAGCAGGTCTGTCACGAAGCCTGAGAGTTTGAGGTTTCGGTAACCTCTGTGAGGCCTTATCAGAACTGGGGTCTTATTTTGTTTACCTTTGTGTGTGCTGGAGTGGCTGTTATTTTATATTTGCTTTTGTTTTTAATTATTAAAAAAAAATACATTTAGGGTAGACATGCACCTTGGTATGTATGTAGAGACCAGAGGACAATTAGAAGGAGGCCCTGTGATCCCTCCATGTTGTGCATACTGGGTCAGACTGAGGTCAGAAGGTTTGGCAAGAAGAGCCTTTACCTACTGAGCCGTCTCACTGGCTTGTTTTGTTTTTCAGTCAGGTTCCTTTAAGGTATTTAAGCTTTGTTAGGAGTGGGGAGGCTCACTGCGCAGACACTAAGGAAATCGGATAAGAACAGGAAGGCCTCACGGCTTCCTGGAAGCATGCTGATTATATGACTCTCCCCTCACCCTTCCCAGTCCTGCACAACCCACCTTGGCTTCCCCCAGTAAATGCTCCAAGGCCCAACTCAGAACGCTCTAAGAATTTAAAGTTACAAGAAAGTTTATGGCCATGGTATTAGTCAGGTTCTCTAAAGGAACAGAACTGGTATCTATGTTGGAATCTGAAGAAGGAGGATTTCATACCTGCCTCTGCAGCAGGATAAATCAACTGACCAGCGCGAGAAAGAGCTGGCAGACAAAAAGCAAAAAACTTCCTTCTCCCACGTCTTTGTATATGGGGTGCTGGCGTCATCAGTTACCAGAGTATGGCCTGTCAGATTTAGGGTGGGCCTTCCCACCCCCAGCAACCCAATCAAGACAGTCCTTCACAAGCATGCCCACCTGCTCTGGCTTTAGTTGATTCCAGATGTTGACAGCAGAGATTAGCCACCCCTGGCTCATTAATCTGTCTCCTGTCCAAAAGCCTTAGTCAAGGGTTCCAGACGGACTTGAAATATCCAGCAAGGACTTCACTGCCTTTCCTTCATAACTCTTCTTACGGTTTTGTTTTGTGCTTTTCTGTTCCTAGGAATCAAACCCAAGGCTTCATCCGTGCTAGGCAAGCACTTTCCACTGCACTCTGTCCCCTGACCCCTTTTTACTTTTCTGTTTTTTTAATTTTGAGACAGGGTCTCACTAACATTGCCCAGGTCAGCCTAGAACTTACTCTGTAGCCCAGAGCTTACAAATCTCCTTCAGACTCCCACGTGCTAGACTTACAGGTATGTGTCACCCTAAGTGTCTATATTAATTAGGGTTCTCTAGAACAGCGCTTCTCAACCTATGGGATGTAAACTCTTGGGGGGGGGAGGGATGTTGCATATCAGATATTTACATTCCAATTCATAACAGTAGCAAAGTTACAGTTATGAAGTAGGAACAAAATATTATATCTGGGGTTCACCACAACATGAAGAACTGTATTAAAGGGTCCCAGCACTTGGAAGGTTGAGAACTACTGTTCTAGAGGAACAGAGTTTACAGAATAAACCCATATAGATAGATAGATAGATAGATAGATAGATAGATAGATAGATAGATAGATAGATAGATAGACAGATAGACATAGACGTAGGAGAGAGAAAGGAGATTTATTAGCGTGACTTCCAGGCTTGTTCCAGCTGGTCCAGCAATGGCTGTTGTCTACCAACAGAAAGTCCTAGCTGTTCAGTCCATGAAGCTATCTCAGCTGGTCTTCGGTATACATCAGAATCCCAGCAAAGTAGGCTTTAATGCCAGTGAAGAGATAAACTTGCCAGGGAGAATGAGACCAAGCAGGCAAAGAGCAAGCGCTCTTCTCCCATGCCGTCCATATAGGCTCCAGCAGAAAGTGGGGCCCAGATTAAAAGTGGCTCTTCCCACTTCAAATGATTTCATTAAGAAAAAAAAAAAAAACCCAGTTGGCCATCAATGGGAGGAGAGGCCCTTGGTCTTGCAAAGATCATATGCCCCAGTACAGGGGAATAGCAGGGCCAGGAAGCAGGAGTGGGTGGGTTGGGGAACGGGGGGGGGGAGGGTATAAGGGGCTTTGGGGATAGCATTTGAAATGTAAATGAAGAAAATATCTAATAAAAAATTAAAAATAAAGAAATAAAAAGAAGAAAAAAGAAAGAAAACTAAACCCCTCATAGGCGTGCCCAGTCACTTGAGTTTTAATTAATTCCAGATGTCGCTGAGTTAACAATCAAGAAGAGCCATCACACTAGCTAAACGTGTTGTTTGAATATATTAAAAATATAATAAAAATAATAAGGGAAGCAATGTTTAATGAACGTCATCAATGATACCAATTATTACCCAAGGAAGAAGACGGGCACAGTGAGTAGAGGTACTTGCCACCAAGGATGATGGCCTGGGTTTGATCCCTGGAATTCACAGATTGGAGAGAGAGCCAACTCGACAGAGTTGTCTTCTGGCCTGCACATGGGTGTCACCTCCCCCCATAAAGAGCCATTAAAAAATAAAAATAGAAGCTGGGCATGGTGGCGCACGCCTTTAATCCCAGCATTTGGGAGGCAGAGGCAGGAGGATTTCTGAGTTTGAGACCAGCCTGGTCTACAAAGTGAGTTCTAGGACAGCCAGGGCTATACAGAGAAACCCTGTCTTGCAAAACCAAAATAAATAAATAAATAAATAAATAAATAGATAGATAGATAGATAGATAGAAAAGATAGAAAAAAGGAAAGAGTAGTCAAGTGTAGTGACTTATACCTGTGATCCCAATAACCTGGCAGACTAAGGTAGGGTATCAAGAGTTCAAGACCAGCCTCAGTTATATAGCAAGTTGCAAACTAGCCTAGGGTACGTGATACACTGTCCCCCAAAATAAAAATTCAAAAACTCAAATGTAACATCTGGAGGGCAGATTGGACAGAGCGACTGGAAGAAAAGAGGTCTAATAGGAGACAGTGGGCACCATAAATAATAGGATACACTGACAAGATTTGACCTGATTAAACCCTGGAGTCTTAGATGGGCACTTAAGGTAATAACAGTGCCTAAGAACGTGGGTGTGTTTTCAAAACATGTAGGTGTGGCTTATGGCTCTGTCACTGCTTTAGAAATGTGGCCTTGGACAAGTTACTCGGCATTTCTAAGCATCAATTTCTAGAGTCACTAAATGAGGATAATAGCCCTAGTGTCATAAGGTTGTTGTATGAACTATATAAAGTAATTGGATGAAAATTTAACAAACTGTTTGATACGCAGTAGCAAACATCAGCTTGGGAACTGACAATACCATAATAATGGGAATGGGAGGCACAGAGGAGCAAGCTAGAGGACCGGGGTCTAGGGTGACGTCATCAGTGGAGGACTGAGGTAGAAAGTGTTCAGTCATGGGCTGGATAGATGACTCCGTGGTAAGAGTGCCTGCTGCACAAGGAAAAGCAACAACGATAACAAGAAAGGAAGAGAGAGAGAGAGAGAGAGAGAGAGAGAGAGAGAGAGAGAGAGAGAGAGAGAGAGAGAGATTTTAGCAATTAAAGGGAGTTTAGAAAAGATGCTAGGTCCCAAGGACAGGCATATTTGGGAATTATCTACCTAAGGTGATCTATAGGACATTGAAAGGTTTTTTTGCTTGTTTGGTTGGTTGGTTTTTGGTTTTTTGGTTTGGTTTTGGTTTTTCGAGACAGGGTTTCTCTGTATAGCCCTGGCTGTCCTGGAACTCACTCTGTAGACCAGGCTGGCCTTGAACTCAGAAATCTGCCTGCCTCTGCCTCCCGAGTGCTGGGATTAAAGGCGTGGCCACCACCGCCCTGCCCATTGAAAGTATTTTAAAAGGGATAACTGGTACCTATCTCACTACTAAAGGAGCAGGAGGACTGCCGTGAGGTGAGGCTGCCTGTCCTAAAGACAAGGCTCACTCAATACCTGTGGCTCCTCCCAGCACTTCTTACCCCTAACCCCTACCCTAGGCCTCCCCAGCCCTGGGGCTGGGCTTCTCTTCCTTCCCTCCCCCAGCTTCTAAATATACTACTCCATGTAAACCAGCTATTTTGGCCATGTGTTCCCTCGGCTCTTGGCTCCACCCTTGGTTCTCCCCACTTCTTGGTCCAAGGCTCATCTCAGCCCTCTCTTCTCTTCCTCTTTTGCTCCCCCCTCCTCTCATGACCCAGTCTGTTCTGCTGGTCAGGTTCTGTCTGGACCCTTCCAGATGCCTCTGGCTGAGCTCTCCTTCATATCTACAATAAAACCCTTCTCCACCTTGTTAGGAAACATCATGTAATCTTCTGCACTCATAGGTCAGACTGGGTAATAAATCAAGATTAGTAGGACTTTGTCTCAAAAAAAAAGAGATATGCCCGGGGGTGGCAGTGGGGCTCCACCCTCTCAATGAAGAAGGGGAGAGGGAATGGGAATGGGGGGGAGTAACTGTGTGAGGGGGGTACCAGAACGAGGGCAGCAATCTGGATGTAAATTGAATAAACTAATTAATTTAAAAAATAAAGTAGATATTCTTAATATAAAACGTAGAAGGAACCGGGCATAGTGGCGCATGCCTTTAATCCCAGCACTTGGGAGGCAGAGGCAGGTGGATTTCTGAGTTCCAGGCCAGCCTGGTCTACAAAGTGAGTTCCAGGACAGCCAGAGCTATACAGAGAAACCCTGTCTCGGAAAAAAAAAAAAAAATGTAGAAGGGATATGTGTGTTAATTACCATTACTGTGATGTGTGGTATTTTTGGTGTTTTGAGTCGAGATTTTGCTTTGTAGCCCAGGCTAATCTCAATCTCAAGTTGATCTTCCTGTCTCGGCCTTCACCGTATTGGAATGACTAGCTTGTGCTACCACATCTGTATTTATCAAAGTTGTACTATGCCAAAACCAAAATATTTTGTTTTTTTAGTTTGTTCTGTGTTTGGTTTTGAGACAAGGTCTCAAGCTTACCTTGAGGTGAGACTGAGATCACATGCCTGATCTTTGCCCACCTCCTAGGAGCTGCAGTTACCTGTGTGCATCAGGGTACCTACCTACCTACTCCACTGGCATTAGCTAATTTAATTACACAACTGCTTGACCTACTTATTACTGAGTGTGATCATTAGGAGTGCACTGTCAGAGCATGTGGGACGCACCAGGTTCCATCACCAGCACTGCAAAAACAGGAACAATAACAGTGGAAAACTGATGACCTTGCTTTTCAGGTGAGGAAACCTAAAACCTCGTGTGGCTCGGGAGGGAAGAATTACTGGGTCACATTAGATGCCTGGAAGAGGAAAGACTAGGGTCAAGCCCGTCCCTGCACTGCCGGATCCTGGGCCCTTAACCTCTTGTGCGTTGATTACACACGGCTTTGTTCCTGGGACTCACTTATAGAGAAGGTCACTGTGGTGTGCAAATAAATCATAATGGGACAATGAGAAGATGGCATGATTGCTCTTAAATGCGATTTAGGGCAAACAATTCAGCTAGCTGTAACACTGTACTGAGAATGGAATTGATCCAGGCCACGGAGGTCTGGTTATTAATGATTTAAAGAATCAGAACAACTCATATATTATACCCATGCACGAGAAAAGTGCTCTGGGAGGCAGGGCAGAGACAGGACATTTATAATACTAATTGAGAATGAGCCCCTGGGGACCTTTCACTGCCAGTAATCAAGAATAAAGTATGAACCTGCCTACCTTTGACTCCGGGGGCAAACTACAAATCAAACAGCAGGAGCTTCCAGGGATGGGGATTGCCTGAGCTTCCTAGCATCCTAAGAGCCACGTGGCTCATCTACCTCTGCTTCCTCAGCACCCCCACACCCCCTAGTCTTTCCTGAAAGAGAGGGGCAGATGGCTTTGGGGAGAGTCAGCATTACTTGCTGATTGGAGAAAGAAGTGAGACAGGGACTGTTTATCATACGGTCTACTGCAACAACCATGGGAAGTGGGGATTCCTTCCCTTCCTTCCTTCCTTCCTTCCTTCTTTCCTTCCTTCCTTCCTTCCTTCCTTCCTTCCTTCCTTCCTTCCTTCCTTCCTTCCTTTATTCTTTCCTTTCTTCTTCCTTCCTTCTTTTCTTTCTTAACCCGGGATGACTTGGTACTCAGTTTGTAGCCCAGGCTGGCCTTGAACTCACAACAATCCCCTCTCTCATCCTCTAGAGTACTTTGATTCGAGTATGAGTCCCTTTTTGGCCTGTTTGAGATATTTTGAGACAGTCTTGCTAAGAAACCCTTGCTAGCCTAGAACTCTCAGTAACCCTCCCACCTTAACCTCTGGAGCGCTGGGATTACATACGTGTGCCACCATGCCTGGCTTATGGATGCTACTCTAAATCCTGTTTTTACAGAGATAAAAAGTAAGATTATGAAGGTTAAATAATTTCCCCAGATCTCAAGTGTCTGGTCTTCTCCAAAAAGATCGTGCTCGAGCACACTGTGTGTGTGTGTGTGTGTGTGTGTGTGTGTGTGTGAGAGAGAGAGAGAGAGAGAGAGAGAGAGAGAGAGAGAGAGAGAGA
>NC_034603.1:61390360-61399676 GCF_900095145.1 Mus pahari
GAGAGAGAGAGAGAGAGAGAGAGAGAGAGAGAGAGAGAGAGAGAGAGAGAGAGAATTTGAGGTGGGTAATTGAGGCAGGCTCTCAGGTATTCCTGGCTGGCCTTGAATTCATTATGTAGCTCAGGCGGACCTTAAACTCCGATCCTACTGCCTCAGTTTCCCCAGTGCTGGGATTACAGATGTACATCAACACACAACCTTATTACCACTTTCTAAGTATAGATTCAATAAAGCCTTTAGCAAACCTATAAGCTTTTGGCTTGTAACAGTCTGTCTACTTGCCCTGGCCTTGGCATTGCCTTTCAGGTTAAGACTGTCTGTGGGGAAAAGGACGAAGAGGCTCAACACTCGTGACAGTGACTTGGTATTCACTCCCTTCTTGCTTTCATGTGGTTTAGCTCTCCCGGACACCCACTGGAGTCCCTAAACTTCTGTCTCCCCAGGGCAGTTCTAGAGTGGTTTGACTCTTCCTCCTCTTAGCCTGCCTAGTGTGGGGCTCAGTGGCATGTGGTCTGTTATTTCTGGAAAACCATATCGCTAGAGCATCGCTTGTATTGCCAGGTTAGGAGAGGTTATGTATCAACAACAAAAAAGAAATCCCAGTGTCTGTGACTGAATAAAACCAAACTCTCTCACTCATCTTGAGCTGCCTTCAGGGCCAGCACCTTTCTCGCTACAGTGACTCTGGGGGCCTGGCTCTTCAAATATGTGACTTCACTTCATCAGTACAAGAAGTAGTGCACTAGAGCAGGGGAGAGAAAGCAAGTCACATGGCAGTTCTGACTGAATGGCCTGAAGGTGACACTCATCAACTCTTTCCAGCCCATCAACCAAAGCAAGTCAAGTGCGCCTGTTCAAGAGAGGGAAGTAAGAAATCTTGCAGCCCGTGGCTTTCTGGGAGCTTGTCCAGCCTGTCCAGCATTCTCGTCATACATCATACAGTCTCCTCTCCCTGGCTGTCTGCAAACCATCCACTCCTACTGTCCAGCATTCTNGTCATACGTCATACAGTCTCCTCTCCCTGGCTGTCTGCAAACCATCCACTCCTACTGTCCAGCATTCTCGTCATACGTCATACAGTCTCCTCTCCCTGGCTGGCCGCAAACCATCCACTCCTACTGTCCAGCATTCTCGTCATACATCATACAGTCTCCTCTCCCTGGTTGGCTGCAAACCATCCACTTCTACGCATTAAACCCTCACCGTCTCCCTCTAAGGCCACTCACTAGTCACTACTTTGTCCCCTTTCTTTGTCCGTCCTTCTTGGTCCCCCCCCCATGCTTGCCTTCCATCAAAAGACTAGTGCCCTTCCCCGGGCATGCCTCACATCTGCAATGTTTTCTGACTCTTTCTCCCCATGCATCCTTTCACATCCAGTTTTCTGGGAGCTACTCAGCAGAGAGTGGTCTGGGAGGAGCCTCCTGACTTCTTGAGTCTGGGGAAGTCGGTATGAGCAAGACCACTCCTTGAGAAGGGAAAGGTGAGAAAGGGGAGACATGGAAAACACTGAAGGCATGAAGACAGGTTGCAGTTCTCCTCTGGGAGTCAGGTCCTTTTCACAGTCCTGGACATAGTTATAGAAACAGTAGATGCAAAGACCTCGCTGGGGATGCTGCCCAGAAGACCTGAGTGGGTCTGAGCTGACCAATTCGGGGCCAGATTCAGCACTTTGAGTCAGTTCACTGCAACATCTACCATATCTACAAGCTGCAGGAGCAGTGTCTACGATCCGGATCCTGCAGAACGTTAGAGGGCCAGTCCTAGGCCCACCAGCCAGCCTCCAGCATGGAGGCCCTGCAGCTGTAGCCTAGGCTGCTTGCTCTGCTAAAAGATGGAGAGTGAGGGGTCGTGGTCCCGCCTGCGGGCTACAAGCATAACAGTCAAGTCTAGCAAGCCTCAGCATGACAGACATCAAGGGTGGGGAGGTGTGTCACAACCTGGAGCTGGCACAGAACCTACCCCTGGTTCACAGGGGCACTCTGACTCTGGCCAGGATATCCAAAACAAGTCCAGTACTTATGGTGTGTCAGAAATCAGAAACCTTGAACCAGACCAACAACTTGATTGTAATGAATATTTGCATGTAAAGGTGTTTGGGCAAAAATATATACTGGGTGACACACTGCAGTTCCCAAGGCATTGGAGAGGTGGGGGAAGATGGAGGAGTGGAGCTGCGCATGCGCAATGGAGGGGGAAACTAAAGACTCGAGGGCAATGACAGGAGTGGAAGAAGGCTGCGGTGGACAGGAGGCCATGTCATTGCTGAGTAGTGAAAGGACTCAGCACCCCTCCCCTCTCCCACCAAATACGCTGCCCAGCAGCACCGTTGCCCTGGCTCTGAGCAATGACAGGATGTCCAAGATGAAGAACAGTTCACTTTCTTGACTGGAACTCCTCGTAAGATCCCCATGATTCGTTCTGCCCCTGGAGGCCATGTTGGTATTCATGGTCCATGCTGTTGCTCTGCTCCATATTAAAGCCTGAGGTTTATGTGGCTATCTGTGGTCTGGGCTGCTGTTGGAGACCATGTCAATGTCTGAAGCCTATGCTACTGCTGAAGGCCAGGAGGACATCTGTTATCTGGCCTACAGCCGGAGGCTATGTTGTTAGCATCTGTGGTCCAGCAGAGGCCAGGAAGGCCGTGCTGATGTGCATGGACTGTACTGACACCTGAGGCCATATTGGGGTCTCTGGTCCTCCTGCAGCTGGGGTCCGTGGCTTGTGCTACCGCCTAAGGTCATTTGGGTGTCCATGGTCTGTGCTGCCATCTGAAACCATGTTGATGCTTATGGCCTGTGCTGCCACTAAGGACCATGAGGGTGTCCATAGTCTGTGCTACAGCTACAGGAGCCTAGTGATGACCACAGTCTGACCTGTAGTCCGAGACCATGTTGAGGTCTGAGCTGCAGATGGAAGCCATGTTGATGATGTGGTCTGTGATTCCATAGAAGGTTATGTTGATGGGTTTGTCTATGTTACCACCAAGGCCATCATGGATGTCTGTGGTCTGGCAGCCACCTGAAGCTTTGTTAATGTCTGTGGCCTGTTCAGACTGCCACCAGGGACCATGTTGGTGTCTGTGGCCCGTGCTGCAGCAGAAGGTCATGTTGATGTCCATTGTTCATGTGGTTGCAAGAAACCAAGTGGAAGTCCGTGATCCGTGCTCCGCCAACAATAAAGGGCAAGGAAGCTACTTTTACAGTGGTATCGATGACTGCAGACTCACAGTTGAGAAGGAGGGACACAAAAGGCTTCTAGACATGAAGCCATTGAAGAGAAGTCTTAAAAGTTTCAATAAGGGATGTGAAAGTTTAGCTCTCTACAATTATTGGCTTCTGGTGGGTGTGCCAGTAGGAAAGGATTCAGTTTTCTTTAAGGGCTAGCCACTGAGAGATTGTCCTTGCTTTAGTCAGTATATGGGCAGCACAAATTGGGCTTGTTTCGGGGGGCAGGGGGGATGTTTTGTTTTTAATTTCTTCTTCTTCCTTTTTTTTTTTTTTTGGTGGGGGAGGATGTCATGAGGGTGGGGGATGGGCCAGGGAGGACTGGGAAGTAAGTGTGATCAGGGTGCGTTATGTGAAATTACCAAATAATCAATAGAAATAGTAGATTGAAAGCTGGGCAGTGGTGGTGCATGCCTGTAATCCCAGCACTTAGGAGTCAGAGGCAGATGGATTTCTGAGTTCGAGGTCAGCCTGGTCTACAATGTGAGTTCCAGGACAGCCAGGACTGCACAGAGAAACCTTGTCTCAAAAAACCAAAAAGAAAAAAGAAAAAAAAAAAGAAATAGTATATTGGGGGAAAAGCAAACAAAACATAACAAACAAACACCCAAAGACCTCTGGGAAACTGACTTCATGATCGCTGGTAGGAATGAGGATGACTAATCCACAGTACATATACATTCTGATCTGACGAACAGTAATACACCTTTTATTATTTTGCATTGCTGGGGAAACCTAAGGTGCCGGTGTTTTGTTTATGTTTATGTCTTGCTTTGTTGCTATGTAGTCTATGTAGTCTAGGCTGTCCCCAAATTCAATGTGTATCTGAGTCTGGTCTCCTGATCCTCCTGCTTCCATTTCCTAACTACTAGGATTATAGATATGATACAGAGCTGCTGGCCTTTATTATTTTTGCTTGCTTGCTTTTGGATCTGTCTGTGGTTTGGGTTATTGTGATAGGGCCTCTCAATACAGTCTTGGATGGGTAGGTACTTGGAATGTGGCCCAGGTGGAAACATAAGCAAGTAGCACAATTGCTTTGTGTATGTGACACATTTTCACACGCATACTGGCATACTCAATATCTAGCGCAGGCTAGTCTAGAACTTACCATGTAGACAAGGTTAGCCTTAAACTTAGGTCAATCCTCTTGGCTCTGCCTCCAAAGTGCTGAGATTATACGCATGTGTAGTGACCACAGCCAGTATCAAATGCGTTATTGTAACCATTCATACAATTAGCAAATCAAGAAGTTCCTTCTGAGCATGCATGTGCCCGAGAACACATAAAAGCAAGTAACAAGAACTAGCTTGTAGAGATTGCTTTTTTCTTTAATAATTATTTGGAGTCAGTAAAATGAATGGTAGGTACATAAAGAGAAGAGGTAGGAAGACTCATAGATCACTCAGTCTTCTGGGGATCCTGGAAGAGATTTGTAGTTTCTCATGGCTGGAAATAGTCATTTAGTCTTTGTGACTAAGGACCCATGGGAATAAAATGTTAAAATTGGAAAAGTAGGCCAGGTGATGGTGGTGCACGCCTTTGATTCTAACACTTGGGAGGCAGAGGCAGACAGGTCTCTAAGTTCCAGACCAGCCTGGTCTATGGAGTGAATTCCAGGACAACCAGAACTATGCAGAAAAAAAACAAAAAACAAACAAACAAAAAAAACCTGTCTTGCCTCCCCCCAAATAATAAAACAAAAATATATAAATAAATTAAAATAGAGAAAGGAGCAAAAAAGGAAAGCAGTTAGCTTGAAGAACGAATTTTGCCGTGCTTTGAATTCTAAGATAATAGATTTATGGAATGAGACTTTTTTTTTTTTTTGGTTTTTCAAGATTTTTAGTATAGTCAAATGAGGAAGTCCATTGCGTTTCAGCGTCTTCACAGCCAAACGAGGGGAAGAGTCTGCTTTAATGTCTCTGCCTCCTTGTCTGTGATGATGAGGGTAAAGTGTAATGAAAAGTGTCTGCTGAAAAAGTCAGCTTCAGGCTTCATATCATCATGCTTGTTTTTACTGATCTTGATGGACTTGTCGTCCTTTTGCCTGGCTGTGATCAGAAAGGTCTTCAGCATTCTGCAGTATGAGAGAGAGCCCAAGGCTTGTGGCTGGCACCTGGTGAAAACTCAAGACTTTTTTTTTTTCTTTTGAGACAGGGTCTTATTATATAGTCTTGGCTAGTCTGCTACTCGCTCTGTAGACCAGGCTGGCCTTGAATTCATAGAGATCTGCCTGCTTCTGCCTTCCGAGTATTGGGATCAAAGGCAGGTGCCACTAGGCCTGGAACCCAGGACGTGTTTGTTTGTTTGTTTGTTTTGGTTTTTCAAGACAGGGTTTCTCTGTATAGCCCTGGCTGTCCTGGAACTCACTTGGTAGACCAGGCTGGCCTCGAACTCAGAAATCCGCCTGCCTCTGCCTCCCGAGTGCTGGGATTAAAGGCCTGCGCCACCAGGCCCAGCTGTTTGTTTGTTTTTTAAAGATAGGATGTCATTATGTAGTCCTGGCTGTCCTGGAGCTCTCTATAGAGATCCAGATGGCCTTAAACTTGGCATGACCCTCCTGCCTCTGCCTCTGCCTCTCAATGCAGGGATCATAGGTACGAGCTGCCACATTTGCATTTTAGAGAATAAGATCTTAAAATTCATATATTCCTACTCCCATTTTATGACCTGGGCCACATCCTTTTTTTTTTTTTTAAAGATTTTATTTATTTATTATATGTAATTACACTGTAGCTGTCTTCAGACACTCCAGAAGAGGGCGTCAGATCTTGTTACAGATGGTTATGAGCCACATGTGGTTGCTGGGATTTGAACTCCGGACCTTCGGAAGAGCAGTCGGGTGCTCTTACCCACTGAGCCATTTCACCAGCCCTGGGCCACATCCTTAATGTGCTGTTCAAGCTGCTTTATTATTATTATTATTATTTCCCGTGATTGAGCGTTTTGCATGCATATCTGTCTGTATATCATGGGCATGCCTGGAGCTAGAGGAGAGTAGCAGATGCCCTGGAACTGGAGTTACCATCGTGAGCCACTATCTGGACACTGGGCACTGAACCCTGTCCTCTGGAAAAGCAGCCAGTGCTCCTAACTGCTGAGCCATCTCTCCAGCCCTCATGCTTTTCTTGAACAAGTGTGAGACCTCTTTATTCCTGAAGCTCCCGTGACTGTTTTTAAACAATTCCTTTATTTTCTTTCTTTCTTTTCTCCTTTTTCCTTGTTGTTTTGAGACACAGTCTTCTTATATAGCTCATGCTGGCTTAGAATTCAATAATTTAGTCCAGGTTGACCTCAAAGTCAGGATCCTCCTGCTTCAGTCACCTAAACGTACAAGCCTGTGCCCTCAGGGCAAACATGTTCTTTCCTTACATATAAATTTCTTGTTGTGTTAGAAGGGACGTCTGCAGGGACAAATCCTCCGTGTTCAGACACATAATCTCATGCTCAGTGAGATGCTGTTTTTGATTTAGGAACTTGAAACTAGTGCTCACTTCGGCAGCACATATATTAAAACAGGAACTTGAAAGCTTAGTGTGTGGGTGAGTAGGTGTATGTGCACACACATGTGCACTCATACATGCACTCGTGAGATGGAGAATATTAAACTCAGGTCACCAGGCTTGGCTGGTAAGCACTTTTTTTGTAAGTGTGTCTGGGTTTCTCTCTATGTATGATGCCCCTGTTGGTCTGGAACTTGTTATGTAGAACAGGCTGGCCTCAAACTCACAGAGATCCACCTGTCTCTCTGCCTCCTGAGTGCTGGGATTAAATGCATCTGCCTAACTGCCTGCCACTGTGCCACTGTGCCACTGTGCCCAGTGTGTAGGGTACTTTTACCTACTGAGCTGGGCCTTTGACTTGGGAACTTGAAGCAATAGAAGTGTAATGGGGCTCTGAGCTGACAGTCACTAGACACTGGTTCCAACATGACCATAAACATCGGATGGTCCCTCCATTGTAAAATGATGGGCTTGGGTGTCACTCAATGCTGATTGACATCTCAGGAAGTTACTGTCCTGTGGAGCTTCTGGCCCTCTGGGAAAAGGCAAAAGCAAAGGTTGATAGATGGTGGAAGCTGCAGGCTCTCTGCTGTCCCATGGTAAACTGAACTGGGTAGATGAGTCTTTCTTCCTCTGAGTGTGAGGCTGTTGGTTGGCAAACAGAGTACGCTTAGGTTTTCATCTGGCTCTGTTGTCCCTGCTAAAAATATACCACTGGTGTCAGACTAGCTGAGTCATTTTTCATACGTGGCTGCGTGGAGGAAAAGTGACAAAGGTTACGAAGGCTCTGTTGGACTATTTCCCTTCTGACCAGACACCACCCTTGTTCCAATCAGCCCCTCTTTTTCTGTTTTCCTTTTCTCCCAGATAAGCTGTATATTTTAAATAGAAAATGTTTTCGACGGCAAGGTATTGTGATTCAGTTTGCTCACATCCTGTTTCTGCTCAAGGACTGACCTCATCTTAGATTTCATTTCTTCATTTATTTAGTTTTACTTTTTTGAGGAAGAGAAGTTGATTCTCACTTTTGTAACTTCACTTTAGAGTGTGTAGACTGATTTCATATATAGTCATCCCCCTGGTGATGTGGCAACCTGAGGACAGGTTCTAGCTAGCTTACTAGCAGTCTGTCTTTCATCTCCCCTCCCCCACACAGGATCTCACCCTGCAGCTCTGGTCCCATGCTGTACCTGAACTCACTGTGTAGCCTAGGTTGGCTTCTCACTTATGCTAACCTTCCAGCTCAGCCCTCTGGAGTCCTGGGATTACAGGGGTGAGCAACTCTGCCTGGCAGAAGTTAACTCTTAACAAGAATGGATCTGCAAGATCGTCCCCATGAAATCTGTTTAAAGAATGTTTGGGGGGCGCAGGTGCAGCTCAGCGGCACTTACCTAACATGTCCACGGCACTGCCAACAACAGAAACAAGCCTTTCAAAAGAAAGAGCCATGGAGCACTCTGAAAAAATACTGACACTTACCAGGAACCCAACATTCCATAAGCAACTGCCTCTCCAAACGTGTTGCAGTTCCTATGGAGCGATGAGTCACTTGGCTTTGCACACAGCCAGAGCAGCAGGCCTAAACCTCTCTTTCTCTTTCCGTGACTTTCTCTCTCTTCCTAGGTGGGAAAACACGTGTGTAAAGCAAGAAAAACTTAGTGTCAGATAGAAATAACTAGAGCAGACTTGTGGGGCTGGCTACACAACCCGACTGGTAATTCCAGCATCCCCTGATTGTAAGTATGGTGCTTAGGAAGAAACTCCTCCCTTCCTTCCCCCATCAACTCCCCACCCCCATCTCCTCGCCTTGCAGTCGCCTCAATTTCTGCAAGGGTAAGGAATCTCTTGGAATGGAATTTCCTTCCCTTCAGGAATCAAAAGTAAACACTCCAAAGTCCACACTGCGACTTGTTTTTCCCCGATAATTCTTGGTCTTTATGAGACTCTCAGTCCTTGGGGGTTAGAGATGAATTCTGGGAATCAGAGGTTTACCGTTGCCTATATAATTAGAAACTCACTACCAGGTTCCTGTTACTGGTACTAAAAACAGAGTTAGAATTTTACTATTAATCTGTGTGTGTGTTCGTGTATGATGTACACTAAAGATGTGTGAGCGCCAGCATGTGTGTGGCCCTGTACACATGTGGATAGAGGTCAGAGGAAAACTTTCTGAAGTCAACCATCCACCATGGCTTCCAAAGTCAAACTCAGGTCATTAGGCTCGCTTGGCAAGCGCTTTCTGTGCCCAGCCATCTTAACCATCCATTTTATTTTTATTTTAAGAATTTTTAACTTTTTGTTCTCTTTGAGACAGGGACTTTAATTCAGAGAGTGCCATTAATATACATTGCACACACACACACACACTCAGGTTGATTGGGAGGCTGGTCTGGCCCCAAGGAAGGAGGCCAGGGAAGTTGACATGAAGAAAGAGAGAGGGGAGGGGAATGAGAGAGAAACAGTAGAGACACAAAGAGAGGGAGAGGAGAGAGAGAATATCCTAGAGATGCAACAGACCCTCACCCAGGAGTCAGCAAGAAGAGGGAAATTGGTATCAGCACACTGTCTATGCTAACCCACGAGCAC
>NC_034603.1:61399996-61414786 GCF_900095145.1 Mus pahari
TCCACTGGCAGCACACTGTCTATGCTAACCCACGAGCACATCCACTGGCAGCTTGCTATTTATGTGCTACCTATTCCCAGAGGTGTGGGAGTCTCAGGCAGCGGCTGGAGTCTCTGATCGTCACATCTCACATCACCTGTGCAGAGAAAAGATGGCCGGCCCTGCTTAAGAGACATCTGCACTCTGCAAAGAGGCATAAAGGGACGAGTTCTCACATCTCTTGAAATGTCTTCCATCGTTGGTCCTGATTGGACTTGCTGGATTGTCTGAGAAGATCTGAAGTGGGTCGGAGCAAATCAAACGCCGAAAATTAAGACCCTCATGGTCACCTTGGGAAAACCTGGCCACGCTGAAGCTGCAACATACCTACCCATCAAGTGCTCCCATTGATTGGTTCAACTCCCAGCCCTGTCCTTGCTCTTTGGATTCTTATCCACTAAATTCCAGTCCCCTGGAAAGGAGGTCATGGACCAGGTTCGGATGGTAGCATCATATGCTCAAATGACTACTACATACGCTCTGATCAAACAATATTTGGAACAGTGCGTGGATGGATCAATTGCTCTACTGCAAGCCGCTTTTGAGATACCACCTTTCCTGTCCCAGCAGAAAAATCTCAAGAAGCACCTTGTGAACGGTTTGAATGCATAGGTGCTCTTCATCAGACTTGCTCTACAAGCGTTTGCAAACCTTTTGTCAGCAGCGCTGTTTTTGGAGTAAGCGCCAGAGTGCGAGGATGACAGCATTCAAAGCGCCAGTAATTCAACCTGATTCAACCTTACACCATAGAGCTAGAGAGTAGCAAATCATACGATCAGATCAGGAAAAGGTGGTGAAATGAGTCTCAGAGGCTAGCTCTTCTCAAGGTTATTGATGCTTCTCCATGGAAAAGTGAACCAATGCTATTTTAAAACAAAAGAAAAGAAAACATAGTCTTTATAATATTTCTGTGTCTTTTTAGGAAACCAAAATTTTAGAATCCTCATTGCATACATCTATTTATGTATTCACTTATTTATTCTTTCCTTCATTTAGTCACTCATTTTTTATGTAGTCTTAACGTAGCTCAAGCTGCCCTGTAAGTCACTGTGTAGCTGAGGTTAGCCTTGAACTTCTGATCCTCCTGCTTCAAAATTCCCAAGGGTTGGGCATTCACGCCTGTGTTACTGTATCTGACCAAAACCATCATTAAATTTATTTATTTACTTACTGGTTTTTCTTTTTAAAAAAGATTTATTTTATTTATGTAAGTACACTGTAGCTGCCTTCAGACACACCAGAAGAGGGCATCTGATCCCATTACAGATGGTTGTGAGCCACCATGTGGGTTGCTGGGAATTGAACTCAGGACCTCTGGAAGAGCAGGCAGTGCTCTTAACTGCTGAGCCATCTCTCCAGCCCTATTTATTGGTTTTTCAAGATAGGGTTTCTCTATATAACAGCTCTGGCTGATCTGGAAATTGCTTTGTAGACCAGGCTCATCTCAAACTCACAGAGATCCACTTGCCTCTGCCTCACAAGTGCTGGGATTAAAGGTAGGCACCACCATACCTGGCTTCACAATTTTAATTTATAATTACATTTATAAATATTAATTTATAAATACATTTAATCTATAATTACATCACTGTAATATATTTATTATATTTACATTAATTTATAATTACACACAGAAGTGCCACAGTATGTGTGTAGCGGTCAGAAGACAACTCGTGGAGCAGCCTCCCTGCTTCCATGTGTGCACTAGGAATTGATGCACAGCGCCACGCTTGGCAGAAGTGGCTTTACTCACTGAACCTTCTTGCTGGCCCTCAGTAGCAGAACTTTAGAATGAAAGGAAATCTCCGGTCTTTAACAAATCCCCAAATTCTACAAATAAACTGAGGTTCACTAGTCTTTATGTGGTGACTTGTACCCAACAAGTACTTAGTAATTATTAGTTGGTTCTCATACCACCAAAGATGTTTGCCATGACAGGACATAGGATACTACAAGGTTCTCCACTTCAAAGCCATTTTCTTTCAACTCTCTTAACACCAGGTTATGTTGTTCCACTGGATCTACTTGTCCCTAAATTCACAGTATTGTTTCACTTATTTATTGAAGTGCTGGCAATTGAATCTGGCCTAGTGTACACTAAATAAGCACCATTAAACTATCTTCCCATGTTCTATCCCTCCCCCTCTATCTGTCTGTCTGTCTTTCCTCTATCTGTGTGTGTGTTTGTATGTTTTGACACACAGCTTTATTCTGTATCCCAAGCATATTTGGTACTCACTAACTACTAAATAACACAAGTTGGCTTCCAATTCATGGTCCTTGTGTCTCATTTCCCCCAGTGCTGGTATTACAGATGTGAGCTACCACATTTGGCTTCGTTTATTAGCTCCATTGAGATTTAGCTCAGATACCATACAATAAGTGTAGAATAGAATGCCTTTTGATATATTGACAGAGTTGTGCATCACTTCAACTTTAGAACATTTCTATTACCTCAAAGGAAATTTCACACTCATTATTGATCACTCCCATTTATCATTATCACAAATTCAGGTAACCTAATTTACTGCGTCTCTAGATTCAACAATTATGGACATTTCACATGAATGAGATAATATATTTCATTTAGTGCATGTTTTGTATATTCATCCATGTTACAGTATGTATTTTATTACTGAATATTATTCCATTACACACTTTATTACATGTAGTACACATACACTCTCAGCAAACACATGTTAGCTCACAACCATCTGTAATGGGATCTGATCCTCTCTCCTGGTGTTGTGCATGAAGATAGAGCACATATGTATACATGTGTGCATATGGTTGCTGAGAATTGAATTCAGAACCTCTGGAAGAGCAGCTAGTGTTCTTAACCACTGAGCCATCTCTTCAACCCCCAGTTGTTTTTTTTTTTTTAAAGATTGATATGTATGAGTGTCTTGCTGCATGCATGTACATGTTTTATGAGTGTGTCTGATGTCTGAAGAGATCAGAAAAAGACACTAGATCCCCTGGAACTGATTCTAGGGATGGTTGTGAGGCACCATGTCAGTGCTGGGAACTGAACCTGGGTCCTCTGGGAGAGAAACCAGTGCTCTTATCTACTGAGCCATCTCTCCAGCCCCCATTCGTTATTTTTTTTTTAATTTGTGTGTGGGTGTGCTGAGAGGGTGTACCACATGCATGTAGGTGCCCACAGAAGCCAGGA
This sequence comes from Mus pahari, assembly GCF_900095145.1. Classification (NCBI taxonomy): domain Eukaryota; kingdom Metazoa; phylum Chordata; class Mammalia; order Rodentia; family Muridae; genus Mus; species Mus pahari. Next base: position 61,403,211 of record NC_034603.1, read on the forward strand.
GTCAGGTGTTTTGGAGGTGGATTTGTAGGAGGTTGTGTGCTGCTGGATATGAGTGCTGGGAACTTAACTGTGGTCCTCTGCAAGAGCAGTGAGCACTCTTTTCTTTTTTTTTCTTTTTTCTTTTCTTTCTTTCTTTCTTTATTTTTATTTCTTTCAGTGAGCACTCTTGTCTGCTAGGCCATCTCTCTCATCCCTTATTTTAATGAGAACATTTACTCAATCTTAGCCACATGGTGGTGGTCCACACCTTTCATCCCAATACTGGGGTGAGTTCGAGGTCAGCTTGCACTAAAGAGAGAGTTCAAGAACAGCCAGCACTATACATAGAAACCCTGTCTCAAAAAAAGTAGCCGGGCGTGGTGGCGCACGCCTTTNATCCCAGCACTCGGGAGGCAGAGGCAGGCGGATTTCTGAGTTTGAGGCCAGCCTGGTCTACAAAGTGAGTTCCAGGACAGCCAGGACTACACAGAGAAACCCTGTCTCAAAAAAACTAAAAATAAATAAATAAATAAATAAAACTAAAACAAAAAAAAAAAAAAAAAAAAAAAAAAAAAAAAAAAAAAAAAAAAAAAAAAAAAAAAAAAAAAAAAAAGAAAAAAGAAAAGAAAAGAAAGAAAGGAAGCAAGCCTAAATATATTTTAAGTTGTATTTATCAGGGCAGGGACACATGTGAAGGTCTCAAGGAATTTCAAGAGTTGTTTTTCTCCTATCATGTGTGTCTGGTGCCCAAACTCAAGGTTGTCAGGCTTGGCGCTATGGGCCTTTCCTCATGCTCTGTTTATTTTTCCCATTATGCCTGTGTACTGGCTAGTTTTGTGTCAACTTGAAACAGCTGGAGTTATCACAGAGAAAGGAGCTTTAGTTGAGGAAATGCCTACATGAGATCCAGCTGTAAGGTATTTTCTCAATTAGTGATCAAGGGGGAAAGGTCCCTTGTGGGTGGGACCATCCCTGGGCTGGTAGTCTTGGATTCTATAAGAGAGCAAGCTGAGCAAGCCAGGGGAAGCAAGCCAGTAACGAACATCCCTCCATGGCCTCTGCATCAGCTCCTGCTTCCTGACCTGCTTGATTTCCAGTCCTGAATCCTTTGGTGATCAACAGCAGAATGGAAATGTAAGCTGAATAAACCCTTTCCTCCTCAACTTGCTTCTTGGTCATGATGTTTGTGCAGGAATAGAAACCCTGACTAAAACACTCTATATTTGCGGAGGGTGTATGTGTGTGTGTGTGTGCATGTATGAACGAAGTGCAGTGCTTCTTAGTGGCCAGAAGTGGTTACTGGATTCCTTGGAGCTGGAGTTACAGGTGGTTGCGAGCTGCCTGAACCTGACTTCACAGCAGGAGCAGTACTTGGTTTTGACAGAGACCAGTACCTGTCTTAAACACTGAGGAATCTCTTCATTCTACTCTTATATTAATAGAAAAACCTAAAATTACATTCTATTTTTGTATGTGCTGCATCTGCATCAGGTGAGTGAAGGTTGGAGGACAACTGGTTGGAGGTGGTTCTTTCTCCCCTGTAAGGCATGGGATTGAAGTCAGGTTGCTGGACGGTGGTAGCAGGCACCTTTACCTGATGAGTCATTTCACCGACCCCTACATTTTATGGTTTGAAGCAAGGTTTTTCCTGTGGTTCAGGTTGGCCTGGAGCTTACAGCTTCCGTAGACTGATGACCTCAATTGAATGCCTAGGGTTTACACAGTGGAAGGAAAAGAACTGACTCTGGCTTCCACAAACAAAATGCAATAATTAAAAAAAAAAATAGTGGCACATGCCTTTAGTTCCAAGCACTCAGGAGACAGAGACAGGCAGATGCCTATATGTCTAAAGTCAGCCTGGTCTACAAAATGAGTTCCAGGACAGCCAGGGCTACACAAAAAGACCCTGTTTTGAAAAACAAAACAAAAACAAATACAAAGACGCAAACAAAAAACATTTTTCTTTAAACATTCTTAAGTATACAATAACATTGTAGTACTAAAAATAACTCTTGCTCTAAGTCTCCCATCTCTGGCTCCCAGGAAAAGAGAGGCACTTAGGAAGACTGGGTGACATCACTCATGAAGGGAAGGGAAGGGAGAGAGAATACTCATAGTAAGAGTTCCTCCGTTTTCAAGGTGAGATGAAGTGATAGGTGCCTGAAGAAATAGGCTCAGAAGTTAAGAGGACTGGCTGCTCTCGCAGAAGACCAGGGTTTGATTCCCACCAAACACACAGGAGCCCACAACCAGCTAAGTAAATCTTCAGTTCTAGCTGATAGGGCACCCTCGGCAGGCTCTGCGCACGACTGGTGCCCAGATACGCACACAGGCAAAACATTAGTTCACATAAAAAACAAAACAAAACAATAAAGTTAAAAAAATTGATAGGGTATTTGGGGTTCATTCTCAACTAGCTGGGCAGCATTCCTAGAATCCAGACATATACACAAAGTAAGGGTGAGAAAGGGAGACAGGGAGACCACAAACTAAGGGTAGCAGCACAGGGGTTAGGGAAATTGACAGAACACACTCTAAGTTAGCTTTGACAGTTTTCATCTTTGTCCTTTTGCTTATATATCGGCACTTGGTCAACCTCCACAGTGCTTCTGGTGGTTTCCAGGAGGGTGGAAGTGTAGGAGACTTTGGGGGATGATCTGAAACTTCTAAACACCAAACAGGGTATTTAGGACCCCAGCAGGTAGCCAATTTTCTCCCTAAAAACTTGTCTATTTAAATCCTCTGTTCTTCCTTTATTTTTAGATGAGTCGGAGTCGATATACTTCTGAGTCAGCTATGGCAAAGGGAAGGGGTTTTTGCGAGTGTCTTCCGCCAAACTTGAGACTGGAAGATGAGAATACATGGAAGTAATCTCTGACTCAGCCTGCCCAAGGCTAGGGTGTTGTGGCATTCCCCACAAGTGACGCACTCCCAGGAGAGGTGACTTCATGTATCATGGGACTTATTCCACCACTGACTCCACCCCATAGCCTCCTCTGCTTCTTCTTTCACTTCCCAGCCCCGCCTCCCTCTCAAGATCAGAGAGGGACCGGTGGTAGTGGCTACAGCCTAGAACTGTCTTTCCTAGGCAGGGAGCAGAGGGACCCAGTGCTTGGAAAAATGCAAGAAGTGCTACTCATTTCCCCTCCTGCAGATGGTTTGATTGGTTAAGGCTTCCTTACTCTCCCTTAACACCAAAGAGTACTATCTTACTCGAGGCAACCTGATTCTCTAGGCAGTCATTCTAGTTCCAGCTGTTTCCCTCATCCTCTCTTTTCCTCTTGAGTCCGGAATTCTCAGTAGGAAGTAGTGAGAGTCTCGCCTCTGCCTCTCTCCTGTTCTCGCTGTATGACCTTGACTAACCCGCAACTTCCCTGGGCCTAGTTTCTTTGTCTGTTAAGCAGGGTCCAAACGTCTGGCGCACCCTGAAGGCGCGGGATGAGCAGTAGAAAGGCGAAGAAGGCGCTCGCTCCCTCCTCGGGAAAGTTGTCACCCTCCGGAGCCCCTCCCTTTCCTCGGGGAACGCCCAGCCAACGCAGCCTCCGGCTGTCACTTCCTCCACCTCGCCTCCCGGTCTCAGCCCTCGCACGCGCGGCGCCGGGTGTTGGCGTCACAGCCGGCGCACGTCACCGCCAGGCCCCGCCCCTCGGCCGCGCCTGGCCTCCCGCGGGGCCCCGCCCACCGGGGCGACGCGGCGCTGGCCCCGCCCCACGGGTGACGCGGAGCGCGCGCGGCCCGGCCGCCCCGGCAGTTGGTGCAGCGGCGGTTGGGGCGAGTGCGCTCAGCCCACCCCTCCCCTCCTCGGCCAGGGCCCCGGCCCCCACCCCGCGGGGCCCAGCCCCAGCCCCAGCCTCCGCCGGGCCCGTCCCGTGCGGGCCCGTGCCACCCCTCAGCCGGCGACGCCCGGGGCCGCCCGCCCGCCCGCCACCATGGAGCTGGAGGACGGTGTGGTATACCAGGAGGAGCCCGGAGGCTCCGGGGCCGTGATGTCAGAGCGGGTGTCCGGCCTGGCCGGCTCCATCTACCGCGAGTTCGAGCGGCTCATCGGGCGCTACGATGAGGAGGTGGTCAAGGAGCTGATGCCACTGGTGGTGGCCGTGCTGGAGAACCTGGACTCGGTGTTCGCGCAGGACCAGGAGCACCAGGTGGAGCTGGAGCTGCTGCGGGACGACAACGAGCAGCTCATCACCCAGTACGAGCGGGAGAAGGCGCTGCGCAAGCACGCCGAGGAGGTGAGGGCCGGCGGGGGCGGGGGTCGCAGCCCGGCTGGGGACGCTGGGCGCGCCAGGCGCACCAACGCGCCAGGGTGGACTCCTGAAGGGCAGGCCCGAGTCCAGGGCCCCGGACAGTGCTCCGCAGCGTCTCGGGACCCCGGGACACTGGCCGGTGCTGGAAGCCTGGGCAGGCCGACGAGTGTCCAGGAGAGGGGTGAAGTGGGAGGGAAGGCCCGGGGAGGAAGCGACACTCTGGCATCTGAGGGCACCTGGGACTGCCCGAGGGCGGAGACTTGAGGGTGTCTGGTTGCTTCTTGTTTAGGGAAGTTTCCGACCACCGTAGGATAGTCGGGTGCGGGTTCAAACTTTTAGCATGGGGAGGGGCAGCACTGTCCTGCCCGTGTCAGTTCCGCTGGCTTCGGTACCTTTCCAGGGGGCTGCTACTGCTTTGGGAAGTTAGAGGTCTCCCTCTTTCGGTCAGTTTCTTCTTGACATTTAGATCCTCTTGAGAAGGAAGTCTACCTCATGTACCTTTTTTTTTTTTTTTTAATTTAAATTTAATTTTTAACACTTTGTCAACCACTTAGAAGTCGAATAGCAGAACCCAGTAAGTTCATCAAGTACATTCATTTTCTTTATTAATATTCCTCACCAAGGCATTCCTTCGTATCAGGTGGTAACCTTGGACAGTTCCCTTACAGCCTCCTCTATTTATAAAGACTGGGGTGATGGTGGGGGCGGGGTTGAGTAGGTGTGGGTGAGTGTTACAACACTTCTGTCTGCGTTTGCTTTGCCTTCTGCAGTTCCTAAGTGCACTTGGCTGGCTCTTCGCTCGAACACCTGAGCGGTGACCTTTGTACTCTTCACCTGAGTGTGTGAGCCTTTGGGGATCCGGGGCTGTAAATGATCCTCTAGCTTTTTGAGCGAGTTCAGGATTTTAGCCTGCGGGCTGAGCGCCTTGGCATTGTTTCTGAAGAACCTTTCTTCGGCAGTCAAAATGCTCTCCTTGTTTTCGTGCCAGACATCTAGTGCACCTAGCTAAATACATGGTGATTGAAGGAGACTAATTATTGGAGGAACCACGTGTTGTTTTTCAAAACTACCTGACGCGGTAAAAGAATGTGACATTTGTTTGGCTGCTCATTTCCTAGCATTAAATAGGCAGCAGCATGTAAAGGTTTATTTTGTTATATGTGCCTCTGCATTAAGTCATGATTACAGTGGCGCTTTGTAATTGAGATTTTGCAGTCCACCTATTTTAAAGGAAAGGCATTGAATTTGCCAAACAAAATTGACTCTATTTCAAGAGTATGTTTACAAATATACATGGAGGGAAGGGTTGAAAAGAAGACGAGACCACAGTTTCTGTTAGTTTCTTGTTTATAAAACAGATCGAGGCCTTTAAGGTGGCTTGCCACTTGTTAGTGCCGATACAGGCTTTTGTCATGATGTGGATGCAGTTGGAAGAGAGTGGGGCCAAATATACACAGATTAGGAGCAAGTTCAATGTAACCTATTACCTCTGGTTAAAAAAAATGTTCCCTCCAGTCTTAGACTAAGGACAGGATGAAATGCCAAGGTTACACATTCCAAGAAAACCATCTGTTACAGGTTGCAGAATCAGAAAATAAAACTGCCAGGCTTTGTTTTCTTTATTTTTCTTTACTTATTCATTTATTTTGGTTTTTCAAGACAGGGTTTCAGTGTGTGGCCCTGACTGGCTGTCCTGGAGCTTGCTCTGTACACCAGGCTGGCCTGGGACTCACAGACATCCTCCTGCCACTGCCTACCTAAGGCTGGGATCAAAGGCGTGCCCCACCTCTGTCCAGCTTATACTTATTTAAGTAAATGACTTTAAAAACAGTCTATTCACTAGGTTTCTTTAACGTTTATACTTTCTTAGTTACATCTTTCAAATATCCATAATGAAATGTTTGGGTAGACTCCTGACCTGAGAATTGATAACACTGATGAGATGCTAGACAAACCCTGCACTAACCACAAACATAAAACCCCAGCAGGAGCAGCAGCAGCAGCAGCAGCAGCAGCAGCAGCAGCAGCACTCCTCATGGAAGATGCTAAGCGGTTTTGCCTATACCTAGGAGCTCAGTCTTCCAGGCCAGAGTACAGAGAGGATCCTGTTTAATTCTCTCCCTGAATGCTCAGTGCCTCTAACCCAGAGATTAAGAGTGTGTGCTTATAGCAGAAGTGCTCCAGGGAGGGTATTTACAGACAAAGTAATTTGAAAGCATGGTAATTGTTCATCTCTAGAGCGTAAAGTAAATTCTGGGTATCTTTGTGGGAACTTAAGAAGGCATGGGAATGGTGAAGGTGTTAAGGAACCTATGAGGTGCTGTAATCTCTTGCTTGCAGAAATTGCCAGAAGGGGGGCAGAAATGTAATTTCTATTATAATGGTTGTACTTAATTTGAATGTACTCCACTTTTTTTGCTTTTATTTGAATTGTGTAGATGTGTAGTTGGTTTGTTGTTTTAGTGACTCCTTTTAGAACTGTTTTTGGGGGTGGGGTGGAGTGGAAAGGTGGCTCAGCAGTTAAGAGCACTGACTGCTCTTCCAGAGGTCCTGAGTTTAATTCCCAGCAAACAAATGGTGGTTTATAACCATCTGTAATGGAATTGGATGCCCTCTTCTGGTGTGTCTGAAGAGAACTACAGTGTACTCACATGCTGTTTTGGGAACTGGAGTATAGCTCAGTGGTAGAGTGCCTGCCTAGCATTCTGTCTGGGTTCAGTCCATAGCACTGTAAAAAGTTACCTGCAGCACCAAACAGCAGCAAATAAAATACATAGAGAAAGGCAGAGTTTTACATGGTTTTGGGCCAGTGTCAAATGGTAATAAATGCTTCCACTGGACACTCTTGCCTTTGGTTCCCAGCCACACAGCTTTCCTTTAACCCAGTCCTGGCAGATACTTTTGCTCATGTTACACCCTTGCCATACAATGTCCCCCAGAGTTTAACCTGGTGAGCTCTTTTCTCCCTCCCTTTTTCCTTCCCTTTTTCTTCCTTCCTTCCCTCCTTCCCCACCCTCTTCCTTCTTTCTTTAGTCTTAGCCTGTGCTTTCTTTCTATATAAACATGCTCTGTACCCACATCAGCCTTGAACTTGAAATTCTTTTGCGTCAGCCTTCCAAGTCTTGAAGTTACAGGCGTATCCTGCCATTCCCAGTCAGTTCCTGTCAATTAGATGCTCAGTTTAAATACCTTTCTTGTCCATTGTATAACGAAATAGTGTGTGGTCCTCGTGAATCCATTTATTTGCTTTTTTTGTGGGGTATGGGGAGAGACTGGGTTACTATCTTTCCAAGGCTGGTCTAGAACTTAGAATTTCTGGCTGCAGATTACTGACAATTGTGTCTCAGCTTTCTAGGTGCTGAGTATAGGTGATTATAGTAGTTTGCTACCATGACTGGCTCATTTCTCTAACAAAATTTATCTATTTATTTATTTATTTATTTAAGCATGCTTAAAGATGGGTTTGCCATGGCTCATGGGCAGAGGTGAGAGGAGAACTTAGGTCAGTTCTTTTATTCTACCAAATTGTTCTTGGGGATTAAATTCAGGTCAGCAGGGACTGATGAGATGGTTCAGCAGCAGTAAAAGGGCTGGTCCTGGTTTTGCAAGGGAGCCAACTTCTGTTTCCAGAACCCACATCAAACAACTCACATTTGGCTGTATACCTCCAGCTCCAGAGGGGTCCGAGGCCTAAGGGCTCTGTGTGCACCTGCACTTGTGCACATACTCACAAGCAAACACACACACACACAGATAGAGAAATAATTCTTAGGACTGGAGAGCCGGCTCAGTGGTCAAGAGCGCTGACTGTCCTTCCGGAGGCCTGAGTTCAGTTCCCAGCACCCACATGCAGCTGGCAATTGCTTCTAACTCCAGCTCCAGGGTCTACCTTCTAGAGCACTGCACTCACATGTACAGACCTTCATTCAGACAGTACATAAACAGGTCATGATTAAAACCTTAAAAACTGGGTCTGGAGAGATTGCTCAGTGGTTTAGTGTACACACACACACAAAATACCAATGACACAAAAAACATAAAATCTCAAAAATTTTTAATAAATCCATCTAACACACCCCAAATAACCTTAGGCCATCAGGCTTGGAGACAAGTGCCTTTAGCAGCTATATTATCTCACTAGCCCAAGTCTAGTTTTCATAGTTGTTTGTTTTGAGGAGGATTTCATGATTTTTCTGCTTCTCAAGTGCTGAATTTACAGGTCTGTACCACCACTGTTAATTAGTCATTAAAAAAAAAAAGTTGGGGGCTGGAGAGATGGCTCAGCAGTTAAGAGCACTGACCTCTCTTCTGAAGGTCCTGAGTTCAAATCCCAGCAACCACATGGTGGCTCACAACCATCCATAATGAGATCTGACGCCCTCTCTGGAGCTACAGTGTACTTACATATAATAAATAAATAAATCTTAAAAAAAAAAAAAAAAAGTCAGAGCAAGGCATGGTAGTCCTTACCTTTAATCCTAGCACTCTGGAGGACAGCCAGCGCAGCACAGTAAGACCTTGTCTGAAACAAAACAAAAACTCTAAAACATGCTTTTAATTTTTAAAAATGTGGTATATGTTACATATATATGTATCGTTTCCACGTTAATTAGGGGGTGTATTCACATATGTGTATGTGGTTTCCATGTTCATTAGGAGTGTATTCACATATGTGTGTGTGGTTTCCATGTTCATTAGGGGTGTATTCACATGTGTGTGCCAGTAAAGAGGTCAGAGTTGATGCTAGATGTCATCCCCAGCTGCTCTCTCTCACCTTGTTTATTTGTGAAGAGAGTTTCAGTGACCAGGAATGTTTCTTTTCTTGTTTATCAGTGTGATAACACTCTGATAAAAGCAACCTTAGGGGGTTGGAAAGATAGTTCAGCAGTTTAGAACCTATGTTGCTCTTATATGGGACCCAGATTTAATTCCTAGCACCCACATGATGGCTCACAACTGTCTGTAACTCCAGTACCAGGGAATCTGATGTTTTCTTCTAGCCTCCATGAATACCAGGTATACACACACACATACATACATATATGCAGGCAAAACATTCATACATATAAGTACATCTTTAAAAGAAAAAGCAACCCAAGGGAGAAAGGGCTTATTGTAGCTCACAATTCAAAGCCCAGTCCGTCATGGCAGGGAAGTCAGGTAGGAGTTTGAAGCAGCTGGTCACATTGCATGCACAGTCAGGAACAGAAGGATGGATGCATGTTTGTAAGTTTCAGTTTATTCTATATAGTTTAGGAACCTTGCCTGGGGAATGTTCTTGCCGCCAGTAAAATGGGTCTTCCTATATCAATTAACAATGTAGTCTAAATAATCCCCCAGAGGTATGCTCAGAGGTCCATCTCTCAGGTGATTCTACGTTTCCTCAATTTCTTAGATTTCCGACACTCACAAAGCAGCATATAACAGCCTGTAACTCCAGTTTTGGAGGATATGACAACCTCTTCTGACATCCTCAGGCTCTTGCATGCATGTGATGCATATACAGACACTCAGGCACACATACAAATAGAAATACGTGAATTAAAAAACAAATCTTGTATCTGGGTACATCTTTCTTGAGGAGCCTGAACCTATGGTTGGGTATGTATCACTTGCTATGACTAACTTAGAGCAGCCCACCCTTGTGCCCTTGGGTGTATCTTACTTTCTCAGATATGTCTTTATCTCTTTACTGTGTTAGAATATCTTTATTAAACCTGAGCTTTGCTTCATATAATAAAATGCTGTGGTTTGTCTCTTCAGTGGAACAATGACTTCTCTCTTTTCCAATTGTTAGCTTTGACACTGACCTCTTCATTAATTCTTAGGGAAAAGGTCAGCAGTCTGGGCGTGGTAGCACGTGACTTTGATCCCAGTACTTGGGAGGAACTGGCAGGTGGATCTCTGAATTCAAGGCCAACCTGGTCTACAGAACTAGTTTCAGGACAGCCAGGGAGGGCCACACAGAGAAACCTGTGGAGAAAAGAAAGGAAAAAAAAAATCAGCATTATACTGGAGCAACAGCTTTGTAGCCCAGGCTAGCCTAGGGACTCACTATGTAGTAAAAATCACCTTGAGTTACTGATCTTCCTGCCTCAAGGATTACAGGCATATACCACCATTTCAGACTTGGTTGGTTTTTTGTTTTGTTTTTAAAGATTGATATATTAATTTGTGTGTGTCGATATGTATGAGCGCATGTGCCTGTGCATGAATGGGGAGACTAGAAGGTAATGACTGGTCTCTGTCACTTTTTTTTTATTTGTATTTTATTTTTATTTTTGAGACAGGGTTTTATCTGTGTAACAGCCCTGGCTGCTCTGTCCTGGAGCTCACCCTGTACCCTAGGCTGGCCTCAAGCTCACAGAGACCCACCTGCCTCTACCTCCCATGCATCACTCACCACCATTTGCTAGACTGAGTGTATTTAGAAGTCAAGGCTGGCAAGCCTTTTTTTTTTTTTTTTTTTTAACAAAACCCAAAAACCTTCTTTGAAATGTCTTTGCTTGTCTGCATTTTGTGCTTGAACCACTTAGATGCTTGATGCCCAAAGATGGCATCAGAAGTTCCTCTGGTATGGAGTTGTGGGTGGTGGGTTCTAGGAACCAAACCTGGGTCCTCTGCAAAAGCAGCAGGTGCTCTTATCTACTGAACCATCTATCCAGTCCCTACTACTTATATTTTTTAAGATTTAATTTTTTAAAACCTTCTGTTTAATTTTTTTATGTATGCGCATACACTGTCGCTCTCTTCAGACACACCAGAAGAGTGCATCAGATCCCATTACAGATGGTTGTGAGTTACCATTTTTGGTTGCTAGGGATTGACTCAAGATCTTTGGAAGAACAGTCAGTCCTCTTAACCACTGAGCCATCTCCACAGCTCCAAGATTTCATTTTTACCTAGTATGTGTGTGTCATATGTGGGAGTGTGCATGGTGCCCTTGGAGTCCAGAAGAGGGTATTGGATCCCCTGATGCTGAGTTAACGTGTGGCTATGAGCTGCCTAACATGAGTGGCTGAGGGCTGCAGTTGTAAGAGCAGGAGTAGCAGTACATGTATGTTCTCTCCAGCCCCATAGTCAGTACAGTGTTATGGTCAACTAGCCCACTTGTTTATTATTGGGAAAAAGTACACACACAGACACACACAAGTTGCAAAGCCACTCACTGAATATCTGTATACTCATTATCAAGATTGAGTAGTTTTAGTCATCTGTATATGTGAATGCTGGGGTGCTGATTGTTGGTGTGTATGTGCACTTCTTTTTTTTTTTTTTTTTTTTTTTTAAAGTTTTTTTTTTTTTTTTTTTTTTTTTTTTTTAAGTAGGATGAGGGTTTAGGGAGCCAAT
>NC_034603.1:61417307-61429273 GCF_900095145.1 Mus pahari
GAGAGAGGAGAGGGAGGGGAGAGAGAGAGAGAGAGACTTAACTAGTTTGTGCTTTTTTCTCAATTTTTCTCAATGAGTAGTAGTGGTTGAGTGGTTGATTAATATGCACAGGACTGGGCCCTGGGTTTGATTCCCAGTATGAGAGAGAGGAGAGCAAGAGAATAAGGAGGGAAAAAGGGAGGAGTTTAGCTAGTGTGGTAGCTGCCTGTACTCAGGCTACAGAGTCATGGGTTCCAGACTATGAAATATAAGCTATGTAATTAGACCCCACCTACCACCTTAAAAAGGAGAAGAAAGTAAATAAAAACTGTAGATTGCAGATTATTGTAGAAGCTGTTCAGGAAGTTATTAACAGGGTGATAGAATAAAGAAGCAGGCATGTTAAATGGAACAAGCTTATAAAGAAGGTTAAGTTGATGCAGGAGGCAACTAGATTCACAAGAATAAATATTTAAGTCTGAAGCTTTTAACATTTACATTTAGAATTTCTCTACCTGATTCTAGAAAAAAATTGAAAAGTATATTATTTTCATAAATTGATTTTTTTCTACTTTTAGCCATATTCCTTTCTAAACTTGACTTCCGAGCAATGTGCAACTTTTGGCAACTCTTTCCAATAAATGTTTTGCAGAGCTGAGAATTAAATTGAGGGCTTCTATGCAAGCTGTATGATTTGGAGAGCTCTTGTAATCCGCTCTCTACCAATTTGCTATCTGACCTCTGAATTTCCCATATTTATATTGGTGTCTGCTTCTTTTGTTTTTCTCTTGTCTGACTTTTTATTTGTCACTATGCATACCTGTAGCTGATACTCTCCATTCCCATGGGTTTAGTTAACATTGTTCATTATTCCATATGGAGATGTCTTTGATTTAACACACACTTGTCTTGATACTTTTGCTCTTGGTAGGGATACAGTGGTTCCCTTCTTCTCTCTCTAGAGATTTCACATTACCTATTGGATGTGAAGAATGTTTTCTCTCATGTTTTTTTTTTTTTTTTAAAGATTTATTTATTTATTATATGTAAGTACACTGTAGCTGACTTCAGACACTCCAGAAGAGGGCATCAGATCTTGTTACAGATGGTTGTGAGCCACCATATCGTTGCTGGGATTTGAACTCGGGACCTTTGGAAGAGCAGTCAATGCTCTTACCCGCTGAGCCATCTCACCAGCCCCCTCTAACATGTTTTAAAATGAACTTACCCCACAAAGTCTGCTTCCCTTGTTCTCTGTCTTGTTCTCTGACCATCTTCCATGGCTCTCCCTCACTTCTAGTTATCATTATTATCCTTTTTAGTTAGTTTATTAGTTTTATTTTTTTCAACAAGGTTGTAGCAGCAGACCTGAAATTCTGTCTTCATTTTCCATGCACTTGTACTTTCTTTTTCTGCCGCATTTTTCCTTTTTTGGAGGGGGGAGGGGGAGGGGTGGCATATTGCCTAAATTGGTCTTAAATTCCTGAGCTCATTTACCTGCTTTAGCCTCTCAAATAGCTACAAGCATGCATGGTGCTGACTTTCCTTTGTATCTAAGTCTCTCTTTCCGAGTCGGTTTCTATCATCATGCTATAGGCTGTCGATCTCTCACTCTCATGTCACTCCTTGAAAGGAAACTGTGGTATCCACCACTCTCCACAACTGGCACAGAGGAAGTGCTGAGCATTTCTGAATGAAGGCCTAATTTTTCTTTCTAGTTTTGGCAACCTATAAAGTTTCCATTTCTCCAAAATGGAAGTCTGGGACTAGTGTGTAGTTCGGAGGTCTCGTGCCATACCTTGGGATCAATTGCAGTACTGAAGATAGAAAACCAAGGAAATCTGACCAGATAATCTTCACACTTAGTGTCTCTAGCTGTTTCTTGAAATGGCTTGTTTCTAAGTAGAAGGCTTTGAGTGTAGATATCCCTATTTTGTGAGTTTCAGCTGTCCATTTTGAGCCACACTAAATATTTTGTATTCATTCCTGGCCTTAATAAAAACATGCTTCTTATAGTTTTTAAAAAATTATATTTATTTATTGTTGGGGGGGGCGTGCACTTGTCATTGTGCATGGGGCAGTCAGAAGGCGGTTTTTTTTTTGTGTGTGTGTTTTGTTTTTCAAGACAGGGTTTCTCTGTGTAGCCCTGGCTGTTCTGGAACTCACTCTGTAGACCAGGCTGGCCTCGAACTCAGAAATCCTACTGCCCCTGCCTTCCAAGTGCTGGGGTTAAAGGCATGCGCCACCACTGCCCAGCTAGAAGGCAGCTTTTGGGAATCTGTTCTTTCCTACCACATGCATTCCTGGGATTAAACTCAGTCAGGCTTAAAGCAGCAGGAAACTTTACCCGCTGAGTTATCCTGCCAACCCAGTTTTACCTATGGACTGATTTGTTGTTTAAGATGCAATTCTGGATTGCCGTTTATGAACACCTAAGTATGGGTTATGGTGTTTCATTCCCTCCCATAACCAAGTGTCCCTTCCTTTTCTTAACCTCACCTATCATATCAGACTAACCTGTTGCTTTTATTCTTCCACCAAACTGGGCATTCAGTGGGCACTTAAAAAGTGTTTGTTGGCTAAATGGATAAATATCTAAAGGTCAAATTGCTAAGACTAAGCTCATTTACAGTTCTCTTTGTGCATTCAAATTTTTGTCACTAACTGTTGCTGCCAAGTTATGCTAAAACTTCCAAAAAGTTTTTCCATAAGTCTTTTGACTTTTTATCTCTCCTGTAACTCCAATTCTAAGGGTATCTAACATTCTTTGTCATCAGACACACAGTGCACAAACATACATGTATGCAAAACACCCACCCACATAATACAAGCATTTGAAAAAAGTTTAATCGAGTTCTTATTTTCCTCCACTTTGTCACCATTTGTCATTCTCAGACTTTGGTTTCTGTTGCTATCTGTTGTATGTTAAGTTCTTCTTGGTTTGATGTGCTTTCCCTAAGTCCCTACTTTAGTTGAATATATTTTCTCACATTTACTGATTAATTCCATTTTTCAGTGAACTTTTTATTCAGTTTTATATGCTCAGTTGGTAGCAACCATACCTGAATGTACATGGCTAGTTTTGAATTTCGGAGATTGTTTTTGGTGGTGGGGTTGGGGGTTGAGATAGGGTCTCTTTATGTTAGCCTAGGCTTGCTTGGAGTTAGTGATGTAGACCAGGCTGATCTTGAACTCACAGAGATCTACCTGCCTCTGAGTGCTGAGACTAAAGCTGCATGATGATATTCCTGACTGTTTTGTATAAGCTGGTAATCAAGTGTTCCATTCTTTTATTTTATGCCTCCATCTCTGTCTCTCTGTGCCTCTGCCAGCCTCTTTCTCTGTCTTTTTGAAGAGCCTGAATTATGCTCTTTGTGACCTTTATAATAGTCCATGAAGATCATCGTTCAGGTGAGAAGCATCGGAAAGTCTGGTTTAAAAGATTGACTGTGAAAGTGTTCATGAGACAGCCAGCAAAATCTGAAGAGTAACCAAGTATTTACTATTAGTTTATTGAGAGTTGGGAAGTGGTTCTATTTCTAATTTATTTTCCTTCAGCTAGGTTTTCTTACAGAGGATTGTTTTCTTTTTTTTTTTTTTTCTTCTTTTGGTTTTTCAAGACAGGGTTTCTCTGTATAGCCCTGGCTGTCCTGGAACTCACTTTGTAGACCAGGCTGACCTCAAACTCAGAAATCCGCCTGCTTCTGCCTCCCGAGTACTGGGACAAAAGGCGTGCGCCACCACGCCTGGCAGAGTGTTTTCTTTTATCTACTGGCTACCCCAAGGTATAGTCTTTTAAAAAAGAAAGTGTTTGGTACTTCTTTATACTTTTAGATTTTTGGAACCTCATACTTTTTTTTCTTTCTCCTTCTCTCTTTTAAAAATAGCCCCCTGTGGCTCTATGGGAGCAGTGACTTTTCTCTGCCTCTGACGGTATAAATTATAGTTTTCATTCTCTTCTGCTTCATCTGTTTTCCTCAAAATCTCCTCTGTTCCCCTTCTAATAATAGTTTCTCTCTCTCTCTCTCTCCTCTCTCTCTCTCTCTCTCTCTCTCCAGTGTATCTCTGTGTAGCCCTGGCTGTCCTGGAACTCACTCTGTAGTCCAGGCTGGCCTTGAACTCAAAAATCTGCCTGCCTCTGCCTCCCGAGTTCTGGGTTCAAAGGCGTGCGCTACCACACCTGGCTATTTTTGCTCTCTCTCTTTTTTTTTTCAGGTTATAGTTTCAAGTGTCTGATAATGGTTAATTATCTCTATCTCTTTCTTTGCTTGTTTTGTTTTTGTTCTGTTTTTTGTTTGTTTTTGCTTTTTTCTTATAGACAGGGTCTCACTATTCAGCCTCAGCTGTCCTGGATCTCACTATGTGACTAGGTTGTCCTTAAACTCAGAGATCTACTTGCATCTGCCTCCAGAGTGCTGGGATTAAAGGCGTGTGCACCATGCCTTGCTAACTTCAACATACTTTTCATCTTGTTTTGTTTTGTTTTTTTCTTTTTTCTTTTCTTTCTTTCTTTTTTTTTTTTTTAAAGATTTATTTATGTATATGAGTACACCATTGTTCACACACACCAGAAGAGGACATCAGATCCCATTACAGATGGTTGTGAGCCACCATGTGGTCATGTGATTGCTGGGAATTGAACTCAGGACCTCTGGAAGAGCAGTTGGTGCTCTTAACCACTGAGCCATCTCTCTAGCCCTGGTTTTGGTTTTTTAAGATAAGGGGGTCTCTGTGTAGCCCTGGCTATCATAGAACTTACTCTGTAGACCAGGCTGGCCTGAAATTCAATCCATCTGCCTCTGCCTTCTGAATGCTCGGACTAAAGGTGTACACTACCACCACCTGCTTTATTTAATTTTTTTTTGTTATTGCATTTATTATGACATGTGTATGGGTGTGCACATGCCAAGTACAAATGTGGTGGTCAGCGCACAACTCTCTGGCTGCTTTTCACCTTGTGGGTCCTAGGGATTGGGATTCCATTGTTAGGGCTTAGAACATATGACTTTCCTGTCGCTGCCTCCTAAATCCCGGGGTTACAGGTGTATAGCAGCACCACAGCTGTTTTGCTAGTGTGTGTGTGTGTGTGTGTGTGTGTGTGTGTCTGTCTGTCTGTCTGTCTGTCTGTCAGAGATGGGGGAGAGGGAGAGAGAGAGAGAGATAGGATGTCCCTGTGTGGAAAGTACTTTGTAGCTGAAAATGACTTTGAATTTCTAATCTTCTGTTAGAATTATAGACATAAACCACCATGCCTGATATAAACCTGATTTTTTACACTATTTTTTGAGGTAAATAACTTATTAACAATTTTTTGACATTTAGATTTGGGGGTGTCCTTCCTATCTTACTTTTATGACCTTGAGTTCTTTCTTATTTCATAGAACAAGCTTCATTGAAAAGTAAGTACATTTAACTAAAAATAAATAATGATTATATAATGGAAATAATTTCTTTTCCCTTCACAATAAGTAAGGGTGTTTATCTTGGAGGACGTCTGGCAGCAAGAAAGCCTGTTATTTGGTGGTGCTAAGTTTTTAGACAATTGCTATATTCAAAATTCTATTTAAAGGGCTCTCCAACCTTTGTTGGCCTCCTGTGTCTTACTCCAGAGAGCAGCAGTCTCCGAGGAGTTTGCCTTTTCAAAGAACCCATTTGTTTTTATCTAGAACAGTAGGGCGAAACAGCCCCTAGAAGCCATCTGGACGTAGAGGCATTTTGCTTCATCAGAGAGCTGATTCTTTTTGAGATCCTGACATAAGTTGGTATTGTCTATTACTTTTTTTTTTTTTTTAAAGCAGTGTCTAGTTGCTCCCAGGAGATTTCTGTCTGAAGTTCCATCAATATTGTTGCTGGTCTGGTAGCTGTTAAGATGAAGAAGAGTATCTAGTGAGAATTTATTTATTTTACATATTGAGAATTCCCATTCACAGGCTTTTACTGTCTGCTTAAAAGAGTATATGAGAAAGACGGAAGTAGAGAGGAATAGGGAGAGGGATTTATGCTATAACATTTTGGAAGTATTCAACCAACAGTATTTATGGTGGGGTGAATAGCCAGAATTTCCAGAGGTGAAGTCATTTAGAATTAGAAAAACTGCATCTTTTAAAATCTTATTATTTTGATTAAAAAAAAAAATCCCACCCTAATTTTGTTAGTTCTCTAACTTCACCATGATTGTTCCGATGCTACTAGCTAAGTGACCAACTCTATAAACATGCCAGTATACTGGTAGTAATTCATGTTAAATCAGTTATGAAGGCCCTTTATAGAAGTATCCATTTAGGGTTGTTTCTTTTTTAAAATATCTCTGGTTGCCAGGTAAGGTAGCATACACCTATAATCCCAAGAGTCCAAAGGTGCACGCAGGCAGATGGCGAAGTCCAAGACAGCCTGAGCTCCTATTTCTAAACAACAAACAATGACAAAAGCCTGGATTACAGTAATGGTGCTAAACTCTTACTTTGCACACAAATGCTGTTATATACAAGTTATAATAAACATAGCCACAGGGTTGGTGAGATGGCTTATCACTTGCTGCATAAGTCTTATAACCTGAATTTGATCTCTATAATCTATGAAAAAGTAGAAGGAAAGAATTGATTCCACAAAGTTTTTTGGTCTCTGCATTTTGTGACACATCTGAGCTCCCTCTCCAACACATCACACACATGTGCATGTACACACATGCACACATACCACCGCCACCACCACCACCACCACCAACAATAATGTTTTAAAAAACAAAGCAGGTAGTATTTTTCCTAATGATTGATTGACCATTATCCCAGAAAGGACTCTGAACAGTATGCTTCATCTCTCCCTAGGGAGATTGAGTCATCACCCATCAGATTACATAGACTGAAGAGAATTAGCATGAAATAGGGAGAGAAATTTTCCCACAGGAAAACTTTGTGTATAGACAGAAACTGTTTTCTGTAGTAATTGGAAAGCTTGAGTTAGGTGTGGTAGTTTGTGTTTATTTTTTTTTTTGTGTGTGTGGTTTTTCGAGACAGGGTTTCTCTGTATAGCCCTGGCTGTCCTGGTACTCACTTGGTAGACCAGGCTGGCCTCGAACTCAGAAATCCACCTGCCTCTGCCTCCCAAGTGCTGGGATTAAAGGCGTGCGCCACCACACCCGGCCCTGGTAGTTTGTGTTTAAAGTCTTGGCACTTGCAATGCTAAAGCAATAGAACTGCCTCAAATTTGAGGCCAGCTTGAACTATACAGTAGTTCTGTGTCATCAAGGGCTACACAATGAGTCTCGTCTCAAACAAACAAAATAAAAAAATAAGAAAAGGGGCTGGTGAGATGGCTCAGTGGGTAAGAGCACCCGACTGCTCTTCTGAAGGTCCAGAGTTCAAATCCCAGCAACCACATACATGGTGGCTCATAACCATCTGTAACAAGATCTGACGCCCTCTTCTGGAGTGTCTGAAGACAGCTACAGTGTAATTACATATAATAAATAAATAAATCGAAGATCATGTTAAGTGTAGTAAGATAGGGTCACAGAGACAAATACCTTGTTATCCATGAAAATATAAGGGGGGCTATGAGGGAAGAGGAAGAGATTCAGAGGGAGAGGTGATGGGGAAAGAAGGAATGGTATGGGGGGAAGAAACTTAGAATCCCACATTCTCTGTGCAGCAGAATGTGGACTGACCTGCACATCTGCTGATGTGTCAGGAAAACAGGAGGGAAGTGCTGGGGAATTAGTGAGAGGATGGAGAAGGCTGTATTGGGTGAAACTTCATTCTCCCTTTCCCCAATTTTGTGGTTCTTTGACTTTTTTGTTTTTGGTCAGTTCTGTGGAAAGTGCTCTACCATTGAACTATACTCCTCAGCTGGTAAATCATAAGGCTTCTCTTTGTAATGTATAAAGTTTTCTACGTAAATTTCAGCTTTTACTTTGAAACATTAGTTACTGATTTATTTGTATTACAAACATTTTAGAACTTGTTTTCTGAAACACTTTTCCTACTAGGGTTACATAAGTACATAAAACAATGCCCTTATGATGCCTGCATTGTGGCAAGGACAGGCACATAGTAAATAAGATAAATTATTAAAATAGTATTTTAATATGACTATTAAAATACTGGGTTATGGGGATAATTGCTCTGAAAAAGAGTAAGGAGGGAAGATAGGAGAATAAGGAAGGTCTCACTAGGAAGGTGATGTTTGAACAAAGGCATGAAGGCAAGTGAAGAGGGAGCAAGTCAATGGTTACCCAGGGGAGAGAATCTCAAATAGCAGGGAATAAGTGCCAGGGCTTACTCCTTAAGTCTCAGAGTACTGTAGGCTCTCAAAAGGAGCTTGGTATCAAACAAGTAGAAGGATGGTGGGAAAAGATTGTGTGGGTTCCAGGACGCCCATTGTAAGGGCTGTGGTAGATAAAGTATCTAGTCTGGAGAAGAGGAGAAAATATGGATATCCTTTGAAAGGATTTTCTTAACTATTGCATTTTAGAGGGTCAGGGTGAAAGGGAAGAGATCGTTTAGGAGATGAATTCTATCACAAGAATTCATACAATAGATATTGGTGGCCCAGATCAGGTTGTGGTAGAGAGAATGAAAGGTGCTCAGATATGAGATAGATTTGCTGATAGACCTGATAAGAGCCACTAGAGAAGAGTCAAATTTGATCCCAGACTTGATTTAGACTTGGACAGTCATTTAGTGAACCAGAGACCTGGAGAGGATCAGGTTTCAACAAGCTTAGTTTAAGGTGCTTATTAGAATCCAAATTATGTTGCCCAGTAAGAAGACTGTGGACATGCAAATTTGAAGTTCAGGTTTGGACTAAAGATAGAAAATTGGAAGTTGTCAGCATAGTTATTATTTCAAGCAATGGAAATAGTTGAGCTGACAGAGTAAATGAAGGGTGACTGGTAAAGATGGCTGACTGGTAAAGAGGTTGCTGCATGAATGTAAGGATCTGAGTTAGAATCCTAGGAGCCCATGTAAGACCCAGGTAAGGAGTACAGGTTGGCAATCCCAGTGTTCCTATAGTGAGACGGTTCCCACACAGGAGACACACTGGAGTCTTGTGGGCCAGCTAGCTGGTCACAAGCAGAGTGAACATCAAAAAGACATCCTGACAATACCTGAAGTTGTCCTCTGACTTCCACGGGTGCATATGCCCTCACATTTGATGAACACAAACACACACAAGCACACGCCTACAGAGTGAACAAGGAGGAAGCCAGTTGCTATGGCATTGTAATCTTACCTATTTGTCGGGGAGGCTGAGGCAGGGGGATTGTGAACTTTAGGCTACTTTGACAACATACTAAGGTCTTCCTTCAAAAAATAATTTAAAGGGCTATTAAGATAGCTAAGTGTGTATGGGATTGGGTGGAGGGCAGAGACTGGAGAGAGAGATGCCTCAGGGGTTAAAAGCACTGGCTGCTCTTCCAAAGGTTCTGGGTTCAATTCCCAGTACACACATGGCAGGCCATAACTGTCTCTTAACTCCAGTTCCAGGGGATCTGACACCCTCACACATACATACAAGCAGGCAGAACACCAATGAACATAAAATAAAAATAAATCATAAAAAAAAGATAAAGGCATTGCTTCCTAGCAGGGCAAGCTGGGTGTCTAAAGTACATGTCTCAAATCCATCTAAAAGTGTAAGGAGAGAACAGACTCTACAAGATTGTCTTCAAACCTCCAACATGCATGCAGTGAGTTACACGCGTGTGCACATACATGAATACATTTTTAAAAATTTAACAAAGAAACAAACAAACAAAAAAGAACTGAAAATGTGTTCAATGAAGGAGAACTTCAGTGTAAAAATTGAGGATCAGCTAGTAAAGAGCACCGAGAAAGAGCAACCAGAGCTAGGAGGGAAATGAGGGAAGCCAGAGAGAAAAAAGAACGCAGTTGGTAGATGCAGCTGATGTAATGATTAAAATAGAGACTTAATAGTTTCATTTAACCAGCCTTTTTAAAAATTGTATTTGGCCAGCCTGGTCTACAGACTTGAGTTTCAGGACAGCCAGGGCTATACAGAGAAACCCTGCCTCGAAAAAAAAATTATATTTGGTTGGTAGTAATATTCCTAGCCCAGGTTCTTTCTTGAATTTAAACCTACACCATTAGGTAAATGCACACAATTACTAATTGCTGATCTTATTTATTTACTTATTTGGCAGCACTGGAAATAGAACCCCTGCCTCCTACATGCTAGGCAGGCACAAGCTCATGGAGCCAGATACACTCCAACTCCAGTATCACTTGTTAAACAATCACTCAACAAATACTATTTTGTTATTCTTTTGTCTCTTCTGCACATACTATGGATTAAAGATTTGTTTTCGGGCTGGAGAAATGGCTCAGTGGTT
Source organism: Mus pahari (assembly GCF_900095145.1). Classification (NCBI taxonomy): domain Eukaryota; kingdom Metazoa; phylum Chordata; class Mammalia; order Rodentia; family Muridae; genus Mus; species Mus pahari. Next base: position 61,427,638 of record NC_034603.1, read on the forward strand.
AAGAGCACCGACTGCTCTTCCAAAGGTCCTGAGTTCAAATCCCAGCAACCACATGGTGGCTCACAACCATCCGTAATGAGATCTGATGCCCTCTTCTGGTGCATCTGAAGATAGCTACAGTGTACTTAGATATAATAATAAATAAATCTTTAAAAAAAAAATTTATTTTCAACTCAAAATGAATATGCAAGTATGCTAAAAGATTTAATTGTAGTGGGATATATATATATATATATATATATATATATATATATATATATGTGTGTGTGTGTGTGTGTGTGTATATATATATATATATATATATATAAAATCTCTTTGGAGAATGTAAAGTGATAACAACTTACTACTAAATTCTGTATTTGAGGTTTTTGTTATAATATTAGAGAAGCTTAAAATTAACCTAGTTTCATGATTTTTAAGATACTAATATATTTAATATGCATTTAATGTTTAATGTTTAATATTTAAATGTATATAATTAATTAAAGTTTTTTTTTAATGTATGATGGCATGCATGGACAGGGCAAAGGAGTTAGTTTCGGAGTCAGTTTTCTCTTTCTACCTTGCGGGTCCTGAAAATAAAATTGCGGTCATCAGGCTTGGTGGCAGATTCCTTTACTGAGCCATATTGTCAGCTCTTGCTTGTTGTCAGTTCTGTTGAGATTTTTGCATGCAAGTGTGTCTGTATACCACATGTGTACCTGGTATCTTTGGAGGCTAGAAGAGGGTGTCAGATCCCCAGGACTGAAGTTGCAGAAGGATGTAAGCTGCCATGTGGGTACTAGAACCAGAACTGGGGTCCTCTCGAAGAGCAGCAGTGCTCTTAACCTTAAGGCATCTCTCCAGCCCCTGTTTATTATTTTTGAAAAACAGGTATTGAAAAAATATAGAGTTCATTTCAATAGTGAAAATGTATATTCTTCTTTATTAGAAATTCATTGAATTTGAAGACTCTCAAGAACAGGAAAAAAAGGATTTACAGATGCGAGTGGAGTCTCTAGAATCTCAAACAAGACAACTTGAACTCAAAGCAAAAAACTATGCTGACCAGAGTAAGTAAAATGCTTTTCTCCTCATAAAAAAGTGAACTCCTACAGGGAGTGATTGGCCCTGTCATTTGACAGGGCTCCAGATATGCTCTTGGAATTGTTATTACAGAATCGAGTGTGAGATCTGGGTGCTTGGAATAATATTAATTCCTTTTTGCTCCTATTGTACATGACACCCCCACATACATACAAAAATGGCTGACCCAGAGATACCTGCTAGACTTAGTTCTTTAGTTGAGCTGTCAGCCTGTTTGTAGTTATGTATGCTGCCTTTGTTACACAGATATATATATATATATGGAGCAGTTCTGACGTTGATGAAGTACACACAGTTCTATTGTTTCTGTATTTCTTTGAAATTTACCAATATAAGAAACTAGCCTTGAAGTGTGTATAAAAAGTGACATTTTGTAACTTTTTAATGAAAAGATATAGGTAATTTAGGGTAACAAAATTCATTTTTCATATTTGTTTTAAAAACTCTTTGAAAAAGTTTTTAGGTTTATTTTTTATGTGTGCCAGTGTTTGCCTGTTTCTCTCTCTCTCTCTCTCTCTCTCTCTCTCTCTCTCTCTCTCTCTCTCTCTCT
>NC_034603.1:61429482-61438047 GCF_900095145.1 Mus pahari
CTCTCTCTCTCTCTCTCTCTCTCTCTGTGTGTGTGTGTGTGTGTGTGTGTGTGTGTGTGTGTGTGTGTGTACACCGTGTGCATGCCTGGTGCCCTTCCTTGCTGGTCAAAAGAAGGCATCAGATTCCTTGGAACTGGAATTAGAGAAGGTTGTAAGGTACTAAGTGGGTGCTGGGAATCCAACTTTGGCAAGAGCAGCAAGGGCTCTGAATTGTTGTCATTTCCTCAACCCCTGCCCCAGGTTCACATGTTATTTCTGATTTTTAAAATTATTTCAAATCTCATGGATAATTTTGCCTTTTGGTAATGAAAATGGACAAATTCTAAAAAGTGAAATTTATAAAAAGAACTGGTAAAAATTATAAAAAGATTTGATGAGAAACTTCATGATCTCTTTTCTCTTTAAATTTAAATTAACTATTATTTTGGGGGGCAGGGCACATGTGGCATGGTGTCCACATGGATGCCAGAGGACAATTCGGAGGTATACAGTATTAACTTTTCCTACCATGTGTCCTAGCGATTGCACTTGGCTCATCAACCATGTCCCATGTAAGGTTACCATGTCACTCACTCGTTAGGGGGTTATACCAACACCTGCTGTTGGTTTTTTTTTTTTGAGATGGAGTCTCATTATGTATATTGCTAGTCTGGTAGCAAGCATCGCCCTTCATAGTGCTGGATTTTAGCTGCATGCCTCCTTACCCAGATTGGATAGCTGCTGTTAAGGAACTGCTAGTTGCCAGGGATAACCACCAACACTGGAAAGTGAAGTGTATTTGAGAATGGAACTCAGTGCATCCTCTAGAACTCTAGAAGGTCCAACTTGAGCTAAATGCAAAACAGTAGGAATTTGGAGCTCAAACACTGGAATTCAAGAATTCACAGGCTGTTTAGCAGATAGGGATTTTCAGTGGACTTTTGGTTACAGAAGCTAATGAGCAGAACAATGAGCTATATCCCATGACTTTGGTTTTAGGCTTGATGATACATAAGAGTTATGCAGCTTCTTTTTGCTAATTAAGAAATGGGTGGTTTCTCTAATTTTTGCTGTAGACTCTCCTATAAAAGTCTGAGCACTTAGAGAGCTTGTGAGGGAGATGCTTCCAAGTTGAGCATCTTATAATCAAGTAAGAAAATTTAGCCTTTTTTTGAGACATTCTTACTTTGTAGCCCAGGTTTCTGGAACTCATGTAGTCCATGCTGACCTTGAACTCACAGCAGTCCTTTCAGCCTCCCAAGTGCTGAGGATACAGATGTGAACTATGCTCAAGAAAATGTGGTTATTGAAGATAATATTTTAATTCTAAATTGATTATGCTTTTGTATCAAGGTTTATATAGTGTCTTAGTTTGGGTTTTATTGCTATGAAGATACACCATGACTAAGGCAACTCTTACAATCTTACAAGGACACTGGCTTACAGTTTCAGAGGTTCGGTCCATTATCATCAGGCAGGAAGTGTGGCAACGTCCAGGTAGATATGGTGCTGGAGAAGGAGCTGACAGTTCTGCATCTGGATACCACTGCAGCCAGGAGAGACTGTCTCTTCTGTGTTGGGCAGAGCTTTAGCACTAGGAGCCCTCCAAGCCCGCCTACAACAGTGACACACTTCCTCCAACAAGGACACACCTAATAGTGCCACTTCTCATGGGCCAAGCATATTCAAACCACCACACACATAAAGACATATCATAAAGAACTACACATAAAGACATATCAGAACCAAACAAATGTTCATTATTTTTCTGAGCAGTGGTGGTGCACACTTTTAATCCTATCACTCAGGAGGCAAAGGCAGGTGAATCTTTGAGAATTCGAGGCCAGCCTAGTCTACAGAGCAGTTGCCAGGGCTGTTACACCGAAAAAAATCTGTCTCAAAAAAAACAAAAAGCAACAACAACAACATTTTTTTTTTAATGTCCCTTTTTCCTTTACAAAGTACTGTTTTCAGTAAAACTTTCTTTTTGACTTGAAAAAGAATTGCTTATCTAAAATCTTTTTAGACATAAAGTGATCTGTTTCTGTTGTAAGAAACTTGAGCAAAACTCGCTTTATACTTAAAGTTGCATTAAATGTTTATCTTTATGTGTATCTCAGAGTCCTACACATATGTATGTGCACCACCTTTGTTCCTGATGCCTGCGGAGGGTGTCAGATAACTGTGGTCATGTAGGTGCTAAGAACCAGCCTTGCTCCTCCATAAGAGCAGCAGGTGCTCTTAACCTTTGAACTGAAAGCAAATTTTTTTATTTGATAATTTGTTTCATATTGAGAGTAGCTACTGTTGCTTTTCCTGCAAAAGGTAGCTCCAGTGGATAACTCCCCTGACCCCCCCCTTAGGTACATTATTAGCTTTTTTAATCACTAAAAACAAAACAAAACAAAAAACCCTGTTTTTCTTCTTTATATTGAATGAAAACAAAGCATACTTTGTTTGGTTTTTTGGTTTTCAAGACAGGGTTTCTCTGTGTAGCCCTAGCTGTCCTGGAACTCACTTTGTAGACTAGGCTGGCCTTGAACTCACAGATACTCTTGCCTGTACCTCCAAAGTGGTGGGATTAAAGGCATGGGCCACTATGCCTGGCTATTTTTATTTTTTCAAAAATATTTTGACCTTTTTTTTTGGGAGGGGGGGACTTAAGGCTTTACCTCCCCCAGATTTCCTGAATGAATTAAAGCCTGTCAATTTAAAAAAAAAAAAAAATCTACTTACACATGTCTCTGGAGACTGAAGGATTATCTTGGGCGACATCCTCAGAGATGCTGCTCATCTCATTTGACACAGAGTTATTGACTTGGAGCTGACTAATTAGTCTACACTGGCTGGCCAGAGAGCCCCAAGGAGCCTCCTGTTTTTGCCTCTCCAGTGCTGGAATTATAAGCATATCCTCATGCCCAGCACTTGAACTCAGGCATGAGTTTTGCAAACTCAAGTTTGCAGAGCAAGGACTTTACTGAGTTACCTCCCCAGCCTTTATTTAGTTCCTTGAGAGAGAGAGAGAGAGGAGAGAGAGAGAGGGGAGAGAGAGAGAGAGAGAGAAAGGTGTTGCACACGTGTGGAGGTCAGAGGACAAGTTTGTGGAGTCAGATCTCTTTCCACCTATGGATGCTGAAGATCAAACTCACATCATCAGGTGTGGGTGGCAAGCACTTTACCACCTGAGCCATTTTACTGGCTCAGCCTCTTAATTGAAAATCATTATTTATTTTACTTAAGTATGTGCATATGTGTGGGTGTGACTATGCCCGTATGCTGTGACATGCATGTGGAAGTCAGAGATAACTTCCTGGAGTTGGTACTCTCCTGCCATGTGGACCCTAGGAATCGACTCAGACTCGGCAGCATACATCTTTACCTGCTAAACCGTCTCTAGCTCCAGACCCCTTAATTTAAAAAAAAAAAAAAAAAATGGTGGCAAGAAGTTGTTATTAGTATCATTGGTCCCTATATTTTTGGGAATCCAGGCCTGGAAACAAGAGGCTTTTATTTTGTTTTGTTGTTGTATTGTTGTTATTGCTGTTGTTTGGTTTTTAGTTGGTGGGGACTTTTTGATTTGGCTTATTTGTTTTGCTTTTTCAAGATAGGGTTTCTCTGTGTAGTCCTAGCTGTCTTGGAACTAGCACTGTAGACCAGGCTGGCCAAGAAATCACAGAGATCAACCTGCCTCTGCCTCCCAATTGCTGGGATTAAAGGCATGAACCACCACTGGTAGAATAAGAGCTTTATAAGAGATGAAAATAAATTTCTGCAGACTATGTCACACTTTGTTTTATTTTATTTATTTGCACAGGCTCTAGAGATATAATCAGTGCTGGCCTTAGACTCCATCCCTCTAGCCTCAGCCTGCTGAATGCTTAGATTAGAGCTGTGCAGTTCTACATTGGTTTCCATTTCTCAGGTTTCGTCTGTACAGTGGCGAGTCTCTAGCTGTAAATTACTGCGTTTGTCAGGCTTGGTTGGTTTGTTTCAAAGTCTATATTCTTTTTAAAGTAGTCTTTAGAAGTCCAAGTTCTTCATTGAAGACTATTTTCTTATTTTAAAAGGGGAAATTTTGGTTGTGGTTTTCTACATGAAAGCAAGAAAAGGTAAAGAAATAGGAACTGAATTTAAAGAGTATTCACAGCTTAATATATGTTTTTAACAGTTATTTGGGTGGAGGGGGTGTGAATGTGTGCCACAGTGCATATGGTAATCAGGAGTAAGCGTATATGGACACTCACTCTCTCCATCTTACCTTGTGGGTCCTGGGACTTGAAAGCAGGCCATCGGGAAGTGGTGGGGACCAGCTGTGCCGACTGAGCTACCTCACCAGCCCCTCCCAGCTTTTGGTCATGAGTGGGTTTTATCAGATAGCAGTATGGCCTGACTGTTGAGAAGCTAAGTCTATTAAAAATTTTATCACAATTTTGTGGTAATATTTGAGTTTAGAGATTTCTGGTTGTTCTTCTCTCAGACTTTGAACTATCATGAAATATCTTTGATTTATTCAATGTAAGCAAATCATTTAAAAAAAACTTTATGTTCTTTTCCAAATGAAACAGTGATACTCCTGCTAATTAATATCTCATGATTCTTTAAGAAGAAATAAAATAGATATGATGTTTGGTAAGAAATATGTAAATTGAAGAAGTCCAATTTGGAATTTTACAGCTAATCAATTTTGCCATAGTGTGGTAGTAACTTTTTCTAAATTAGAAAATGCCTTCTACACTCATTATTTCTGTTTTATTTTATTTTATATTTATATTCTGTTTCTATTTTATCTTATAAGCCACATATTGAATGAGTCATGTAAATACAGATAATTAAGCATAGTTAAATATGAACTATAGTATGTTTAGCATTCCACAGTGGTTATGTTCTAGTTATAGCACAGAAGAGTAAGATAAGGCCTTTGTGATCAAAGAAATCATACTAGTGAAATCATACTAGTGAGAAGATAGGAGGAAAGAAGGTTAGGGTCATAGCCGACTAGTTATTTCATTTGTTTTTACAACACTTTTTGTACCTTAAGTATTTCGCCATTGTATAACCTTTATTTATTTTATATGTATCATACATTTTATACACACACACACACACACACACACGTATTTATCTTAGTTTGTATTTGCTATTGGGCAAACAGCATACATTTGGTCGTTAGAGGCCAACTGTGTTAAATGAGTTCTCTCCTTGCAACTTTTACATGGGTCCTGGGGATCTAACTCAGTTGCTAGGCTAACCAAGGAGATATGTTTACCCTCAAGATATTTTGCCAGTCCTGATCGGTTTTTAAAAGTTTTAGAAATTATATTTATTTAGCATGTGTGCATGTGGAGGTCATGGAACAACTTGGAAAAGTTAATTCTTCCTTCCACATTGGGGCTCCAGGAATTTCATTCAGAGTCATCAGGCTTGGCAAAGTAAGTGCCTTTACCCACTGAGCCATCTCACTTCACCCCTCATTAATTGTTCAAATGCATGGATACTTTGAACATCTAGAAGCTGTGCCATCTATTAGTAATTCTTGTTTCTCCTAAAGAGCTATGCATCTCCCTTCTACTGCGTCTCCCCTCTATTGAGAATTATTTAATAGCCATTTCTCTCTCTCTCTCTCTCTCTCTCTCCCTCTCTCCCTCCCTCCCTCCCTCCCTCCCCTCCTTTCTCTTCCTCCCTTCCTTCTTTCCTTCCTTCCTTTCCTAAATTTTGGCTGTTCAGAGGCAAATGTTATAATAATATTTTGACTTGGTTATCACATTTATATTTTCTAGACCAAAATCTAGTAACAATATTGAATACTACTTCAAATCCTTCATTGAATAAAAGGATGACTCAAGGTGCAAATAGGCTGGTATAAAGTAGAAGCATGAAAATCAGGAGTTCAGGACTAGTCTGGTCTACAGAGAGAGTTCAAGGCCATTCTGGGCTCCATGAAACACTGTTGAGAGAGAAGGGGGAGGGACAGAGGGAAGGAGGGAGAGAGAGAGAATATGAATATGAATACAACAATCAAGGTAAAGGTAAATGTGAGCCTGGTAGGACTTGTTGTTCACTGGTTGGAGAGTTTTACAGGGGATCAGAACAACAAACCCAAAGCTTCCTTTATCACCTGGCTGGCTGGCTGGCTGGCTGGCTGGCTAGCTGGCTGGCTGGCTGGCTGGCTGGCTAGCTGGTTGGTTGGTTGGACAAATTTTTTTCTAGTATAATGAAGCATATTAACGGTAAATACCGTTTCACGTCTATAGTTTCCCCTCTTGTCATAATCTTCTTAGAATATATTTAAGGAAGCTGGTCAAGGAATGTGAACATTTTTTAGTACTTCATAGTATTTGTGTGTTGTCCTAGTTTCTAGTGTTGGACATTTGTTAACAACATATTAGCACTCAGAGTAGATGCAAACTTCTTGTTAGGCTGCCTGCTCGGGAACTGATTGCCCTCCACTCAGCTCCTGAGTTTACAGGACTTCCCTAAGGTAGGCTGCTAATTGCCTTTGGGAAGACAAAAACAGAGATTTAGTGTGCCTTGATATCTATCTATCTATCTATCTATCTATCTATCTATCTATCTATCTATCTATCTATCTATCTATCTATCTATCTGGATATCTATTTTATACATTGGTGTTTTGCATGCATGTATGCCTTTGTGGGGGTGTCAGATCCCCTAGAACTGGAGTTACAGACATTTGTGAGCTGCTATGTGGTTGCTGGAAGTTGAACCAGGGTCCTCTGAAAGAGCAGCCAGTGCTCTTAATCTTTGAACTATCTCTCTAGCCCCAAGATGGCATTTGTTAGCATTGTTTTTTAAGCTGTTTGAAAACTGTTCTTTAACTCTGCCTGTCTTTCTTTGAGTGGAAATCCTTTGTTTTGTTTAATATTAATTCCAAGTTGGTGGATGTTTGCCTGCATGTATGCCTGTTACCACTTGTGCGCCTAGTGCCAGAGGAGGTCATAAGAGATTATCAGATCTCCTGGAACTGGAGTTACAGACGGTTTTGAGCTGCCACGTATCCATTAGAAGAACAGTCAGTGTTTTATTTGCTGAACCATCTCTCCAGCTTTATTTTTTGAGACATAATATCCCCTATATGAACCATACTAGACTTGAGCTCAGAGAAATCTGTCTGCTTCTACCTCCCCAGTGCTGGGATAAAGGGCTTATTATGCTACCATGCTTGCCTTGAAAATTCATTTTTAAAAATTAGATGGAAAATATTGAAGACTAAAAAAACATGTATTAGAAACTGTTTTTGATCTTTCTACCCTTTCTATACCTCACTGAGACATTCATTTACCTTTTCAATTTGATATAAAGATCTTAGTCTAGTAAGATGCTCTAAGCCTTCATCTTGAAACTTTGTTATTAGAAGAAAAAAAACCTCATTTCTTTTTCAAAGGAATAGTCACTTTATTAGTTGGAAACTATGTAAAAGTAGTATAGTCATTAACACACTGTGTTTTAAAAGAATAAATGGGGCTGGAGAGATGGCTCAGTGGTTAAGAACACTGACTGCTCTTCCAAAGGTCCTGCATACTGTCTCACAACCATCCATAATGAGATCCGACACCCTCTTCTGGTGCGTCTGAAGACAGCTACAGTGTACTTAGATATAAAATAATAAATTTTTAGGCCGGAACGAGCGGGATTGACTGAAGCAAGCAGAATTCAAATTCCCAGCAACCACATGATGGCTACAGTGTATACATACATACATACATACATACATACATACAGTGTACTCATATATACAATAAATAAATAAATAAAATAAATCTTTTAAAAAATAAAAATAATACTTCCAAAGCAAGATCTATTAATGAGTTGATTGATGGTTGAGAATTTTCACAGCTCAGAAGGAAGAAAGGTAGTTTTAAGTTTACCAAGTATGTTTTCATGCTTAAACTTTCTTTGGTGTTTTGCCGTGTTGTTCAGTAAAAGTTAGATATCTGATGATTTGTGGATTTTTTTTTTTTTTTTTTGCCTGCCTCTCTCTGCCTCCCGAGTGCTGGGATTAAAGGCGTGTGCCACCACGCCCGGTGTGGATTTTTTTTTTTTTTTAAAGGTCACTTTTAAAAGTTTCAGATTTGTATTTTCATACTGGAAAAAAAAAAAAGACCTTGGAATTAACTGCACAGAAGGTTGCTTTTAATTCATCTTAATTTGAGTCTAGTTCTTTTAGGTTCAGAAATTTGTGTAAGAAACTTTTCTTGAGGGATTCTTTTTTTAAAAGCCTGTATATAAAAAGCAAAGCAAAGGGCTGGAAAGATGGCTCAGTGGTTAAGAGCACACTGAGTGTTCTTCCCGAGGTCCTGAGTTCAATCCCCAGCAACCACATGGGGGTCTTACAACCATATATAATGGGGTCTGATGCCCTCTTCTGGCATGCAGGTGTACATGTAGACACAGCACTCAAACACATAAATAAATCTTTAAAAACAAAAACAAAAACAAAAAACCCCCAAAGGCTGGGCATGGTGGCGCACACCTTTAGTCCCAGCACTCGGGAGGCAGAGGCAGGTGGATTTCTGAGTTTGAGGCCAGCCTGGTCTACAAAGTGAGTTCCAGGACAGCCAGAGCTAT
>NC_034603.1:61438412-61448726 GCF_900095145.1 Mus pahari
TGCTTGGCCCAGGCCTTCCCCTGTGCTGGGTCATATAAAGTTTACAAGACCAAGGGGCCTCTCTTCCCAATGATGGCCGATTAGTCCATCTTCTGCTACATATGCAGCTAGAGACACAAGCTCAGGGGGTACTGGTTAGTTCATATTGTTGTTGCACCTACAGGGTTGCAGCCCCCGTCAGCTCCTTGGGTACTTTAGTGTTTTCTACTGAGAGTATTAATGGTGCAGCTTATAATTAATATCTAGAACTATGGGTACTTAATTTTTATTAGTAAAGATCAAAGAATTTCTGGTCATTTAATTTAGAAAACATAAAAAGTTAATTGATTAACCCCTCAACTATATAAAGGGATGAATGGATAAGGCAGATACCACACTGTCTTCCTATAAGTTCAGAAGATTGAAGTCATTTTGTTGGTTTTGGAACATTATGAGTGAGTATTTTGTGATCATGTGATAACAAAGGTATATGTGCTGAGGTAGAACATGGCCCCTCTTTATAGAGAGAGAGACTCTAGGTTGGAAAGAAGCAAACTTTCTGTTATGGGTGATGTCTTGAAGGAAGTGACACAGATTGTTAGAAGTCTCTAACACTGGACGTTGTTGAAGTTATCACCCTTCCCTTTTAAGGATTCATGAGAGTTTTAAGATATCATTGAACACCTTGCTTTTTATTAATGACATGTAATATCTTTCTGAAAATCTTTTGACACATGTGGTGAAGGCCTTGGTCAAGGACAGGTTTCTATCACTGTTGTGACATATTGTCTGAGATGGTTTGCTCTTAAGTCAGCATTTGGTTCGTGTTTACTCTTTGGGCTTTTGATACTAAATTGTTGAAGGAGAATCTCTGAAAGGCCAATGTTAATCCTCTGAGGTCCAGTAACAATTAGATTATCTGCCTTCCATGAACAGTAAGAACTGATGATTCCTTTTGAGAAGGCACATTATAGTCGGATGTGGCATTCTAGCGGGTCTGTTTCTCTTTCTTCCCCCCATAGGCCTATCAGCAGTCTGATGGGGCAGAAGACAACAGAGATGGAAGGTGTTCCAAACTTGGCAAAGGCCACCAATCTGAGGAGGTAAGCTCTAATTTTGAGCCGGCAGAGCGGTGACTCTTCCTGCCTCAATCATATCCTTGTGCTCTTTGGAAAGCTGGATAGGAAGAAAGAGCATCCCAAAGGTCCTAAAGCATCTCCATCAGCTTTTGTTAGAGGGGAAAGTTGTAGATTTTTTTTTGAATGCTCTATTTCTTCCTCTTTTACCCCTTTACCTTTTAGACCCTGTGGTTTTATTTTGTTTTTCTTCCCAGAAAATTAGCAGTTAAATACAGACAGATTGGCTATCTGTTGTTTGGGGATAATCATAAACAGATTCTTGTTCATTTCCAGTTAATGCTAGGTTGTATATAGCTAGCCTTGATGAGTATAATAATCACAAGAGTTTAAGGTTTTTCCTGAGATCTTTTTAAAGTTTGGGTTTACTCATTATCAAGAAACGATCTTTTACTATATCTTAGCTGTACTGCAACATAGGTGTTGGTTAATGCCGAGGAACTCGAGGCTATGGGGTATGGACAGTTGTTGCTGAGATGGGGTTTTCCTGCCTACTCTTCCTTTGCTTCTTCCCTATTTTTTCCACCCTTTAATGATTCCTTAGTGGCATTCAGGACTCTCAAGGTGGCTTTTCCTGTGTTAATGGGTATTTTCAGAAATGGTTATGCTATACCATTCTTCGTCCTTAAGTAATGCTTACTGGATATGTTGTTGTATGGAATAATATTTTCAGAAAAGAGTGAGTACTTCTGAAGTTGTGTTGATCTTGGCACATTGGAGCATATGGATAGAGTACATAATTTATTTATTTGATATTGTATGATATTTTTATGATTTGGGGAGTACGTGCCTAGAAAGATAATATTGGTATTTAAATTATAGTACAAGTAAAGAAAACATTAAACACAGAAAGTTATGAACTGTTTCTGTCGAGATAGTTTTGTAGGCATTAGGAAGGGGAAAATAACTGCCAGAGGCACATTCCCAGTAACAGACATACACAACTCTTAGAGCATGGCTCTGTGATCTAGGATGCCTTTTACGAGGACTTCAATACATGTTTATAAGCTAAAGTACATTTTAAACTTAACTTTGGTTGCTATGGTGCATAAGCCATGAAAATTATATAGCTAAATACTGATTAATAATGTTCCAGCCTGGTGGCCTACATTTATCACAGATTCTTGTGAAGTTTTGTCACCTAATGCCATCATAGCTGAGCGTGTGTGTGTGTGTGTGTACATTGTTTGCACAGTGATGTAATTGGGTAGTGAGGCAATTCTGAGGACCTATCCCTACTGTTAAGACACATGAGTGTATAATGACTTATGATTTTTCTTGTTTGTATACATTTTTATTTATTTAACTTTTTTGCTTGCTTGTTTGAGACAGGGTTTTCATTGTGTGGCCTTGACTGTCCTAGAACTAGCTCTGTAAACCAGGCTGGCCTCAAAGTCACAGAAATCCACCTCCCTCTGCCTCCTGAGTACTGGGACTAAAAGCTGGCTTTATGTAAAAAATTAAAAATTAAGTGTTTCTGATAAATCAGTAGCTTCTTTGGAAACAGACATTTTACAAGTTATGGCTACTAAGTTTATTATATTCATATGCATTAAGTTGGAAGACTAGAAGTAGAGATGGAGGATTGGTTGGGACCAGGGGTAGAATCTATAACTAGGGTGGTGGCATGCACTAGGAAACTACTTGGGGTTACACATAGGGCTTTGCCTCAGCTTAGCTTTGATTAGGTGGCACTTTTGGTTATGTGTTGAGGCTAAATGGATTCAGAGCTTGGCAACTGTGTGTACCCTTTCCGTTGTGAGTCACTTGGGAAAGATAAGAGGATTTGTTGTTGTTGTTGTTGTTGTTGTTGTTGTTTTGTTTATTTTGGGGGCAGAATCAAAAGTATCCCAGGTAGCCCTTGAACTTGGTATGTACCTGAGGATGGCCTCCTAATTCTCCTGCCTTTGTCTCCCAAGTGCCACCAAGTTCAACCTAGGTGAAAATGTATTAAAACACATAAGTTAAGAAAATGAACTTTTGAGCTTAATGGAAATGGTATTTATGGCATTTAGCTCTTACAAGAATAACTGATAAAATAAACTGGCAATCTATATAGTGGACATAATGCAGCCACAAAAAGTTAGGGAGTGACCCTAAATACGTATTCCTAAATGAAAAAAGTAGTTTGAAAAGACTGTACACTGTGTGATCCCAATTCTAGGACACTCTGGAAAAGACAAAACTATAAAGACAACACAGACATCAAAGACAATGTGCCACTCTTAGTATGAGTGACGAGATTGGGAGTGTTGTGTTTGTGTTGAGGCAAGAGACGGGGCTCAATTTCATATCTATTTTTAAAAGTCCATTAAAACACCAGATGTACCTATACACACTTACAATCTTGCTCCTTAAGATTCTGAGGAGGAGTACTGTGAGTTTTAGGGCTAGCCTGCACGTCACAGTGGTTGAGACCCTGCCTCAGAAACAAATAAAAAGCAGAAGACAACAACAAAAAACTTAGCACACATAGTTGGCTCCAGGTCAGCTGCTAAGACCACATAGTAAGATCTTGTCTCCAAACAAAGAAATTAACAGGTAAGGCACAAGTAGTCTGTAATGCCTACTTATTTAACACCTGTGTCTATCTGTGTATATCTATGTATCTATCTGTTTAATCAGTCTATCTATCCATCCTTTCCCTTCCATCCACCCACCTACCCCACCCACCTATTAGTCAGTCAACAGAGTCTTTTTGTCAGGTTGATGTCAAGCTGACTTGCCTTACTTTTCTCAGTGTTGGGTCATAGGGGTTTGGTATTTCACCTAGCTTCAAATGTTGTTTTAGAAAAAAAAATAAGAAAATGGTGTCACATGGAAATAATTGAAGCAGAAAGTAATCTTAATGTCTAAAGAAATTAAATAGAAGCTAAAGGAATTATAAGTAGTGATAATCTGAACTATTTAGAAAAACAACAGCTGGATGGTGGTACCCCTTTAATCCCAGCACTTGGGAGACAGGGGCAGGTATATGGATCTCTGAGTTTGTGGCCAGACTGAATCTACAGAATGAATTCCAGGTCAGCCAAGTCTACACAAAGAAACCCTGTCTAGAAAAACAAAACAAAACAAAATTAAAAAAGGAATATTTGTGGATAAACTTAAGCCAATCCTAGTGATGATAAATATTAATTCAGAAAAATTTGGAAACACAGAAATCAGTCATATACTAAGGTTATAATGGCTAATTTCTCACAGTTTTGCAAAGTGGTACATTTCAGTAAAGCTATGCAAGCCAAGCTTAATTAGCAAGTTAATATAAAATCAGTCAGGACCTATTTCTGGGCAACTCTCAGGAAATACCATGGATATCTAAGCATTTCTAAGGTATACTTACTCATATTTTAGTTTATGAACACTTTCAAAATACTACAATTTAAATATTATTGTCACAGTCTGGAAGTTAGGGGTCAAAGTCAAGCAATAGCCAGGTTGTTTTTTTTATTTTATTTTACTTTATCCTATTTTATTTTTTCTGTCTGAAGCCCTTCTTCTTGGCTTGCAGATCATCATCTTTTTTTTTTTTTTTTTTTTGGTTTTCGAGACAGGGTTTCTCTGTGTAGCCCTGGCTGTCCTGGAACTCACTCTGTAGACCAGGCTGGCCTTGAACTCAAAAATCCNCCTGCCTCTGCCTCCCGAGTGTGCTGGGATTAAAGGCGTGCGCCACTAAACCTGGCTCTCATCTTTTTTTTATGCATGCCCACATGAGTGAGAGTTTTAGTGTCTCTTACAAGGAAGGATACCAGTCCTGGTGAGGCAGTGCTCTGCTGCCTGTTAATTATACTCCTAAAGACTATTGCCAAACACAATTGCATTGAGAGTTAGGGACCTTGGTCTTTGAGTTTGTAAGATGAGGAGCCAATTTAGTCTTTAACAAGACATCAGCATTCTCCATGGGGTTTGGGAATGAAAGGTGGTGTGACTTGACACATTGGATCCTGTAGTTTTGTGGACCATTGTAAGAATGTTTCTTTGTTTTAAACAAAACAGAGATCACCAAAGAATTTCAAGCATGGTATTTTACCCAGACTATAGATCAAAAGTTAAGTAGATAGACTGGTCAGGAGATAATTGTAATAGTAATGTACGCATTAGATGATCTGCTAGAATGAAATTTGATGGAAAAATTAGTCAGAGTCTAGATTTTTTTATTATTTTTGTTATTGTAGTTTTTGAGACAGGATCTTACACGAAATAACTCTCATTGGCTAGAACTCACTATGTAGACTAGCTGGCCTTAAACTCACAGATATCCTCCTGTCTCTGCCTCCCAACTACTGAGATTAAAGCCACCCCTACCACACCTGGCTTAGATTTATTTTTAAAATTAGCTACATTGAATTTACTGATAGATGGTGTGCTAAGTCTTTTCACTGATTTGATGTAATAACTTGAATGGACAACTTGAGGGAGGAAAGATATATTTTGGCTCATTGTATCAGGGATTTTAATCCTTCCTGTAGGGAGGATATGACAGGAAATAGGGACCAGGTATAGGGCAGGTGTAACATTCAGAGTTATGGCCCAGAAACTGACCTCCTCTGGCTAGTTCCTGTCATATCATTTCCACCACCTCCCAAAATAGAAATACCAGCCTGGGACCCAGTGCTTACCTTATGAGCTTGTGGGAGATATTTCAGATTAACCTGTCAGTTGGGGTTATGGTGTGGAAGGAGGGATGACGAGAGAGGCAAGGGGTTAGCGGGAAGGGAGGATGGTTACAGGAGTTTTGCCTGAGTAAGGTTATAGGAATGAACTGTTTTGGGAGACAGTTTTTTGTTTTGTAAATACCTTACAGTTCACACTGTTTGTTTTTAGTATATTTTTTTCTATATTTGTGTTGGTTTTTTTGTTGTTGTTTTGTTTTGTTTTTTGAGATAGGGTCTTACTCTGTCGCACTGGTTAGCCTGGGACTCTACTACATAGACCATCTGGCCTCAAATTCATGGGGTGCATCTACCTCTGCCTCCCTAAGACTAGAATTAAAGGCATATGTCTTCATGCTTGGCTATAGACTCATTCATTCTATGTCTGTCTGTCTGTCTGTCTATCTATCTATCCACCCACCCACCTACCTATCCACCTATCTATCTATCTCTACCTACCTATTTATTTATTTAGAGACAGGGTTTCTCTATGTAGCCTAGTCTGTCCTGGAACTTATTCTGTAGACCAGGCTAGTTTTTTTTGTTGTTGTTGTTTTTGTTTTTGTTTTTTTTCAAAACAGGGTTTCTCTGTGTAGCCCTGGCTGTTCTGAAACTCACTCTGTAGACCAGGCTGGCCTCGAACTCAGAAATCTGCCTGTCTCTGCCTCCCAAGTGCTGGGATTTAAGGCATGCGCCACCACGCCTGGCAACCAGGCTAGTTTTGAACGCAAAATTTCCTCTTCCTTTCCTTCTGAGTGCTGGAATTAAAAATGTGCACCACCACTGCCTGGCTTTTATTTTTACTTTTAATGCGTGTGTCTGTCTGTGTGTGTGTGCCTGTGTGTGTGTGTGTGTGTCTGTCTGTCTGTCTGTCTCTGTCTGTGTATACATACATGCATGTGGAAGCCAGAATAGGGCATCAGTTCTCTTGGAGCTGGGGTTACAAGCACTTGTGAGGTGTATCCAGTGTTGGTATTAGGGTGCAAATTTGGGTGATACAGCCTGTTTATTTGTTAAGAGTCTCATCATATATCTCTGGCTGGTGCAGAACTCACTATTATTTAGAACTTGTGATCTTCATGCCTTCACCATGATTATACGTACCACCATTCTTGGTCTAGCCTTGTATTTTTATTTATTTTTATTTTTTTAAATTTATCTAAGATATATATATATATATATATATATATATATATATATATAGAGAGAGAGAGAGAGAGAGAGAGAGAGAGAGAGAGAGTGAGTTTGTTTGCGAGCTACCGTGCGATTGCTGGGAATTGAACTCATGACCTCCAGAAGAGCAGTCAGTGCTTTTTTTTTTTTTTTTTTAAAGATTTTATTTATTTATTTATTATATGTGTTTACACTGTAGCTGTCTTCAGACACTCCAGAAGATGGCATCAGATTTTTCTTATGGATGGTTGTGAGCCACCATGTGGTTTCTGGGATTTGAACTCAGGACCTTCGGAAGAGCAGTCGGTGCTCTTAACCGCTGAGTCATCTCACCAGCCCGCAGTCAGTGCTCTTAACCACTGAGCCCCGACTTATATTTTCTATGATATATGTTCTGCACCTGTGGACACAGGCACAGTTCTGTGTTGGTGTTTTCAGATAGACAGCATTCCTTTTAAGAAGCACCTTTAATTACTGTATTTTGTTTGGTAATCGTATTTGTACCAGCTTTGTCCTTTGCAAATATTCACTAATCCTAGTGTGATCTATTATTACTAAACAAGGAAATAAGCCCAGAGAGGTTAATTTACTGACATCATGTGACAGTAAGAAAGCAAAGCACTGTATTCTGTGCTAGGACTTTGATATCATCATTTCCTCTATTTCTCCACTGTGGCAGCATGCTTGCATTTTTACTGTGAATTCTGAGCGGTTTATTTAAATCTTCTGCTATATCTATGTACATAGCAATTGTTAGAGGGTGTACTAAGTGAATTGAGTATTCAAGCTAAAGGGAGTCCCTAGGTGAACAGATAGATACAAGTTGTGTTTGAAATGGAGCGGGATGGTTAATGGGCAACTTAATCCATCTCAAAGGCAATTACTGTAATTTCTTCAACACTTTATGTGTTATTTCTGTATTTTTTAGTTTCTGCTCTTTCTTGCTTTCTTGTGCCATTTATCCATGATGAGTTTGAAAATAATTTATTCATTCTTGTATAGTATTCCTGATTTGAGAATGTGACGATTTTCTCCACTTTGACAAGTATGCTCTTTTCAGCTTTGGATGATTAAACATTTTAATGTCTCTAGGTGTGTGGTAGTAAGCTTTCATCGCTGACCAAACACCCGATAAAAACGGTTCAGCAGAGGTGAGGTCTGTATCATATCATCATAGCAGAGGTTTGAGCTTGGCTGGATGGGTGTGTGTGTGTGTGTGTGTGTGTGTGTGTGTGTGTGTGTGTGTTGCTCCTATTGGTGATATCTGATCAGTCGTTTTTTCAGAAAACCTATAGCACACAGACCTTAAGGTACATTTCATATTCAAACTATAATATTGGGTACATATATGTATTTCTTAGCAATAAAATATCTTGTTGTAGGGTTGGCAAACATTCAGCCTTGTTAATTCTTGCCAAACTGTTTTCAATTTGATTTTTTGTTTGTTTGTTTTGGGGTTTGTTTTTGTTTTTGTTTTTGTTTGTTTGTTTTGATACAGGACTTCTCTGTTCTGGAACTGACTTCTTTTTTTTTTTTTTTTTTTTTTATAGGGTTTTTTTTTTTTTTGGAACTGTTTTTTTTTTTTTTTTTTTTTTTTTAAAGATTGATTGATTGATTGATTGATTTATATGTAAGTGCACTGTAGCTGTCTTCAGATGCACCAGAAGAGGGCATCAGATCTGATCATGGGTGGTTGTGAGCCACCATGTGGTTGCTGGGAATTGAACTCAGGACCTTTGGAAGAGCAGTCAGTGCTCTTAACCACTGAGCCATCTCTCTAGCCCCCTGGAACTGACTTCTTAGGCCAGGCCGGTCTCAAACTCACATAGATAGATCCCCCTGCTTCTGCCTCCCTTCTACGTTCTGGGATTAAAGATGTGCACAACCACCACTCAGCTTGCTTTAAAATTGAATGTAACATTTTACTTCTACCAGCAATGCATGAAAATTCTATTTGTTTTCCATTTTCAGCAAATATTTGTTGTCTTATATTTCTTATTTTAGCCAGCTTGGTCTATAGTATGTTGATTATTCATTTTAATGCATGTATCAATGGGGTTTTCATTACTATTAACAAAATACCTGAAGCAGGCCAACTTTATAAAGAAAGATTTATTTAGTTCATAGTTCTAGAGGTCCAAAGTGGAAGAGAAAGGATTTGGAACTTACTGGGCCTCTGGCCGAGGTCTGGTGACCAATGGCAACACTGTTGGGAACATTGTCAAACAGTAAACCAGGGGGCAAGTAGGGACGAGGGTCTATCAACAACTTGCTTTTATGAGAATTCAGAAATCTGATGAGATTTAATGTCTTCCAAGGACAGTCTCCAGTCACCTAGGGCTCTCACCAGGCCTTATCTCTTGATGGCTTCATACCGCCTCCCAACACTGCCACCATAGGGACCAAGCCTGCAACACACTAACCCTCAGGGACAAACCATATCTAAACAAAAACAGTCTCCCAGATGATTTATACAGCCAAGTATGCATTTTCACTTGGCAATTTGATGCTTTCTTAAGTTTCTGAGGCTGGGTTATCCTATAAGAAAAAGGAATTGTTTGAATCTCATCCCCTGGCAGCAAAATTTTTTTTATGATTATTTTTGTTCTCTGTGTATGAGTGTCATGCCTGCATTGTGTGTCTGTGTATAATGCATGTGCCTGGTGACTGTGGAGGCCTGAAGGGAGCATTGCATCTCCAAGAACTGGAGTTACAGATGGTTGTGAGCTGCCATGTGGGTGCTGAGGACTGTACCTTCGTCCTTTACAAGAGCAGAGAATGCTCTTAGCCATGAGCCATTTCGTGAGCCCCTCACACTCAGAGTGGGTAGAGTCTGTCATGTGAGACAGATTTCTCTTTTGCTTTTTTGGATTTATAGCTCAGGCTGGCCTGGAGTTCTATAGCCAGGCTGATGTGAAACTCACAGCAAACATTCTGACTCACTGCCCAAATGCTCGGGTTCCAGGTGTGACCTAACATGCTTGGCTAAAAGTGCATTTCTTGAGGCAGATAGCATGGTACCAGATGCCTACATTAGGAAAGAATCATCTTTGTGACTTTTAGTAAGTTAGCCATATTGACATAGTATTCTTCTCTTTAAATTGAATATAAAATGATGTTTCTATCATAATATGATAATAAAATCATTTTATATCCAGTTTGTAGGGCAGTTCATAGTATGCTATAAGCAGTATGTCAGTGTGGTATTAATATATATTTTATGAATTTATTTCAAGTGGGTTGACAGAATCATGGGGCTCTAATCTGTAATACATTTGAAGTTGAAGTTTATGAATTATATTGGCATTTATTTTAGCCTTTGTCTGTCTGTCTTTCTTTACTTCTTTCTTTTCTTTTCTTTTCTTTTTTTTTTTTTT
>NC_034603.1:61450009-61477513 GCF_900095145.1 Mus pahari
TGTGTGTGTGTGTGTGTGTGTGTGCGCTCCTGAATGCATCCCATTCCTTCAAGTGTCTTTGAGGCCAGCAGCAGCTCGGATCCCTGGAGCTGGACTTACTGCCCGGTGTGGGACACCATGGGTCCTCTGCAAAAGAAGCAAGTGATTTTGACTGCTGAGTGGTCTTCATCATATAAATAAATGACATCGTACTTTTTTCTTACTAATCCTTCAAAAAATTTTATTTTGAAATTGTTACTAAATATCCACAGTTTGCATAGAGTTCCTGAGGTTTTTTTTTCTTTATGTATTTTTGTTTTAAATGAGCAGCACCACAAATTTTCAGATTTCAGCATCTATTGTGTTATCCTAGTGCGTCTATATTATTAGTGGCTTATTATTGCTTTGGGTCACAGCATAAAGTCAAAAGCAGATATGCTTATTACATGTTTGTGTAAGAAAGTGCACTCCACAAATATTGTGGACCATGGTGTAAATTTAATGAGTCAAAGACATACAGGCTTGAGTTACGAACAAATTATAACAAAAAAAGAATTTGAGTTCTCCTAAATAATGACATATTTCTAAGACATTCCAACAAATCCTGGCAGGCAAATGTATATAAATCCCAAATTTGGCAGCACATTAATGTTCTCAGTGTTTCACATGTAAACATGTAGCATATAAAAATGTATATGTGCTTTTGGAGTTGATAGTAGTTGTGTTTGCAGCTCATTGGTTGACCTTACACAGAGAATGTTTCCAATTAATCATGACTTTCCAGAAGACTTAAATGATTCTCTTGACAATGCCACTAGCACTGTGGCTGTTCTGCTGCCCTTAGCCACAGTGGGCTTCTTCAGCTGCCTACCCAGTCTGCTCCTGCCTCGTAGCTCATGGTTTACTGTAGTAAGTGTATCTGGAATTTGCTCATTAAAGGTCAGCCCAGTGTTGTTTATTTCTTCATGGGTTTCCTGGAACCCCTCTGATATGAATCACTCAATTTTTCTGTCTGTCTCCTTTAAAATTTTATCCTGACATTTTGTGTCTCAGAATCTAAATTTTTCTCCCCATTTTGTGAGCCAGCTCCACATCAGTGCACTTCACAAAATTCACCTGCAGAGGGAGCTAAATAAAAGAAGATAAGACCCTGAACTCAAAGCAAAGAATGTTTACAGCAAAAATTTGTCATCCTGCTAGTACTGAAAAAATAACTTGATACTCGAAATGGTTGAGTTGAAATCAACCATCTGGGATATGACACAAGGATAAGACTTGTGTGATTTTTGCTTTTGGATTCTCTGTCGTATAAAAAGCTATAAAAGGATGATCTCATAGACAGGTATATGTTAGAGAACCAATCTGACATATTTTACTCTCTTCTCTGAAGATGGTGTTTAAGGATAGTGAAATGAGGTCACTTTGTGCAGAATTTCACATGGAGCGCTGGGCTAAGGCTAAAGTTGTTAAAGCTTTGGATAACATACAATATTTTAAAGACAGACTTTATAAGTCTCTTGTATTTGTTTGATTAAGTATATGTATCTTGATTGCAGTCAGCAGACTTGAAGAGAGAGAAGCAGAACTGAAGAAGGAATATAATGCACTGCATCAGAGACACACTGAGGTGGGTGTCTGTCCTTACTAGGTTAGTACTGGAGCACAGGGATGACCTTTATAAGTCTACATGTCCTTGGAAAGCCAGAATAATTCATAAGCGTCATTTCCAGAAAGTGTGTCACATGGCATTTACCAGAGTTGACATTTATTCTTTTTAAATCTGGAGTTAAATTTTTCTGTAGAAAATTTATATGCCTCAGAATAATTTTAGTTATTTAAGACAGTCACTTAGTTGGCTATCAAACCTTTATGCATATAATAAAATGTTGACATGATGCTGAGAAAATTGATTTGCTACCAGTTAGGAAAATGCTGCATTGGTAAGATAGTGGTATAGATCTCGACATATATAATTTAGTTGTAAAGGACTTATATTATTTATAATTTATAATATGTTATGTTTTTTTTTAAGATTTATTTATTATATGTAAGTACATCGTAGCTGCCTTCATACATTCCAGAAGAGGGTGTCAGATTTCGTTAGGGATGGTTGTGAGCCACTATGTGGTTGCTGGGATTTGAACTCAGGACTTTCTGAAGAGCAGTCAGTGCTCTTAGCCACTGAGCCATTTCTCCAGCCCCATATGTTATGTTTTATATTAAATTATATCAAATTTATAATACATTAAAATGTGTTTAAATGATTCCAATTTTCAGCATTTTGGTTTTTTTGAGATTTATTTATTAACTTTTAGATTTTTATTTCTTGTGTATGAGTGTCCTGTCTGCTTGTAAGTGCAGTGGCTACAGAGTCCAGAAGAGGGCATCAGATCCTCTAGAACTGAATTCCAGATGGTTGTTAGCTTCCTCATGAATGCTGGCAACTGAACCTAGGTTTTTAACTGCTGACCCAACTCTCCAGCCCTCTTTAGTATATTAAATTAGTATTTGTAACCCTTGTTTTTAAGAGTCTGTTAGTCTTTAACATATTGTATTTGTTTCTGTCTTGTCAATGTGATGTTTGTTCCTGTGTGTTATGGTCAGTCTAGGATTCATATACCTTAATGGATTTTACAGTCCTCCCCTCTTCCCTCTCCTTTCTATAGCCCTGGCTTGCCTGGAATACACTATGCAAACCAGGCTGGCCTTGAACTCACACATACCTCTGCCTCCAATTCTGGGATTAAAGGTGTGTGCCACTTCTCTTGGCAATTTTCTCTTTTCTCATTTTAGCTTTGTTTGTTTGTTTGTTTGTTTTGATTGGGTTTTTAAGACAGGGTCTCTCTGTATAGCCCTAGCTGTCCTGGAATTCCTCTGTAGACCAGGCAGGTCTAGAATTCGGAGATCTGCCTTCCTCTGCCTCCTGGGAGCCAGGATCAAAGGTGTGCACTACCACTGCCTGGCTTGATTCTAGGTTTTTTTTTGTCTACCTATTTATTTAGGTGACTTGAGTCTGGGGTCTTGCTCATGCTTCCACAGTCCTATTTGTAGACTTCAGTTCCTGTTTTTCTTCCATTGCTGTATAACCTATCCTGCCTATGGTAGGGACCAAAGGTGCTGCTTTAAGCATCATAAAATCATATTATACTCAATTTCATTTGCTTTGAATAGTGCAGAAATTCGTTCCCATTCATAGGATTGGGTTTACATTACTACCAAGAACACAATTGTCACAGAATTGGTTCAGTAGGAGGAAAAGTTTAATCATAAAGGGTCATAAGGCCCTGGAAAGATGGAAGTAGGTTAAATAATAGTTTGTTTGTTTGTTTGTTTTTAATTAAGTCAAAAATACCCTTTTTTGGTTTTTCGAGACAGGGTTTCTCTGTGTAGCCTTGGCTGTCCTGGAACTCACTCTGTAGACCAGGCTGGCCTCGAACTCAGAAATCCGCCTGCCTCTGCCTCCCAAGTGCTGGGGATTAAAGGCATGCGCCACCATGCCTGGCTTCCCATGTTTTAATAATATATTGTTTACTAGATACTAAGGGTATTTTTAAAAACTTGGTAGTTAAAAGCCTATTGTTGATGCTTTTTACACCACTGATTTCCATATCAGAGTAAGGTCCTGTATATATGTAGTATTTACTTGCATTGCTTATTTATTAATGATGATAAATACAAAATATATTTGGAGAAGTATGTTTAAATGTAATAAGTAATTAATAGTAATGAATGATTTTAAAATAAAGTTATAACTTTTATATTAATTGGAGATTATTAAATTGTGATATAGTATTAAAAGTATATTTAAATTATATTCTTTTAAAATATATACTTTTTTTCTTTGTATTTTTTAGTTTATTTATTTTATTTTTTATACTCCATATTTTATTCCCCCCATAGATATGTACATTCTTTAAAGAACAAATATAGAGTGAGATTTTATTTTACTAATATCTATTTAATAAAAATGAAGATATATGTCTATAGAAATTTTAAAGCCTGCCATCTGTTTCCTGTGAAAAGGTATTACAAGTTTCCTGTCTGTTTCCATGCCTTCAGAGCTGTAAGCTATTGGAAAAGAAAATGGTCTCGAGAGCTTAGTTACCAAGCAGAGACCTTGGCCTGTACAGTCATCAGGCAGCGTTTCTTCTGCTGACTGTCAGCTCTTTCATAGGATCCTCTCCTGAAGTTACAAGATGCTTCTGTCTTTTGCCCTGATAGACTCTATTTGCTTCAAAGTAGGCTTATGTAATACAGATAAGGCTGCTTTAAAATGTGAGTCTGTTCACTATAACCTAAAATTTTCTGTTTATCCATTTGGTCTAGAAACTTCATTCAATTAGCAAGAATAAATAGCTCTGTAATCCCTTAGGGTACCTTTTAGAGGTAAACTCAAGAGAAAGGGACTTTGTAGCCTATTTATTGTTACTTTCAAGGAAGGTAGCTTTTTTTTTTTTTTTTTTAGTTCTCTCTTTTAATGTCAAGTTAAAAAAAAAAATCCAATAACCATTCAAACAAGCACCTCCAATAGTGGAAGGATGTATAGCTGCATGGCCAGGAGCCTAGGGCAGGCAGCTGGCACCCTGCAGGCTCAGCGGACCTTGGCTGGTGTCAGGGCTACCTCACTAGCCCTGGGGGCAGACTGGATTTGCCCTGAGCTTCCCAGAGCAAAAGACAGACCAGCCTGGTGGGCATAGGGAAGGTAGCATTTTTTTACATACATAGAATTATTTAAATATTACTTTGACAAAACACATTGCTTACTGCTAACAGTGGGAAATTTATTCTACTTTTTGAAAATGTGAATGACCATTCTTTAATCATATAATAAATTTGTGTGTATTATTGATTTTACTTAAAGGAATATCTATCTTGCTATATGTGGTATATTCTTATAAGTTACCTTATCAGCATATAGAGATTGAGGAGCCAGCCTGGAGTAGTTAGTTCTAAGTCAGTCTAGATATTCAACAAGATCCTTTATCATAAAACTAACTAGCTAACTAACATGTTTCTTTTGGCTCACTGTTGAGGTTACAGTCTATCATGGCAGGAGCAGCATGGTGGCAGGCTCGTGAAGCAGCTGGTCATTTGTACACGGTCAGGAAGCACAACATGCATAGGCCCAGCAAACTTTCCCATTTATGCAGTGTGAGACCCACATCCATGGAATGTGCCACCTACATTTAGGGTAGTTCTTCCCATCTCAGTTAATCTGCACAGTCCTTCACAGATGTGCCAGTGGCTTGCTTACACAGTGATTCTAGATTCTGTGAAGTTGATAGTGCTAACATGACACTGACTGCTGACTGACTAAAAGATATTCCTTGAAGATAGCACAGGCCTGAGGAGTAGTTATTTTAAAGCATTTGGGACCACAGGACTACTTTTCTTGTTGTTGTTGTTGTTTGGTTTTTCAAGACAGGGTTTCTCTGTGTAGTTCTGACTGTCCTGGAACTCACTTTGTAGACCAGGCTGGCCTCGAACTCAGAGATCGTTCGGCCTGCCTTTGCCTCCCAAGTGCTGGGATTAAAGGCATGCACCACTACACACGGCTAGGACTACTTTTCTTATGCTAACCACTACACGTGTGAACTTTGTGCAGGGCTGGGTGAGTTTCATATTAAGACCATGTAAGTACATTCTTAGTGTTTTCTTAGGCCAACTTATCATTTCTCCCTATTGTATGCTTTGAAATTTTTAGAAAGATATCCTATGCCAGTTATTGACTTGTTATGAAATCTGGTCTTTCTGATTCTATGATTTTAGGTTTTTTTCTATGCTGTGTGCACATGTACCTGTGGTACGTGGTATGTGTATGGGCATTTTTGCCTGCATGTATTTCTGTATACCATTTGTATATCTGGTGCCCATCGTGGCTAGAAAATGGTGTCAGATTCCCTGGAACTGAGAGTGCCTTGTGAGTGCTGGGAATTAAACCAGGTCTTCTGGAAGCGCCTCTAGCACTCTTAACTACTGAGTTGTCCTTGCTGTTGTTTGAAACAGGATGTCATATAGTTCAGGCTAGACTCAAACTTGCTTTGTAGGTGAGGATGGGCCTTTAAACTAGTCATTCTTATCACTAATTCCATGTGCTGAATGCTCTAGATGTTTTTCTGAGCCTTTAGGTCTCATGAAATCTCACTGGTTGTAAGAGAAGAGCTTTGAGAACTGTATGTAGAAAGACTCAAGGTGACTACAAGGAGCCTGTGCTCCAGTCCAGTTGGTTTGCTTTTTGGTTTTGTCAGTGCTGAGTTGGCCTTTGCTGTGAAGACAACTCAACCAAGGGCAGTCTGTGCCTGTCCTGAACAACAGTTTTTCAGACAATACAGTTGAATCCTTGATGAGTCCAGCTGTTACAGAATTTACTTCTAGCTACGGGAATTAATTTGCTTACCTGGGAATTAGTGTCGTATCTGAGATGGAGGAGGACTAAAACTGGTAGACTTGGTAGTTAGTACCTTGTATAAAATATGCCCTGGTCTACTCACACCTTTTCTCTATCTGAATGTTGGTCTTCCCCCTCCCTCCATCACTCCCCTCATTTTTAAAATCATAACGATAATGTGAATTATTTAAAAATTTTTATGTGCAGTGTATTTTTTATTCTGTCTGTGATATATAGCTTGTTATTTTAAATATATCAGGAAATGCCTTAGGGTGTGGGATTTTCTTGTGGGTGTGAGGAAGAAAGGACAATGAGTTCATTGCTTGCCTGGAGAGTTAACTGAAAGGCCAGATGCATCCTGCCTGGGTCCTACAGCATTTAACTACTCAAGTAGCTCCATCAATCAGATTTGAGTCCCAGCTTTAAAGCAAATGATGGAAAACATTTTATTGTTAGCTATTTAACTTAGGAAAGTTATTTTCTCCTGTGCCTGGGGATTATCTGTAAAATTGTGATATAGTGAGGGTTAAATAAAAAATAATTCTGTTAAAGTGGTTGGCATTCAGTATGATAGCTGCTGTTTTTGCTGTTCCTCAGTCCTAGTAAGGGTTACTTTAGTGTGGTCTGTGTTTTCCTATTAGACTGTTTTGGAATGCCAGTATATTATCTCCATAATCAGTCCTTTGAAGGTTTCAAATGTAGTTCTTTTTCTAAATTTTAAATAGTTAAGCATTTAAGATAATAGAGAATCTATTTGGATGTAAAATTGGTTCTATCTATACATTTTACTTATTAATGAATTACTTATAAAGGCAATCTGAAGGAAGTTTCCTTTTTAACATTCTTCCATTTGAACAAATCACCTCTATATGATCACTCTATGGATGTGAGAACTCAACTAATGCTTTCTAAGACCTTTCTGACATTTTTATTTGCATATATTAGGTACAGCATTCGTTTTGCTATATTAGGCTCAGTTTATTTTTTTCTTGATACAAGAAGAAAGCAGCTCATTATTCCTGATTTGCTGACATGACCAAAAAATTTTTTAATGCAAAATTCTTAAAATAGTATGGAAGAGAAAAATAGATATTTAAATAAAACTTGTAAATATCCTTGTGATTCTGTATTCATTTTTCTTTACTGTTAACAGTTCTCATTTTGACTAGCCTTTTTTTTTTTTTTTTTTTTTTTTAAGTTTTATTTTTCTTTGTGTGGTGTATGTGTGGAGGTCAAGTGTGAGTTCCCATGGCCGTCACTTAGATTTGAACTAATGTTTTTTATAGATTATTTTAAACCCACCTTTCTGTGCGTGTGTATATATGTCAAGGTCAGAGTACAACTTGTAACTTTTCCTTCCCCACAGAGCCCTGAAGATGAAACTCCCACCCACAGCCAGCTTTATTAGCATATGATCCTTATCTAGGACTCAGAATCAAAGACATTGCTGATTTTTATTTTCTTACTTTAATTTTTATTTCTATTAATTTGTTATTATATCTGATTATATTAAATACTGATTTTAGTAAATTAGCACAGGAGAAAGTAGTTTGAAATTCAACTATAAATCTACAGAAATAATTAGAAATACTATCTTTCAAATTGAAATTTAGTTTTATTCTGGTATTTACTATTAGTATGGAAAGATGAATATACAGAATTTTTCTCAAGTTTGGCATTAATTTTGTTGTTCTCCACTTAAGTGCATAGGTTTCTCAAATGCTATTATTGTTAATTAGCAGTCTCTTAGAACCTACCACCAAAGTCTATGTACTAATTTGTATTTATACCAATATTTTTTTGTTTAATAACATCACATATTTTACAAAATTGCTATGCAATACAAAGGAAGATGGATATTAGCTACATTTGCTGATGTTAGTGTCTTAACTGTGAGCATTTGCTATTTCTTTGCTATCACAAGTCTTTCATCCTTAGGACTTATTTCTTTACGTGAAATTGAATAATCTTGTAAGAAAGTTGTGTCAAAATGTTTTCCATTGTTATAATCTTTGTTTTATTTTAGGTGATAGCCTTAAATTTTCTATTTTTTTCTTTCTTGAAATAGATGATCCATAATTATATGGAACACTTAGAAAGAACCAAACTTCATCAGCTATCAGGGAGTGATCAACTAGAGGCTACAGCTCATAGTAGAATTAGGTAAGCTTTGTTATATACACTTTTGACTAAGAAAATGTGAAATCAATAATCCATCTTTTTGTTTCTGTTTTTCCTGTTTTTCCATCTGAGAACAATATTTAGTCTGCTTCCCTAAAATCTCTACAGGAAAGGGAAAGAATAGCATGCAAAAATAGAAATACCATTTAAAAAGTTAAATTATGAGCTTTATAAATTATAAGCAACATAGCGCAGGGTTTTAATTATTTTCTTGATACTTGATAGAAATTCAGAGTAGGTTTGAAATTTTCCAGTTTGTGGGTATGCTGAAATTTTTCACTTCTCCCATATAATTGGTCCTTTTTGTTGCACAGAGGCATGTTTAAAAGGATTAGCCAGCCATCTGTTTGATGTAGGAGTGTGAATAAATTATGTAGATCGCTAGGTATTGTAGCCAATGGGCTAAGCCAAGACTCTTAGTGGCGAGGAACGTAGTTAATAGGCTGGCTCTCCTCTGGGTTGCTGCATAAAAGCTAGGAGCTGCAGCTCTATGGTTATGAGGTGGGGGGAGCAGAATGACGTCATCGCTTGGGAGCCGCTGCAGGATGGAGTGGAAAGCTGCTGCTGCTGGCATTGTTTTTTGTGGCAGCAGCTGAATGACAGATCCTCACTACAAAGATACCCTTTTGGCCCCTGTGTAGGCCTCCTGGTTCGGACATTTCACCATGCCAGCACAGCGCCATGAATCCTGGATGCATGCTGCTGTTTGTGTTTGGCTTTGTTGGCGGGGCGGTGGTCATTAATTCTGCGATCTTAGTATCTCTCTCTGTTTTGCTGCTTGTGCACTTTTCTATTTCTACCGGTGTGCCAGCGCTGACGCAGAACCTGCCGAGGATACTCAGGTACTCTGTCCAGTCTCTCACAGAAGCTCCTGCTTCGCTGGTGGTTTTTGTTTTTTTTGTTTGTTTGTTTTTTTTTTTTATAATTCTTAGGACCATGAGTCTGCTTTGTAACCATTTCTATTTCAGATTCAAACAATGGAAAACGGCCACGAGCTAGGATGTCTATTATTTTGTAGGTTCCTAAATGGAACTCTGTTTTGTGTTTGGAAATCACAGACCGAAAAAAAAGGGGGGGGGGGGATTCTCTGTTGTACTTGTACATAAGTAGAAGGTCAGCGTGGTCTGAATGCTGAAGAGTGAGGAATCGCCGGAGCCCAGTGCCAGGTCCAAGTCTGTATATAGCTCTGGATTCAGCTTCCGAGCATTGAGGGACAAATGGCTTTTATGCTTTGTATTGCAAATGGTTGGCCACGGAATGTAGGTCTATTTTGTTTGAGTTATCCTTTGCCTGATGTAAGGTTTGATATCAGTTTTATAGTTTTGAATAACAGCTATGGAAACTGATATTTTCCTGCTACTATAAAATATATTTTTTTACTAAAAAAAAAAAAAATCTAAAATCTTAAGACAAGACTAGAATGCCTTCCCCTCAGTTATTTGCACATCAAAGTTGTGAAAGCTTTACAAAGCCTATTCATTATTGTTTGGTCAGATGTCGCCCTTTCTTTTCTTTGTACTCCTGGGTGACAAATCCCCATTCCTGCTTGTGGGGGTGGTCACCAGGCTGCCAAGCTTTGCTGCTGTTCCCTGCGTGCAGCCTGTGTGAACCACTTTCCACAGCTCCGATGTGTACGGATTTGCTTTCTTGTTTTCTAACTCATAAACTCAAAGAGTCTGACCGACTGTAACTAATTAGTATCTAAGTGATTATAAAAATACTTTAATGCTAATTCTGATTTAGGTAAGAAGAGTGGAAGTAGCTTCTTTCTTTCATGTGGTTCTTTTTATTCACAGGCCAGCTTATGTTTAACTTTTAACACTCAGAAATTAGTTTTCTCATATGGTCTAAAACTAGGTATTTGATCATTTATGTTCTTTCCTAATTATATTTGTTTATCAAACAAGTCATGTAGCCTAAACTAGCCTTGAACCCCACAGGGGGTCTCCTTCTCAATGCTGGGATTACATACAGTTCTCGGCTGGGCTCTTTCCTGATGTATAAAATTGAGGAACACTCTGACTATTTTGTATATGTTAGTATGTGAAAGAGTTGTTTACAAATCTATGTATATTTAGGATATAAGGAAACTAAAACTTGTAGGCTTGAAAATATGTATAATATTAATATGACTAACACTAAGGGCTGGCTTAGGCTATGCTGGAGAAGTATTGCCATACAGTAGCTAAGACTTTGGAGTTACCTTGTCCCATATATGCAGCCTTGAGGCCTTTGGTAATTTGTTTAATCTCTTAGGTTCCTTCTCAAGGTATTTACCTCAGTGACTGATTTTAAAAAATCAAGCGAGCTATTATTTTACACTTCATTACAGTTGCAAAATATATGATCCATTATACAAGTAAGTCATTTGTGTATCTCACATTCTCACATTTCTAGTAGAAGTGACTTTTAATCTTAGTCCTGCTGGTTACTAATATATAAAGTCTTAGAACAT
Organism: Mus pahari; assembly: GCF_900095145.1. NCBI lineage: Eukaryota > Metazoa > Chordata > Mammalia > Rodentia > Muridae > Mus > Mus pahari. The sequence goes on from NC_034603.1 coordinate 61,461,013, forward strand.
CATTTTCCCTATTCTAAAATCTGGAAAAGCAGTCCTATTTCCTGGTTGGTTAGATCAGATAAAGTACATCAATTTATCTGGCTCAGTACCTTCAAGTAGAGCCAAAAGGCTATTTGAAATACATATTTTCAAAAATCATTAATACACATAAGCTGGTATTTAAATAACCAACTAAAAATCAATATATACAACTAAAGCTACTAGCTAGAGACTATAACAAAAATTCCGACACTTGTCAACTTTGTTTCTGTTAGTGAGTCAGTGGCTGGACAGTGAGAGCAGGTGCTTCAGTTTAGGAATTGAAACCTGCCACTTGGTATTTTTCTACAGGCTCTCCATTTTTTGGTTAACTTTTCTGTGATTTTTATTGAAGCGTTTAATACAAACAGTACCGAACATGCATGTCAACAAAGTTCAAGACTAGTGTTTGCCTTTCAGGAACTTTGTTTTGAGAGTAGAATACTGTCAGACTTATGTAACTGCGTATCTTGCCCCTATCAGCCATCTAATTGGTCAGTCTGCAGAAGAAGCCGCATATGGTGATACCAATTTTCTAGATCTGGAGCAGAGAAACTCCAGGCAGAGCTGACCCCTCCTAGAGATCTGTTTTTCTCCAAAAAAAAAAAAAAAGTGATAAAAGCAACATACAGAGCTGGGACTGTCACTTGCATTTTGGAGTATAGATGGGATAGGAAAGGAAGCTTGGGTTTACAGAAGACTGTGTGCACTCCAGCTGTGTAAAGCATGCTCTGCCTTCCATATGTATGGAAAGGAATTCATGTGGGAAGATGGTTCCAGTGATGGGCTTGTATCTCAGGAAATCTGTGCTATCTTCCTAGCTTTATAGTAGATGGACTCTGATTAAATTCCTACTTGCTTCTCCCTTAAGGCATGAAGACTTGTTAGATAAAAGTCAATAGTAGTTTGGGAATTTCTGTTCCCAAAGTAAGTTTTCCAAAATTGGGAATAGACAGCAGTCTAGCAACTTTTCATTCTGTTTTAACTAAAGAAAAACAAAACACTTGCTATCATTTAATGAGAAAAAAAGAGGATTGCGGTTTAAGAGCAAAGAAGCAGAAATGATGTAGTTTAAAGTAAAGGCTATAAGTCTCAAGAAGAAACAAACATGTAATATGTAGTAGCATGCTCTCTATTAGGAAAAAATAAAACTTTTTGTCATTGACTTGTAAAATAGCTGACTAGTGTTAGATTTGTTTCAGATTTAGATTTATTTAGTAATTATTGGAGTATGAATGTGGAGGTCAGAAGACAACCTGTAGGAGTTTGTTCTGTCCTTCTGCCATGCGGGTCCTAGAGACTGAACTCAGGTTGTCAGGCTTGGTGGCAATTGCCTTTAGCCACTGAGTCATTCCTCCAGCCTTCTTTTTAATGTTTTGGAGACAGGCTCTAATGTAAACAGGCTGGGCTCTATTGTGCTTTGTAGTACAAGGATGACCTTGAACTCCTGACCCTCCTCCTGTCTCTATCTCCCACATGTCAGTGGGAGGGACTCCATCACTCCCAGTAAAGAAGACTTGGAAAAGAGCTGCTCTTTTTTCCTAACACAAGTTTTCTCATCTTCACTCTGCCTAAAAGAACTAATGTAGTATGATTTGTAGAAAACCAGAACTTTCATTAAAAAGTGTTTTGGATTTTTACTATTGAGTAGTATGCCTGTTTCAAAGAGTATATTCATTTTCCTCTAGGCAGAAAAGGCCTACTGTAAAAACAGTGTAGCTTGAGGAAGTGGGAAAACTAGGAACAGGGACTGGGGAGGCCTTTGTGTGTTTCCGATGACCACTAACCTACATGGTTAAAACTCAGCAGCTCTTCTCCATGTTTACCACACCAGACCACCAGCAACTTCCTGGCAGAGGCAGCTGTGGTAATGCATGCCTGTAGTCTCAACATACAGCAGGCTAAGGCAGAGCATCTCCAGTTTAGGGTCAGGCTAGGCTAAGTTCTGAGACCTCATCTATGAACAACTCCAAACTTGGCAGGCGAAATCAGTGTCTAAATAGTTTCCCACACTTTTCTTAACTTCTGGAGCCAATGTAAACCTTTTAGACTGCTTTTTCTCTTGGTATATACTTATTTAGGTGTACATATAGGATTATGTAGGATAGCTGATTGCAGATTGAGAATAAGCTTTCTATAGCCCGTGTAGACCCTGATCTTGTTATCCCCCTGCCTCATCTTCCAAAGAGCTGGATTTTTCTATCCACATCCCAGGCTTACAATCATGACAAATAAAAAACTAATGAGAATGTTTAATTTTTTTCTCCCCTCTTCAAATAGAAAAGAACGTCCTATATCACTAGGGATTTTCCCTCTACCTGCTGGAGATGGATTGCTTACACCTGACACTCAGAAAGGAGGCGAGACCCCAGGATCAGAGCAATGGAAATTTCAAGAATTAAGTCAACCACGTTCTCATACCAGCTTGAAGGTAAGCTTTATTTTAACAGTACATTTTATACACATTCTTATTCAAATAGAAGTCACAGAAAACCAAAGGATAATCTAATAGTTTAGGGCTGCCCAGATAGTTTACTGGATGAAAGTGCTTATCACCAACTCTGACAGTCCCCATCCTCAGGACCTACATGATAGAAGAGAGAACCAACTCCCGATTATCCTCTGACCTCTACAGAACCACGGTGACTGTAGTTCACACCTCGTTCAACAAATAAGTAAATAAATCTAAATTAAAAAAATAGTTTATATATTTTTTAGTTTGTAAAGTATCTTAAAAACGAATCGAGATGAGCTCTTCTTGCTAGTTAATTTTAAGTTACATAGGAAAACAAAATCAAATACTCTTTTACATCTTTATCTTAGTTAAGGTTATTGGTGCTGTGATGAAACACCAGCTTGGAAGGAAAGGTTTATTTGCCTTATGCATCACTGTTCATAATCGAAGGAAGTCAGGGCAGGAACCTGGAGGCAGGAGCTGATGCAGAGGCCATGGTGGGGTGGGTGCTGCTTACAGGCTTGCTCCATATGGCTTGTTCAACCTGCTTTCTTATAGAACCCAGGACCACCAGCCCAGGGGTGGCACCACCCACAAGGGCCTGGGCCCTCCTCCATCACTCACTAATTAAGAAAATGCCCTACAGGATTGTCTACAGCCCACTGTTAATGGAAGCACTTTCTCAATTTAGTCTCCCTCCTTTCTGATGACTCTAACTTTGTCAAGCTGATATAAAACTAGCCATTATAATCTTGCTTAGTAGTCTCATGACAAGAATTTCTTTTATATTTAGTGTACCTAATATGAATCTAGAATTTAGGGTCTAGTGACATGAGGAACTAATTGGGATTTTGTTTTGTTTGTGTTTGGTTTTTCATTTTTGTTTTTATGGGTACCGGGGATCAACTTAGGGTCTTGTTACTACTTTTAGAACCCCACATTCAGACATTCTAACTATTTTTAGTATGACTGTTGCTGTTGGGGCACATTTGTGGAAGTCAGGGAACAACTTTTGGGAGTTGTTCTTCCCCTGTAGGCTCTAGGAATAGAATTTAGGTAGTCAGGCTTGTGTTGAAAGGACTTCTGCCTACCGAGCCGTCTTGCCAGTCCTCAGCTCTGGACCATGAGCATGATAAGCAAGCGCTCTGTTACTGAGATATATTCCTTTACATTTGAAATAGTGTGCACCTGCTTGTTGTCTATATATGTACCACCTGGGTGCAGTGCCTGTGGAGACTAGAAGAGGGCACTGAGTTCCCTGTAGGGCTTCACTTCATTATATTTCTTATTAATTTGACTCAAGGTCTCACTATGAAGCCCAGATTGGCCTTGAACTCAAGGTAGTTTTCCCGCCTCAGCCTTCCAAGTGCTAGGATTGCAGGTGTGCTCAGCATGCTCAATTATAAGTCCACTAGAAAGACACAGTACGTTATTCCTTCCTTAAAACTACTTTATGAAAGAGATATATAAAATGTATTCTGTTTTGCCCAAAACCCGATGTTAATTCTTTAAAGAATTTATTTTGATCTAGAAAATTTTAGTAAATAATTGATAAATGTAATTAATAAGGTATTCTAAGAAGAGATAAACATTAATAATCCTCAAAAATGTTTTAAAGTTAGTCATGGTTTCATGCAACTGTTAATTCTATTAAGAAGGCTGAGTTGGGAGGTTTGCAATCAGTATAGCATAGGCTCCATATTGAGTACCATAACAACCTATGGTGCAGAGTAAGATCCTATCTCAACCCCAGAGAGACCGGGAGGGGGGGGGGTTGGGGGGGGGAGTTGTCACCTGAACTCATCCTGGGCAGCATAGACCTTGCCTGAAGAAACAAACGTACAAATGTAAGGTTATGTTCTATATAGTATAAAATAGAATATTTATAAAGGGACTGTTGATTATTAAAATGAAAGCCAGCCAGTCACAGGGAGCATACCTTTAATCCAATCCTAGCATTCTGTAGTAGAGACAGGCAGATCTCTTTGAGTCTGAGATAAGCCTGGTCGGCATAGTAAGTTTCAGGACAGAAAGAGCCATATACTGAGACCCTGTCTCCAGAAATAAAAAATAAGAAGCCCTAGTATATTGTAAAATCTACTATATCATTAAACAAACAGGCAGGTTGCCTGTTTATTTATATATAAATAAATTCTCCTCTTTCTTGGTGAAACATGGTCTCAGATATCCCAGGCTAACTTCCAATTTACTATGTAGTCAAGGATGACCTTGAACTTCTCATGTGAGTCCACCTCCTGAGTGCTAGGGTTATAGTAGGCATGTGTGAATACACCTAGTAATAAGGTTCTGGGAATTGACAAAGCCCTTATTAATACTAGGTTAGCACTCTGCCAACTGAGCTATATTCTTAACTCCTTATATCTTTTTTTTTTTTTTTTTTTTTGGTTTTTCAAGACAGGGTTTTTCTGTATAGCCCTGGCTGTCCTGAAACTCACTCTGTAGACCAGGCTGGCCTCGAACTCAGAAATCCGACTGACTCTGCCTCCCGAGTGCTGGGATTAAAGGTGTGTGCCACCACACCCAGCCAACTCCTTATGCCTTTTCTTGCCTTTTTTCCCTATAATTTGTCACTATCTAAGAACCTGTTATAGGAACTCAGCACTTGTTTTGTTGTTGTTGAGAAAGGTCACACAATGAATCCCAGTTTGATGTTACACTTGTAATCCTCCTGCCTCAACCTCCTAAGTGCTTTTATAAATATGTGCCACCACGCTCGGCTAGAACATTTGTTCTGAGTTTGCCCGTCCCACTTCCTATATAATTTGTCAGAAGCTACTTGTGCTCAAAGTATGTCAGTGGTGATGTCACTATGAGGTGTTTGTTCTTTATTCTGTATCCACACTGACTTATTTTTAATGTACTTGTAGGTTTAATAGATCTTCCAAAATACCTCTCTCAGTGGCTCACTTCCTGTGTTCTCTTTTCTAAAACAAACTTAAGTAGGAAGGATACTTATAATGTATCAAAAATGTATACCATATGGCAGCCATGCTTTAATTACTATCCAGATTGAACAGTAAGGAAAGATTATCATAGTTCTTTTATTTAATCTAGTAATAAGCTATGACAAAACTTTATTGGCAAGTTATAAACCAATTAAGAAATGATTAATAATGATGGGTTTTGTCTACTCTAGAAATTCAAAGATAACATTACTCCCCAAAGAGTTTATAAAGCAAACTCCAGTCTGTTTCTTGGTGTGTGGAAAGTCTCAGCAGGGACACCTAAGTCCTTGCAATCAACCAGATGCCTCTCTAACTTGGTCAAGACCTGGGAGTCAGGGCTTGATTTCCCACAAGGACCATGTCCTGGGCGTGTCACATAGCCTCTCATCTTGGGTTTTCATATGGGGCAGGAATTGAAATAGGCTGGAGTGTGTGTCTTTGTGCTTGTGTGCATGAGTGCACATGTTTATGCACTGGATGTTACTGGTACACACTACTCACTGTTCCCAACTTTGCTACAACTCTCATTTTTCCTGAGAACTTTGATAAAGACCTAGCTATGTTTAGGGCATGGCTTGACTTCATTATGAAAAGAAATATCAAAGATCACGATTATAAGTGGCTTTAATTTTCCTAGCACAACTTTTTTTGAAGTAAGATTAACATGAGAATATCCCATGAGAAAAATCACATGATGAGTTTTGAACAGTGTAACAGGAGGAAACAGAAAGCTTTGATGCAAGAATGCTACAAAGGAGATTTGCTGATGGATTTGTTAAAAATTTCCTGGTGTGAGATCTGTTAGTGATGTTACAAGAATTGCAAGGGTTTCTGAGAGTGATGTACCTAAAAACTGTTCAAGCCTTTTCTTTACATATTTCCTAATAAAAATTTTTCAGAGGTAGACAAGTAGATAAGTGATAGAATTTCAAGTATTATTATGCACCATTAAGAATGCAAAATAAGCCGGGCGGTGGTGGCGCACGCCTTTAATCCCAGCACTCGGGAGGCAGAGGCAGGCGGATTTCTGAGTTCGAGGCCAGCCTGGTCTACAAAGTGAGCTCCAGGACAGCCAAGGCTATACAGAGAAACCCTGTCTTGAAAAACCAAAAAAAAAAAAAAAAAAAAAGAATGCAAAATAAAATTGGGGTATGGTGGTGCTTGCCTTTGATCCTAGCACTCAGGAGGCAGAGGCATGTGGGTCTCTGTGAGTTCAAGGCCAGGCTGATTGTAGAGGGTTTGACTCCAGCCAGAGTAAGAACCTTGCCTTTAAAAAAAAAAAAAAAAAAAAAAAAAAGCAGCCAATATTGTGGTGCGTGTCTTTGATCCCAGGACTCAGCAGTGGATCAGTGTGAGTATGAGGCTACCTGGTCTACATGGAATTTGAGGAGCACCACAGAGAAGTCTGTCGGAAAAAAACAAAAGCAAAGTGAGGGTCAGGAAGATAGACTATACCTCCCACCAAGCATGACAGTGGGAGAAACCTGAGACCCGCATTGTGCAGGAGAGAGTGAACCCCTGCAAGTTGTCTTCCGACTGCTACGTGCCTGCATTTGCCAGACACGCACACACACAGAGAAATTTAATTGAAAAAAAGCAAAGTAAGAAATTTTTGAGCATGATCCGTACAAGATATGTACACACTTCGAGGCCAGCCTGGTGTACAGAGTGAGTTCCAGGACAGCCAGGGCTACACAGAGAAACCCTGTCTCGAAAAAACCAAAAAAAAAAAAAAAAAAAAAAAGATATATACACACATAAAGATGTTACTGTGAAATCTTCAATATTATTAATATGTGATAATCATGATAAATAATAGAAAGCAAGGAAAGCCAGAGAATAATTTATAGGGAAAGATGCTATTTTGGGATAACTGTGAGAATGGCAAGTGGAGATATTTTACAGGAATAGTTTTGTGATGAAGACACAGTAGCAACACCCAGGCTCTGTACTGGGCCATGCTTGGGGATACATGAGGAGCAGTTTCTCTTCAGCCTGTACCTCTCATCCCTTCCTAAGAGCGCCGACATACCTTTGGTTGAGCTGGCCCGAACATCCTTCTTTGCAAACTGGGTGGGAAGGTCTGAGTCCTCACCTTGCCTTTTTTCATCATTTCCCAGGCTGATTGCAGGCAGGATGGCCTCACCTCCTGCTTGCTCTTTCTTCTCTGGTGGTTTTACTTCTTATTAGTCCTCTAAATCCTGGATTGCCAATACTTAAACTGCTGCACTTCTCCTAGACTAGTTAGTTCAAGTTCCATGTCTGCACATGTTGTCTGCACATTGCTGTTCACAAGCTTATCTCCAGCCATGACTCCTTTCTTGAACTCTAGGTTTCTGCGACCAGTTGCATTTCTTCCAGATTTCCCTGCATTGGAGTTTTGCCCTGCTTTAGTTACACAAGCACACCCTTTCTAGACCCATCCCAGGCACTGCAGTTATATGAAACTGTACTCTTGACTCTTCCATTATCCCCTGCCCCTTTTCTTTCTTATCTTCAGCCTGGGTCTTGCCCAGGCTGGCCTTCAGTTCAGCCCTTCTGCTTCAGCATCCCTCCACACCTCAAATCAAAATTTAGAGACCAGTTCAAAGAGGGAAATAAAAATTTATATTTTTCATTAACTGAAATCTCTTACTGTAGAAGTTCAAATGAATTGCTAAAAATAAACCAAATGGGTAAAGCTGACTAACCTCCGACCTCCCTCCCTTCCTTCCTTCCTTCCTTCCTTCCTTCCTTCCTTCCTTCCTTCCTTCCTTCCTTCCTTTTTTAAATGTGCAATAGAAGTGCCAAGTATGAGAATGAATGAGAATGCTCAAGTTCAAGTGAGAACTCTCCTACCCCGAATAGTTCTGGGGCTTGAACCAGGCTCTCGTCTATGTTAAGCAAATTCTTTACCACTGACCTATATCTCAAACCAATAAGTAAATACATACATGCATGCATGCATACATACATACATACATAAGCTGGGCAGTGGTGGTGCTTGCCTTTAATCCCAGCACTTGGAAGGCAGAGGCAGGCGGATTTCTGAGTTCAAGACCAGCCTGGTCTACAGAGTGAGTTCCAGGATAGCCAGGGCTACACAGAGAAACCCTGTCTTGGTAAAAAAAAAAAAAGAAAAATCAAACCCAAGGTCAGCCTTTTTATCTAACAAAATGATATTAAGACCAAGTAAAGGAGGAATGTGTAGACACAAGGCAGACCCTAGATGATGACCATAGTCTCAGCACTGTCGTGGAGCACTGTTTTCTCTTGCCTTCCTTTCTCTGCACAGGTCAGTCACTAGAGATGGCAGAGCAGGCAGACTTAGACTTCTGGGTGGTGATAGCCTGGTACAGTGTGGGAGCTGCAGCAGCATAAGGGCTGCCTGACTTGCATGTCAATTCCTAAAACAATAACAAATGCTTACCCAAGTAGAGATAGCAGACATGGGGGTCTGAGCCAGTGAGGAGAACATGGAGGAAGGGCCAATTTGGAAATGTATATGTGTAGATTCAAGGAGTTTGAGTTGCAGAACTAATAATAGGAGTACATGTGGCTTATGAAAGGTGATTAGCTTGTTCAAGAAAGGTAGCGTGGTGGCAGGAGTAGACAAAAGGATGGAGGTGGGGCTGACAGGGGAGGAAGAAAAGCAAACCCCAAAGACTAGTTCTATTGCATTCTTAGAAAGCTAAAGAAGAACTGACAGGCAAAAGGGAAAAATGGGTACACTGGAGTCCTCGCAAATGGGCAGGGAAGGGAATTACATTCTCAACTGCAATTCCAGTCCTCCTTGAATGGGGCACCTTAGTTTTCCTAGGGTTTGCTGTTATAAGCAATGCTGTAGTGAGTAACCAGCCAAGGTCTAAAAATGAGCATGAAAAACCTGTGACCTGGATAATACATTTGTTTATAACTGTCCCTATGTGTATGCATATGTTCCCCAAAAGTATTTTGGATAATAGTTGAAGAGTATTCTGGGATATTGATTGTTAGCAGGATATGACTTTTAGAACTGAGAAAAACAATTTTAAGTAATTAAAAGGACAGGGTTGTACTTACTTAGTAGTTTTTTGAAGAGTCCCCTGTAAAATTATAATGTGAATACTATAGAAGCACTGCGAGAAGCCCAGATTGGCAGGTTCTGGTATATAAAGGCAGTGGTGAGTGTGTGCTGGGTCCTCCAGGGGATGTGCTTAGCATGCAGGGCAGGAAATTAGACGGGGCCAGCATTCTTGCTGAGAGTTTTCCGTCCTCTCGTGTGTGTGGTAAAGTTCAAGAATTGTTCCTGTTTCCTTGGTCTTTATAAGTACTCAGTCTCAATAGTTGAGTCTCTGCATCATATTTTTGCTGTGTGTTCCTCCTAGGAAATAAAATATTAAGTTTTAAAATAGCGAAGTCTTTTGAAACTTTTGAGATAATTTTATACTATAGCAGAAATTAAAAATGAAAATTAAATTTTAACAGTAAATGAATTGTATATTGTGACTCTGTTATTCTTCGTGCTTGTGACAGAACATATGAAATTTGTTCTGTTTGTAGTTTTTGTCTGTATATTTACCCCCCACACATATCCTCATTTGATAGATTCAGAAAAAAGAAAAAACCATAGTCCAGGATGGTGTGAAATCATAAAAGGATAGGCTTGGTCTTGTCACTCATTTTAAACTTTTGGGAAAAAGAAGATAGAACTATTTCTTTGTGGAAATTTATTTCCTTTTGTTTTGGAGATAGGTCTCACTCTAGTCCAGGCTGGTCTAGAACTCACTCTGTATCCAAGACTGACCTTGAACTTAAAGCAGTCCTCCCATCTGTCAATATGAGACACCAGGCCTGGCTTTGGTTCACATTCATTGTGTTGTATGTTGCCAAGATGCTTACATATGGTGAGAATTAAAATTAATAAAAACCCAAATAACAAACACCATTTGAAAATTGTGGTGTTTAAAGCATATGTATATATATCTATATAGATATCATCTTTTTAAGTTATTTACACATAGGTGCTTATTAAATACTCTCTGATACTTAAATATTCAAATAAGCTTTCAGAATAAGGAAAAAGTAAGGACCTTGCCTTAGCCTCCTGAGTAGATAGAATTACAAGCTGTGCCATCAAGCCAAGACAGACCTTAAGCTTTTACTGGTGCATATTGATAGCAGTGTGTGTGTGTGTGTGTGTGTGTGTGTGTGTGTGTGTGTGTGTGTGTTTCTTAAGATAATAGGCTTGAGCTGGGCGGTGGTGGCTCATGCCTTTAATCCCAGCACTTGGGAGGCAGAGGCAGGCAGATTTCTGAGTTTGAGGCCAGCCTGGTCTACAGAGTGAGTTCCAGGATAGCCTGGGATACCCTGTCTCGAAAAACAAACAAACAAACAAACAAACAAAAAGATAAATAGGCTTGTGCTCTAGATAATTTCTTTGCAGCCTGCTTTTTTTCATTTAACAGTATTTTAATTTAATTTAATATATAGGAATGCTTTGCCTACTCATATGTATGTCTACTGTCAGTGTGCCTGGTGCCTGCAGAGGTCAGAAGAGGATGATACTGGATCCCCCAAAACTGGAGTATAAACTGTTTGTGTCACCATGTGGATGCTGGGTACCAAATCCTGGTCCTCTGGAAGAACAGCCAGGCAGCCAGGTCTATTAATAATTGAACCATCTCTTCAGCCCTTAACAGTATTTGTTGATAGTGTTTATCATTTATTTATTTTTAAATGGGAGTTTCACTGTGCTGCTCTAGCCAGTTTTTAGTTAACTATGTAGATTAAGTTGGCCTTGAACTCAAATTTGCTAGATTCTGCTTCCTGAGAGATGGCATTAAAGGTGTATGCCACCATGCCCAGCCACATTTATACTTATATAGAGAGAACACTTCCCCCCTCCTTTTTAAAAATGAGTGTAGAGATAATTATTAAATAAGTCCCAGCAGTGGGTTCACTGCCTACATCAGTGGTTTATGTTTCCGAATGAAAGACACACTCACACACACAGCCTTTATATTGTAATGTGCCTTAAGCAGCTCAATAGCTGGCCACTGCCTAACTTCCATACAGTTAGTCTCGAATTATTACTTACTAATTCTGTGTTCTATCTTGGCTTCTCTAGACCCAGCTGGGCAGCTCTCTGGGCCACGCTCTCCTGGCTCCTTCACATGGTGGCTTTATCTCTCTGTCCTGCACTCTTCTCAGGCATAGTGTATCTCCTCCTCCTCCTTCTCTTCAGGTCCCAAGCCTGGGAATCCTAAAATCCCACTTGTGTCTGTCCTCCCTAACTATTGGTTGTTGACATCTTTATTTACCAATCAAAACCAACCAGGGCAGATTACCATAAGTACAGTTCTTTTCATGTAAACAGTTTTTGGGGGAACATAATTAGCATTTGTAATACAAGAGGCTATAAATGGATAGATAAGATATGTATGTGTGAGTGAGAGTGTGTACTACAGCACGAGAGTTGAGGTCTTCAAGTTGAGGTCTTCAAGTTTCCCAGTATCCTCCCCTTTTGCTTTAGGAGCACTGGGATTACAGACATGTGCTCCTCCATCTGGCTTTATTGGGTTCTAGGTTGCAAACCTAGATCCTCACATTTGCATGGTGAGCACTTTATCCAGTGAACTGTATTCCCATCCCTTGGTTACTCTGTTTTCCCTTAAGGCATATGCTTCACATTTCCCTTATCCCTCTGTTGTTGAACACCCGGATTGGCTGCACAGCTATTGAGAATAGTGCTGCAGTAGACACTGCTGTTCAGATGTCTCTGTGGTGTATCATCTTGGAAGTCTTTGTGTGTATACCCATGAATGCTGTAGTTGCTTTATATGTAGATGGATTTTAGTTTTTTTAGAAATCTCCTCCTGTTTTTTACAGTGGCTGGGTTAAATTGCATTCCCACCTGCAGGATATAAGGGGTTTCTTTTGTTCACATTCTCACCAGTATTTGATACTTGTTTTCTTAATGATTGTCATGGAAACAGGAGCAAGATGAAATCTCAGTGAATTTTTGTTATTGCACTATTTTTTTAATTACATTAGCTTTTCTTTATTTGAGACAGTGTTATCATGTGCCCCTGGCTGTCCTGGAACTTAATGGGTAGACCAGGATGGCTTCAGACTCAGATTTGCTTGCTTCTGTCTCCTACTGGGAATAAAGATCTGCACCACCTGCATGGCCTCAGTGAGTTTTGCTTTGCATTTCTCTAATACTTAGTACTATTTGTTTATTTTCTACACAGCTTAATATATTCTTTAAAGATTTATTTTATTTGTTATGTATAAATTACTGAGTTCTGCCTGCATATATGCCTATATGTCAAAAGAGGACACCAGATCTTGTTATAGATGGTTATGAGTCACCATGCGGTTGCTGGGAATTGAACCCAGGACCTCTACAAGAACACCCAGTGCTCTTGACCTCTGAGCCGTCTCTCCAGTCCAAAGCTTAGTATTTTTAATAAAATTTTGCCAACTTTTATATTTTCGGGAGAGAAGAAGAATACGCGCACACACACATAATTTCTTTGTATCATTCAGTTTCTAGTATAAAAAATTAAATGTAGGAATGTAGGGGCTAACATTTATAGATAATTAATAAAAATACTGTAAATAAGAAATCTTCCCCTACCCGATCTTTCTTTCTTTCCTTCCTTCCTTTCCTTCCTTTCCTTCCTTCCTTCCTTCCTTCCTTCCTTCCTTCCTTCCTTCCTTCCTTCCTTCCTTTTTTCTCTTTCTTTCTTTCTTTCTTTCTTTCTTTCTTTCTTTCTTTCTTTCTTTCTTTCTTTCTTTCTTTCTTTCTTTCTTTCTCTTGAATTCTTGATCCTCTGCCTCCACCTTACAGACGTTAGGATTATAGACAGATATCCGTACCTAGCTAAGAACTAAAGCAGGTAGCAGGGGGACTTTGATAAATTTCCATGCCAAGACTATTTAAAGTTCAAGGTTGCTTTAAGTTGAAGAGAGTCTGTTTGCTTTTTTTTTTGTTTTTTTGTTTGAGAAAGAAAATTTATAGATAGAATAAATAGAAAAAAAAGCCACCCTTTGATCCTTGGTGTTAATGAACAGTTTCAGTAATGATGAGGGAATGGCACACATTGTCAAGTGTGCCACATTGGAATATTTGTATGTTAGATGTTGATGTGACCAGTACAGATGTCAGGGAGATTCTTGCTGTTATAAAAATAGTAAAGGACCTGTCATAAGCATTTCATCACAAAAAAAAAAAATGTGTATATATATATATATATATATATATATATATATATATATATATAAGGTCACAAGCAAGTGAGATGGCTCAGCAGGTTAGAGTGTTGCTGTGCAGGCCTGCTAACCCTCAGTTCAGTCCCCAGAACCCACATAAAGTATCTCAGTCGCAGCAGTCCTTCGTTAGGAGGAGAGGCAGAAGAGGAGAGTTGTCTGGAAGCTTGGGCTCCATCTAACCTGGAGTAGACAGCATAGTAGCACCAAGACCCTGCCTTAACACAGCGACACCAAGAGCCATTGTAAAAGCTGTCCTCTGATAAACACAGAGAAAATAGTAGGTGTGGTCCTAATCCATGTCATCACATGAAGAATAGCATCACTTCATTATAGCATTGAACGGAATGTTAGCCGTAGTGGACTGTTTGGTTTGGTTTGGTTTTTTTTTTTTTTGGTTTTTCGAGACAGGGTTTCTCTGTGTAGCCCTGGCTGTCCTGGAACTCACTCTGTAGACCAGCCTGGCCTTGAACTCAGAAATTCACCTGCCTCTGCCTCCCAAGTGCTGGGATTAAAGGCATGCGCCACCATGCCCAGCTTGTTTTGGTTTTTTAAGACAGGGTTTCTCTGTGTGGCCCTGGATGTCCTGGAACTCACTCTGTAGACACGGTTTCCCTTGAACAGATCTCTATAAGATCTGTCTGCTTTTGTCTCTCAAGTGCTGGAATTAAAGGTGTACACCACCACTGCTTGGCTATAATTTTTGTTTTTTGAGATAAAGTCTTATTGTCTTTTAAATTAAAAAAGTATGTGTGTGTGTGTGTGTGTGTGTGTGTGAAGTATGCACATGGGAGTCAGAGGAAACTTTCAGGAGCTGGTTCTATCCTTCTACCGTGTGAATTCTGAGGCTTGAACTCAGATTGTCAGACTTGGCAGCACAACCTTTTCTTGGTAAACCATTCCACCTTAGGACTCACTGTGCCCCAAGGCTGGACTAGAAATCACCACTCAGCCTTCAGTCTTCCTGCCTGAGCTTTCCAGAGCTGAGATCACAGGCAAGAGCCACTGTACCTGTCTTTCAAAACTCTTATTTTAAACACAGGAGGTAATAGATGGAACTATAGCCTAAGAAGTAGTATATAAACCAAAAATATAGATTTGTTAACACCAAGTAAATACATATTTTTTCTTCTTTTATAATCTTTCCCTCTACCCAGGTCAGCCATAGCCCTGAACCTCTGAAGGCTGTAGAACAGGAGGTGAGAATGGTGATTCAGAACATTTTGCCAAAAGTAAAGAGAAGAGATTAACTATTGGTTACTTTCTCAAACTGCTATTCTCCAGATATCACATGCTCTATTTGGAAGATTATTGATATTATTCTCTGAAATACAGAAGAAAGTAATTTACAGTGATTGCCAGGGCTTTACTGTGACTATAAGTTGCTCCTCCTTCAGAGTAAGCATTTTCAAACTTAAAATGTAAGTGCATTCTGTAAAAAATTTAGTCTGTTTCCATTTATCCAACTCTGGGTAAGAAATTTTGCACACATTCTTTACCAAAGGCTGCTTCCTTGGCTTAATAGTTTTCTTCAGTTCTACATAGGGACCGATTCCACTTGGTTCCCAGAAGAAGTGTGAAGAGTCTGCTGCAGGTCAAACTTGATCTGCTGAGTCCTCAGGAGGATCGCCCATGTCTAGGTCAGCGGTCAAACCCAGGTCCATGCAAGCCTCTGACCTGAGGTGCATCGGGATGGTCCTCTTTCAGAAATATCCTCGAGGTTAAGCCGTTCCTATCTTTCCTTTAATCACCTAAATTTATACCAGATATATTTTACCTACCTATGTCTAAAGTTTTCATGTTCCTTTGAGTCACAGACTCTTATGGGAGTCTTGTTATAAAAAAACCTCTTTCTTAAAAGAAAAACTGCATGTACTCTCAGAACCTTGTCACTGTGTGCTATAGTGTTATGAACCAAAACAGTCTATACCAGTCGCTTTCAAGGCTGAGTTTTATTTGGGGAGAAAGTTATAAAATTACAAGATAATGTGTGTTATAGCTGGGGGTTTTGTATATGGGACTGGTTTCATGTTCGCCTTCATCTGGTATAAAAGTTTTAAATCTAAAAGGTGGATAGATTGGTGGATATTTGTAATTCTAGTGCTGGGAGGCGGAGGCAGACAGATCCTTGCCTAGTGCTAGTTGGCCAGCTAGACTAGCTTATTTGATGTAGATCAGACCAATGAGCTACTCTGTCTTTAAGAAAACAAAAACAAAAACAAATGGTGAATGGTGCAGCCACCTGAGCTTGTGCTCTGCACACATACACAAATGCACTTCTACAGAGAGTAAAAGGCAGACAAAAGCTATGTTTTCCCCTTGGTTAGTTTCTCTTGTAGAAATTATGTAATCCCGACCTGGGATTCTATCCCACTTTAACCATTTAGTTTTGGATAAAAGACACCCACAACCTTTATGTTTACAATAAGCCTTAAACAGCACAGGAACTGGGCAAATTCCTACCCTCTGTGCTATTAGAATCTAATTTCCTACAGATAACCCTGAGTTATTACTATGTTTCATCTGAGCTGCTCTTAACTCCAATTGGCCAGCCCTCAGGGCCACATTTTCATGACTCACCTAACCCCCTTCCTCTTCACCACCACCTTCTCCTGGTTCTTTGACCTCAAACCTGGGAAGTCTAAATCCCACCCATGTCTCTTCTGCCCAGCTATTGGCTGTTGGCATCTTTATTTACCAATCAGAAATAACTTGGAGGTAGGGTCACTTGGGTCTACATGCAGACTCCAGGTCTTGGGAGGCTACACTTGGAATTACAATAGACAGCAAGACCAAACCTCAACTCTCCTCCTCCTCCTCCTCCTCC
>NC_034603.1:61478553-61491947 GCF_900095145.1 Mus pahari
AAATAATGAATCACAGGAGCTAACTAGAAAAAAAAAAAAAAAAAAAAAAAAAAAAAATAATAATAATAATAATAATAATAATAAATAAAAATATCTGTTTGTTTGTTTGTTTATTGAGACATCTCATTTGTATAGCCTTTCCTAGCCTGGAACTTGCTATGTTGACCGATTTGACCTCAAACACAAGGACCTTTGCCTGCTTTATATTTTTAGTTTTGAGGCAAGGTCTTTCTCGGTAGTTCAAGCTGACTTTAAGCTCATTTATCATCCTGCCTCAGCTTTCTAATAAAAACCACCAGCCCAACTTTCATGTTTAAGTATGTGACTTTATGTATATTGTTAGATATGTTTATATTAATATAAAACTTCTCTGGATTTTTGTCTTGCCAATGGAAAGCTCTAGGGTTGGCCATGATAGCTCTCCTGTGACCCCAGCACTCCGTCACAGAGAGCAGGAGGCTCTCCGCTGCATCATCCAAGTACTGAAGCCACGAAAAATGGGTTCCTTTGAAAGTGTCCCCTCGGCTTTATAGCAAAAGCCTTAGTGGAGCTCATGCTGCATCTCTTGAGATCCAGCTGACAGAGAAGTAAAGCCCACACAGGGAGCTATTTTAAAGAGTGTAAAATATTCTTATGTGGCGAAAGTATGAAGTGAAAGTTACAGATCTCAGGTTATTGGGTAGCCCAGGGCAACTTGAGGTGTGGTTTTCTTCTAAGGTGGTTTAATTCATCACTCTCCTGTACCCTGATGTGTCATACTCCTTTCTTTTAGGTTTGGCTCTTCCCTGGTTTTTTGATTCCATGCTTTCAGGTGCACAAATGTATTTTGAAGGTGGATTTTTGCCAAAATGCTTATATTGTGAACTCTTATTAAGTAGAGAAATCTTAAATAATAATCAGACATTTGAGCTGGTGGTTTTAGTAGCTAGAGTGATGAATAAGAAAGGGAAAAATTCAACCCCTCATCTTGATTTTCTTTTCTCAAATAACTTGAACTATATAATATTTTTTTTTTTTTCTGATGAACTTGGTTAAGACTTCTCTAGAACAGTGATTCTTGATCTTGGTCACAGCCCCTGTACGGTCAAAGGACTCTTTCACAGGAGTCACATATCAGATATCCTGCATTTCAAATATTACAATTCATAACATTAGTAGCAAAATTATAGTAATGAAATATCAATGAAAATAATTTTATGGCCGTGAGTCACCACAGCATGAGGAACTGTATTAGAGGGCCGCAGCATTAGGGAAGTTGAGAGCCACACCTGTAGAGCTTTTTGAATCTACAGTCTTAGTTTGAGGGTCTCCATTAGGAACACAGATTTTTACATTTTTTAAAGATATATTTTAAACCTTTAACATAAGTTAAATAGATATTTTTTGAATGGAGTGTACATCAAAGCAAAGACAAAGACTTCATGCTGAAATGACAGTAGTTCATATTTTTTGTGCTGTGTCTTAGTTTGGGTTTCCATTGCTGTGAAGAGACACTATGACCAAGGCAACTCTTATAAAGGCAAACATTTAATTGGGGCAGGCTTGCAGTTTCAGAGGTTCAGTTCATTATCGTCATAGCAAGAAGTGTATCACTGTGCAGACAGGCGTGGTGCTGGAGTAAGAGCTGAGAGTTCTACATCTTCATCCAAAGGCAACAGAAGGAGACTGTCTTTTTGCAGTCAGCCAGGAGGAAAATCTCTTCAGCACTGGGCAGAACTTGAGCATAGGACCTCAAAGCCAACCCCTACAGTGATATACAGCCTTCAACAAGACCACACCTATTTAAACAAGAGCATACCTCCTAATAGTGTCATTCTTTGTGGGCCAAGCATTCAAACACAGGAGTCTATGGGGGTCAAACGTGTTCAAACCACCACATGCTGTATCTGGATCCAAACACGTGACAGTCAGTTTTCCTGACTCCTTCCAACCAGCTAATGTGTTTGACTTAGTAAACCTGTCAGATGCTTTCATGTCAGGTGCCAGTCACCACCATCCCGAGGAATTAGGGATTATTTTATTTTGGGTAGGTAGGAGGTAATGGGAAGAATTTATTTGTTCCTTTCATTTGTTTCATTGGAAATGAGTCCTGCACTTGAGATCCACAGAAGAAAATGATTAACACAATTTAGCTAATTGTATTACATGTGATTTGTATTACACTGGGTCATATCAAACAGTTTAATAAAGCATGCACAGTCTTGGTTACTGAGAAGCAGGAGTGGTTTACATTTGTTAGAATTTACCCTTCCTTTCCTTCCCTTTGACATAAAAGTAACAAGTCTTCATTAAGAAATTTGGAAAGAATAACAAGGTATCATAAGCAAGGAAAATTATATGCCACCTTAAGTCTACATGCATTTAAAAGCTCTTGGGTGTTGGGTATCACCCCCTATTCCTAGAATGACAGCATTCTGGTGCCTGAATCAAGAGGACTATCCCAAGTTTGAGGCCTGCCTAAGCGGTGTAGAATCAGGCAGCTGGCATCGTAGAGTGAATTCATGTCTCAAAAAACTGAAATGAAAAATGAAGCAATGAAGAGAACACACGCACCCCCAAAATAACAAGACTTCAGACTTAATATATACACTATTTTTAACTTTGTTTTTGGTGTTGCTGGGAATTGAATTGAAAATATTATACATCTTAGGCAAGCTTTCTGGCACCAAGCCACACTCCAGCCCTACAGCACAGGGCTCTCCCTCTCCCTTTTTCTCTTTCTCTTCCTACTCCCCCCCTTCCCTCTCCTCTTTTCTCCCCTATTTATTTGAGACATGTGTGGCTTAGGCCTTGAACTTACAACAGTTTTTTTGCCCCAGTCTCTTGAGTTGCATGATTGCAGGCATGAGCCATACTATTCTTAGGTACTACCACACAATTTTTGTTTTTGTTTTGTTTTGTTGTTTTACTTTAAAAAAAAAAAAAAAGAATAGAATAGAGTTTATTCAGGGCATGGGGAATGGAGTTAAGAAGGTAGTAGAGGCAGAGAAAGGTAGAGATAGGGAGACAGTAGAGAAGTAGAGGCCGGCCATGAACATGTGGAGAGAGGAAGAAGGCATTCTTTTTGTTTTTTTTGAGATAGGGTTTCTCTGTATAGCCCTGGCTGTCCTGGAACTCACTCTGTAAACCAGGCTGACCTCGAACTCAGAAATCCACCTGCCTCTGCCTCCCAAGTGCTGGGATTAAAGGCGTGTGCCACCACGCCCGGCTTACAACACAGTTTTTAAGTGTTGCATAGTATTTTGCTATATGGATTTAATAGAAATAGCTTGTTCTCTCTTATTTTGGTGCACCCAAATTATGTGTGGTGCTAGGGATTAAACGTAGGGTTTCATGTACTGATATATACACCCTATAAATAATTTCTTTATTTCAAATTTTCTATCTAGAAAAATCTCAGCTGGGCAGTAGTGGCACACACCTTTAATCCCAGAACTTGGGTGGCAGAGGCAGGGGATTCTGCCTCATAAGAGTGAATTCCAGGACAGCCAAGGTTACACAGAGAGACCCTGTCTCTAAAAACTAAGAAGAAAAGAAAATTTTCATGCTTGTCTGAGAAAAAGTGTACATAATGTCTGTGTGGAAGTACACACATGCCACAGCGTGTATGTGGTGTTGAAAGATAACTTTAGAGTCAGTTCTGTCTTTCTACCTTGGCCTTTGTACCAAAGGTGGAACTGAGGGGGTCAAGCTTATTTACATAGTAAGCACTGAAGTCCACTAAGCCAATGGTTCTCAACTTCCTAATGCTGTGGCCCTTTAATACAGTTTCTCATATTGTAGTGACCCCCAATCATAAAATTATTTTTGTTGCTGCTTCATTAGTATGACTTTGCTGCTATTAAGAATCATAATGTGGGGGCTGGTGAGATGGCTCAGTGGGTAAGAGCACCCAGCTGCTCTTCTGAAGGTCCAGAGTTCAAATCCCAGCAACCACATGGTGGCTCACATCCACCCGTAACAAGATCTGACGCCCTCTTCTGGAGTGTCTGAAGACAGCTACAGTGTACTTACATATAATAAATTAAAAAAAAAAAAAAAAAACAAAAAGAATCATAATGTAGGGCTGGAGAAATGGCTTAACAATTAAGAGCACTGACTGCTCTTCCAGAGGTCCTGAGTTTAATTCCCAGCAACCACATAGTGGCTCACAACCATTTGTAATGGAATCTAATGCCCTCTTCTGGTATATCTGAAGAAAGCTACAGTGTACTCATAAAATAAATAAATCTTTAAAAAAAAAAAAAAAAAAGGAATCATAGAGGAATCATAGTATATAATGCAAGATCTTGGATATGTGACCCCTGTGAAACAATCCTTTGACCCCAGAGGGGTTGTGGCCCATAGATTGAAAACAACTGCACTAAGCCATCTCACTGGCTTAGTAGGATTTATTTACATAGTACTTACTAATTTATAGTCTACTATCAGTGATTCTTCCTTTCTTTCTCTGACTCTTAATACAACTTGGACAAGTTTATTTCTTAACTCATATTTGAGGTATCATTGAATAAATTACTTGCTTTAAAATTTTCTTAATTATTTTTTATTTGTAGGATGAACTTTCTGATATTAGTCAAGGTGGATCTAAAGCTACCACTCCAGCTTCAACGGCAAATTCAGATGTATCAGCAATTCCTCCTGATACTCCGTTAAAGGAAGATAATGAGGGATTTGTAAAAGGCACAGATACATCAAATAAGTCAGAGATAAGCAAACACATAGAAGTACAGGTTGCACAAGAGACTAGGAATGTGTCTACAGGTAAGTGACTCTGAATGCTTACTAGCAAAATAGTCAGTCAACCCACATAATATGAGTATGAGAAAATACACATCTAGAAGTGTTATCTGCTCCAAATAGATAAATAGATGCTCTCCTGTGTATAATTTGTAAATAAATTTAAAGGAAGTAATGCTTACACAAAGTTTTAGAGAGAGTCCCTTAGAGGCTAAGAAGAGAGCTTAAAGACAGTAAGGTAGCCATTTTCTGTCCTTTACCTTAATGTGATAGGCTATTGTGTTTCATGCCCTTATGTAGGTTTGTTTGCTTATGATAGGGTCTCACTATGTTGTAACTTTGAGCTAAGTGGTCCTCATGCCTTAGCTGAATATCTGGGGCTATAGGCATATACAACCATGCCAGTACCACACACCTTTTTTTTTTTTTTTGGAGATAGTCTCAAATATCCTAGGCTGACCTCAAGCTCACTATGTGGCCACATGTGACCTTCAGCTCCTGAACCCTCTTGCCTCTACTTTCCAACTTCCCATGTGCTGAGATTACAGGCAGTAATCTATCCTGGGCAGTTAGCATCCCCCTTAAATAAGAATGAAATCAGTCCTGTGATACGTTGTACTGTGTGTCCCACAAGTACATATGAAAGCACATACTTACTAGTAAGGTTACTCACTAGTTCTGGAGATTGACTGTTAACTCAGTATGTGACATTGTCTAATCTCATATTTCCTAAAACATAGCCACGAGAGTTTCTAAAAATGTTCATTCAGTAGCTGTTTTAAAACCTTAAAGGCAAGAGTTTTCATAAATACATATAATGTATTCATTTATTTCATAATATTCTACCCTTAGACTCTGCCGAAAATGAAGAGAAATCAGAAGTTCAAGCAATCATTGAATCCACTCCTGAATTGGATATGGACAAAGACCTCAGTGGATATAAAGGTTCAAGGTACTAAAAATATCACATTCCATAATTATCTTTCTTTTTCTCATTCTCATTAACTTTTTATCCTGTTTATGAATAAATTAGATCAGGTCATGTTGTGCTAGAGAAATACTGTTAATGTAATTCAGATTTTTTACCTTAGAATCTGCTCATTGCTTGTATTTTAAATTTTGGAGGACATCCTTCGGGCAGGAGTAGGGATTGGGACATAAGGGAAGATGGGGTTTTTGTCTATGTTGCTGCAACAGTAACTAATACTGCATCGTTTAGAAAGAAGAGAGATTTGTTTTCTCAGAATTCTCAAGCTAGGCCAAGGTTCAAGATGAAGGCCCTGGCTGGTTCAGTTGTCCAGTGTGGACTATTCTTTGTTTCCAAGATCAATGCCTTCTTGCTGGGTCCTGTACAGGAGAGGATCCTTTCATGGTAGAAGGCAGAAGAACAAACAAGCTTAATGCTGTATGAGAAGTGTCTCTTCCAAAGGACCTCACCTTACTCTCACAAGGGAGGAGCCCTTAATGACATAGCCCAGTACTTAATGGTTACCTGGCTCTGGAGCAGACTCAGTCACTCGATAGTAGACGAAGGAGGAAAGAGCCAGAACTACTTATTGCGCCTGAGGAAACCAGGAAGAGGAGTGGAGGAAGTAAAAATCTGAACAAACTTTATTTTTTTCACAAATGAGGGAGAAAAGAATATGTTCTGTTTAGAATGATCTCATTAGTAGGGAATTTAGTCTCATTTTACATGGAAAGCTTGATTAATGAGAGCAGAAGAGTGGCTAGGTATTGTTTTAATCAAGGTTATCCAAAAATATATTGATTAGAATTGAGCTTTGTAGCCGGGTGTGGTGGTGCACGCCTTTAATCCCAGCACTTGAGAGGCAGAGACAGGTGGATTTCTGAGTTCGAGGCCAGCCTGGTCTACAAAGTGAGTTCCAGGACAGCCAGGGCTACACAGAGAAACCCTGTATCAAAAAAAGAATTGAGCTTTGTGTTTCCTCAACAGATTTACCTTTAATAAATAATGGTTATGAGCACGTATCATTTATTAAGCCCTACTGAGTAGTCAGTAATGAAGTAATGGTAAAATACTTGGGCCCCAGGATAAGCATTACCTCTAACAGAGTAAGACTTAGATGGTTTCAAACCTTGCTTCTCTAGTCTTTTCTGTTACAACAGGGCTAGGGATTATACCTGGCAACATCCATCTTTTCATTCTCTAAATTTAATTATATCTTAATTTACTTCAATTAGAATATATTATTGACATTAGTATGTCTATACAAATTCTTAAACTTAGCCATAAATTTTCTTTTGATGCTTTGTGTTTTCCTGGAATTGGTGAATCTTAAGTCATGAAATGTGTTTCCTTTTTTCCAGTGTTCCATGCACTTAGCACTAACATTAGCAGACTGCATTTCCTAAGTGTATGACCCTCAGGGTGACCAGACCCCAAATCCAGCTAGTTTCAGGACTCTGCTGGCCTTCTGGTTCCTTCCTCATGTAGACTGGTGTTTACCTCATTCTGCTGTTTCGGGCCTTCTCTACCAGAGAAACAGGACACCAAGACACATTATTATGTGCTGTGACATGGCCCTGTGGGAGTTTCCTACAACCTCAAAGCCAAGGACAATGACTTTGAGTCTTTTAATCAGTTTTGGAAGAGCAACAAAGAAATCCAGGGAGCCCCCCAAACCTTCTTTGTAGTCCTGAAGTGAGATCACAGTTTAAATAGAGGAACAAGTGTGGTCTGACCCATCATTATCTGGGTGTCAGTCTCATCCTGTAAGGTGGTTAGAACTGTGGGAAGTCTCTTTCGGGAAAGCAAGTTGCTCTTCTGCTGATATCTCTTCCTTCCCCAGGGTGGGATTCCTGTGAAAACCCCCATGTCTCTGGGGTCTGTTGTGTCAATAGTCTGAGACATAGAGCGTCCCTTTAGAGCGTCCTAATCTTTGTCAAGTTGCTTACACAAGCCTGTCCCTGGAGGATCAGAATTCCAAGGTCATCCTCAACTGTATTTGGGAACAACCTGAGTGACATGAAACCCTGTCTTAAAAATAAAATAAAACAACAAAAGATTATGGATTCTGAAACAAGATTGCCTTAGTTTGAATTCTTTTTTACCTAATTGCTGAATGATTTTTGTCAAGATCCATAAGCTCTTTGGTTTCCTTATTTGTAAAATTGGGGTAATACAGAATCTGCTTTGTGGTATGTAGCTGTGTATTGTATAGACCAAAGTAGCTGTCATTATTTTGTATGTTTGCTGGGACTTCACAGAAGTGTTATGTACTCTCTGTGGGAAATTCTTGGAAAACCACCAAGAAATCTTTTTATATTGATATTTTATAGTCAGTATAAATTTAAGTAAGAAATTCCAATGCTACTTAATCATTATATTAAAAATGCACTCTCAGAAAGTCTTGGTAATTTGTTGATTTGGCTTTATTGTTTTTGTTGCCTAGCACTCCCACCAAAGGCATAGAGAACAAAGCTTTTGATCGAAATACAGAATCTCTCTTTGAAGAACTGTCTTCAGCTGGCTCAGGCCTTATTGGAGATGTGGATGAAGGAGCAGATTTATTAGGTATGACAGCTCCTCTAGAGAAGTACCATACTGTTTAAAAATAGATCTCATTAATGACCTGATTGAAAAATCATTTAAAATGTCCCCAACTGCCTGATGGTACAAGGTTATTATGCTTTAGGAATTACTTAGAACATTATTTGATATCATAAGAGTTTTAATGAGAAACATCTTTATATATGGAAATGACAAAAAATGAATTCACATTTAAATTTATACTTTTAATTCACAGTTTATTGATTTGCTATATTCTAAAAATAGATATTACAAATAAGGAACAGTGCAGGGTGTGTGGTATGTGTGTGTGTGTGTGTGTGTGTGTGTGTGTATGATTGATAGTCAGATAGTAACTGGTTTATATAACTTATTGAGTTCTGTTGACCTTAATTAATTAGGCAATTTTAACACTTGACATTTATAATTTACCTCTGTGGGAAATAGTCATTTTAAAGTTTGTGTTGAATTAGGGTTATATTTTAATTTCTAGCCATTGCTGCTGTGGTGTTCCCCTCTCTAAGAAACAAAAACACGCAAAAAAGTTTGTGTCATTGAGTACATAGCTGGCCCTGGGTGGGGTGGGGGTGGGGGCTGGAGTACTGTATTCAACTCTTTCTGGGTGATCAGCCCTTCTGTGTGGTTTTATTGCAGAAGGAGTTGGCCTCTGTTCTAGGGTCTGCGATGGGTTAGTAGAGTAAAGCAGCCTCTTCTGTGTTCAGTTGGTTTGACTGAAACAGCCTTCCTTAGCACACCTTAATCTCTGCTCTTGGGAGGCGGAGGCAGGTCGGTCTTTGTGGAGCCAACCTGGTCGACAGAGTAAGTTTCAGGACAGCCAAAGCTGCAATACAGAAACCGTATCTCAGAAAACAGAACAAACAAACAAAAAACAAACAAGAAGGAAAAGGAAAGAAAGAAAAAAGAAGGAAAGAAGGAAAGAAAAGAAAAGAAAAGAGAAAAAGAAAGAAAGAAAAACGGAAAAAAAAACCCCAGTCTCCTCTACATTTTGTGTGTTTGCTTGCTTTCTCTGATTTACTCAACATTATTAGAGATGAATAGTTTCTAGAAGATATTATATGGTACACAAAATCATAAAATAATCAACATTTGTCCCTTTAAAGTAAAAGTTTTCCAACCTGTCCTCTGTAAATCTCTTAAGGCTCCATTCAGTAAGAAGTCTGTGATTCTAGTTCATGAGAATTAGTTTTAACTTCTCTTGCTTGTAGATGAGGTCTGTGTAGAAATTAAAGCCATAGAATTTTCAACAATAATAAAGGTTCTCTCTCTTACTGTCATTATATTAAATGACTACACTGTTCTCAAAAATCTATGCTTCTTGGGTGTGATAAATATGGTATGCAGTGAATTGATTACATTAATTTATGCTAAATTTATTGATTATCAATTATGTGCTTGACATTGTGAAGATTTTGTTTTGTTTTTAGTTTAAATTATAAGTTTAGCCAGGCATAGTAGCACATACTTCTAATTTCAGCCCTCAGAGTGTAGAGAGAGGTAACCTGTGAAAGGCCAGCCTGAGCAACATAGGAGACCCACTTCAAAGAGTTAAAAATAGTGTTGTGATAGTGCATGCTTTCATTCTGATACCCAGGAGGCAGAGATAGGGGATCTCTGTGAGCTGAAACTCAGCCTGCACTACATCGTTAGTTCCAGGCTAGTCAGAGACCTACAGTGAGACCTGTGTCAAACAAACTACACAGCTAGAGAAATGATCCAGTGGGTAAAAGCAATGGCTGCTCTTAGAGCACCAGCAATGCAGGTCACAGTCATCTGGAGCTCCACTTCCACAGGATCTAATGCCCTCTCCTGGCCTCCATGGGCATTAGCAGCACATGTAATCATGATGATGATGATGATGATGATGATGATGATGATGATGATGATATACCTAAACTATGCCTCCCCACATAAAAGTCCTATGTAAACATATACCTAGTAACCGAGATGTAAAAATCTGTTAATTTAGCTGTTTATTGTTAAACATAGACTCCCACCTTTAAAATCTAGTAAAACTTTAGGTGAATTAAATGAATTCACTCTCTGAGGAAGACTCAGAAAGAATAGTTCTTGAGGAAACTTTACATTTAAGTTTATACCTTTGTTTTCAGTTTCACATATGAAAGTTCTTTGAAAGTTTGGCTGATTGGGATGACAAGATGGCTCAGGGTCTTACTTAGGGTTTTACTGCTGTGAACAGACACCATGACCAAGGCAAATCTTATAAAAAAACAACATTTAATTGGGGCTGGCTTACAGGTTCAGAGGTTCAGTCCATTATCAAGGTAGGAGCCTGGCAGTATCCAGGCAGGCATGGCTCAGGCAGAGCTGAGAGTTCTACATCTTCATCCAAAGGCTGCTAGTGGAAGACTGACTTCCCAGCAACTAGGGTGAGTCTTAAGCCCACACCCACAGTGACACACCTATTCCAACCAGGTCACACCTATTCCAACAAGGCCACACCTCCAAGTGGTGCCACTCCTTGGTCCAAGAATATACAAACCATCACACTCAGTGAGCAGAGACACTCAGCACCAAGCTTGCCCAAAACTTGAGTTCAATTTCAGGACCCATATGATGGAAGGAGAGGGTGGACTCCTGCAAGGTGTCATCTGGTTTCACTGCCACACCATGGCATGCACACATAAATGTACACAGATGTGTGTGTGTGCACACATGCATAAACAAGAAAAATGTAATAAAAAGTCGATTGGCTTAGAAAACTTGACTCCCCAGCAAATTTAAGGACAAATTAAAAAAATGCTAGGAAAAAATTTAAATTTATTTTAAAAATTCATATTGAGCTTTATACATAATAAAATTCACTATATTTTGAGTATAAGCAGCCTTTTTAAAAATAATTTCCTTGAACCTTTTATTTTTGAAAGTTTCATAGATGTGTATAATATATTTTGACAACTTCTACTTCATTACCCTTCTTCATGCCCCCTTTCCTTTCAACTGAAACCCTTCTTTCTAAGAAGCGCCTCTTTCGGCTTCCATGTCTTTTGTGAGTTACTTGTCTGAGCATGGGCCATCTTTCAGTAGATATACCACTGACAAAAATGACCCTCCACAGCCAGCAACCATTACCTGCCAGTAATTCTCCTGGGATGGAGTCTTTCCATGAGGAAATTCTGGTCTATGGTTATAAAGGTCGCACTCAGGCAACCACAGGTGCAGTGAGTTCATGAGTGAAATGGCATGGCGCATCCAGGCAACATCTTTTTACAGCAGATCACCTTGTCCTCCAGCCCTTACATTCTTGCCATCCTCTTCCTCCTTGTTCCCAGCCTTAGAGGGGTGATAAGGGTGTTTCAGTTAAGGCTGAACATTCCACCGTTCCTTCTTATAACGTTGACAGGTTAGGATCCTTCTCTCCTGCAGCTATTAGAGGCTACTCTTGTTAAGAGTACTGAGCCAGCGAACTCTAAGCCTAAACACATTCTTCCCTCTTGAAGTCGCCTTTGTCAAGTATTAATTTGAGGCTATGATCCATCATTGCAGGCAGGTCCCAGTGGCAAGAGCTTGAGGCCACTAACTATGGCAACCACATTCAGTAAACAGAAGGCAATAAATGCATGCTTGCTGAGCACAGCATCTTAAGTTTTTGACAGATACTTAAAATGATGTAGCAGCCACCAGAATCACTTATCACTGTGTCTTTCCCGTTGCCTTTTGAATGAAGTCCCTAGAAGGATGATTGGTATATGTTCGTTGTCTTATAAAGCCCAGCAATGAGTATGGCAAAATTTGAAGTCACTGACTACATAACTTTCTTTTCCTGTCAAGGATTAAGCCACATAGTAGGTAGAAATAATGGTGGTCTTTTAGTTGAGTCAGGTACTTTCTGAAAGTCAGAATTATAGTTAAAAGCAAAATTCTTTGTTTTCTTTTCCATGCTGATGATAAGGGATTATGGATTACCTTACGCTATTCTTTCCTGCTTTACAGATATTGGCATATATAGCTCTAGAACATTCCAGATTCTAACGTTTGAATATATTAAAGTGAATGACTTAACACCTACATAAATTCTGTTTGTTTGTTTTTCAAGACAGGGTTTCTCTGTGTAGCCCTGGCAGTCCTGGAACTCACTATGTAGACCAGGCTGGCCTCGAACTCAGAAATCTTCCTGCCTCTGCCTTTCAAGTGCTGGGTTTAAAGGCGTGCGCCGCCACTACCCAGCCTACATAAATTCTTTAATCAAAGATGATAAATGAGGGCCAGGGATGGAGTCGAGTCAGCAGAGTGCTTCCCTAGCATAAAGAAGCCCTGAGCTCATCCCTACACTGCTAAACTAGCTGCATAATCCCAGTACTTGGGAGGTAAAATGGAACGACCAGAGTTCAAGTTTGTCTTCCGGGTACATGAAATCCCACTTTAAAGCATGGTAGGTGTGCAGTTCAAAGATCCTAATAAAGCTCACACAGCAGGGTGTGTTTATGCCAGCCAAAAAGCCCCCTAACTCTGTCTGGGCTGAGGAGCAAGTGCAGCCTCTGTTTCTTTAGATCATGTTCATTGTGATAGGTTTTGTTCTCAAGCTTTTGTTCGAGAATTAAATTTCCTTTAATCACTGTACATATGTTCAACATGCAGATTACCTTTATTAGCATTTTAGTAAGTGAAAGAGATAACCTCAATCGTTTTCCTTCCTTTTTTGTTTTGTTTTTGAGACAGGTTTCTCTGTGTAACCTTGGCTGTCCTAGAACTCTGTAAACCACACTGGCCTTGAACTCATAGATCTGCCTGCCTCTGCTAGGATTAAAGGCATATGCCACCTGCCTTCATTTTCCTTTCCTTTTATTGATATCGTTTTATTTAACTTTCTTATTTTGGATAACACTTTTTTAAATTGCTTTCTTTGTAACTTCTCTCTGTTACTTGAAAATCATACACTTGATTATCCATCTTCTAAGATCTTCTTTCTCTTTATT
This sequence comes from Mus pahari, assembly GCF_900095145.1. Classification (NCBI taxonomy): domain Eukaryota; kingdom Metazoa; phylum Chordata; class Mammalia; order Rodentia; family Muridae; genus Mus; species Mus pahari. Next base: position 61,491,778 of record NC_034603.1, read on the forward strand.
CATGTGGATTTCTTCAACCTCACTATTTATCTGTTACTAAGAATACCCCTGGGCTGGTGAGATGGCTCAGTGGTTAAGAGCACTGACTGCTCTTCCGAAGGTCCTGAGTTCAAATCCCAGCAACCACATGGTGGCTCACAACCATCTGTAATGGGCATCCGATGTCCTCT
>NC_034603.1:61492549-61523629 GCF_900095145.1 Mus pahari
AGAGAGAGAGAGAGAGAGAGAGAGAGAGAGAGAGAGAGAGAGAGAGCTGAGCAATCTTTCCAGCCCAGGTCCCTTCCTTTCTACTTTTATTTTATTATTTTTTTTTTAAAGTAAAACAAGGCAGGTTTATTGGGAAACTGTTCACAGGCAAGTTCAATGGTCTCGAGGACAGAAGTCACCATAGGGGCATGGGGAGAGAGAAAAAGGGATTCCATGCAGACAGAGAAGGAAAAGAGGAGGAGAGAGGAGAGAGTCGTCCCTTCCTTTTTTAAAGTAGAAACTATTTTCTGCAAATCCAGAAGCTTCCTGTTGCTCACTGTCCTCCCGGTTCTTGTCCTGCCTTTCCGTTCTCGTATGAGACCTACCCATTACGTGCTGCACGCAGTTCTAGATGCTGGATGCAGCAGGGCAGCAAGCAGACTTCTCCAGTCTCTGCTCGCTGTTGTGCTGCCACTGCCATTCTCCTCCACACCTGCCTTGTTCGTTTCCAGTCTTGTGATTTGCTGTGCTCAGGGGTTGCTTCTGATATTTCACATGACTTCTAAAAAACTATTGACTTGAAAACCATCCTTGTTGGGTCCCCATACTATCAGACTTGCCTTTTACTGTGGTGCACTTCCTCGGCTCTTCTTTCACACGTCCATAGGTTTGCTTGGGTTGGGTTTTTGGGGGGGCGGGGGTGGGGGGGAGTGGTTGGGGTGATGGAATGATGTATTTGCTCCTGTTAATAGCTTTTTTGAGACGGTTTTACATAAACATATGCACATGCATATGTATATAAATTAATTTTATGTTCATTGGTGTTTTGATTGCATGTATGTCTGTGTGAGGGTATAAACTCCATCCCACTTCAGTCCAGGACTCTAGACTCTTATTTCTAAAGTGATCACTAGGCTCCCCTAAGATATGAGAAGTCACCATGAGGGCTGTGGAGGAGAAACAAAGGGCATACATGCAGAGTTCAGACGTTCCTTGCATATATCTGCCTGCATCTAATAGGCAGAGTTCTTTAATCATCTCCATTGTCTACTCCCTAAGACTCTCCTTCTAACATCTTTGCTGTCATTGAACTGTCTGTCCATCTAGACTCTCACTTGTTTTTCACAACCAGTCTTCAGGTCCTATTTGTCCTGTGTCCTAAATATTTGCATATATTCATCTTCCTTATCTCTGCTTAAGTGGCATATCCTCCAAAAATTCTTTTTTGATCCCCAATTAAAGCATAATTGTCCTTGAAGTGTGTGCCCACAGCATTGAATTTCATGATGCTATTCCTTCCACTTCCCTGTTGTCTATGTACCTCTCTCCCTGGATAGAAGTTTGCTGTGTCAGGTTCAGCCCATGTCTTTTTTCCCTGCTGTTGCATATTTAGCATAGCACAACATTTAAGTGAATGAATGGGATTGTAAAATTGTCCTGACAGCTTTGTTTCACTTTAAAATCTGTGGTTTCCCTTTTGAATAGAGTTCTTTAGAGTGTGCACCTTTGTAAGAATGTATACTTCTGGGTAAAATGACACATGCAGCAATTCTCACGGAATTGCAGATACCTCAGATGTCATATGTGTATGACCTTCTGTGGACCTAGCTTAACAGTCTTAAATAAAAACTACAGAAGAGTTTTTGGTTTTTTTTCCTTGGTTTTTGCTTATTTTTTGTAGGCAAAATTTATGTGTATTTTATATTATTTAGACGTTAACCCTTGAATAGAGACAGGTCAGTCACTTCAAGCAGTATTTTTCATATAATTAATTACTTTTACTGGTACGTTTCAAAATTATACTTATACACAAAATCCTACTTATACACAACATTTTAAGAGAATTCTTCATTGAGTGTGTATAAGTTTAAGTTATACTTTTGGAATTATAAGATAGGTTCTCAGGAATACCCACCTTTTTTCCCTTTATAATATTTATACTTTTTATATATAGTTGATGTTTTTCTATATTGATTCAAGTTCTTAGTTAGATATTTCTCATTTTAAAGTAAATGGGTTTAATTCTTGCTTTCTAAAAACAATCTAATTGACTTTCTTATTCATTTTTCTCTTGGGCTGCTAACCCAGGGGAATATTCTGGTGTGTATGTTTTTAAATACTTTCCCATTACTGCTTTCTAAGCTAGGTGTTCTTGGCTGCTGTTCTCATTTGATGCTTTCTCATCATTTTTTGTTTTTTGCCTCCATTTTTCTTTGCATATGTTTTTAGCTTTTATGCTGCTCTAAATGTTTGAGAGTTTGTTATAGTTGTTATATAAGCATTTTGAGCAAATCTGAGCTATATTTCTTTTGTCTATATACCTTTACTAAAAAGTTAGCACTAGTATTTTAGGAAAATTCATTTTGGAGATAGAATTCGGAAGCTTTCAGGTTCACTACCCCAGATTGTGGTAAATAAAATATGATTTTATGTGCTATTTGTGATATTTGAGAATATTTGAAAAATTATAATACAGACAAAGTAAGAATCCATATGTCAGCATTAATTTTTTTAACATTCCAAGTTGGTTTTGTTTCAAATAATTTAAAAATTAAGAATATTAAAAAACTAACCTTATAAACTTATTTTTTTCTTTTTTCTTTCTTTTTTTGGAGGGGGTTGGGAGGAATGGTTTTCAGGACAGACTGTGTAGCCCTGGCTGTCCTGGCACTCTCTTTAGACCAGCCTGGCCTCAAATGCAGAGATCTGCCTGCCTCTCTCTAGAGTGGGATTAAAGATGTGCACCACCACTGCCCAACAGTAATATTAACTTTAGAAATATTTTCTTTTTATTTTCCTGAATTATAAATGTAGTGTCATTCTCCAGCATTATCTCATGACGTTTGGGCTGAGTGAGTAGGGAGTTCTTGGTTTTGTTCTGCTGGGGCTGGTCGGTGTCAGTGTTGGTTTCGGTTTTGTTTGTCTCCACTATTTTCCAATGAACTGTTTTATTTCTTCAATCTCTTATGAAAAGCAAACAGCTTTATTTTTCTAAAAGATGACTATATTGGATCTTACGCTAAATACTTGTATATCTTATACTATTTATTAGATATTAAGCACAGTTCTATAAAGTAATGACTGAAAATTATTATTTTATGTGTGGGACTTTGTAGTGTTGACTTGGAGTTTTCATTGTAATTAAATTCAATCTATTGTGAGGAAGAATTGGTGAAGGGGGCTGGAGAGATGGCTCAGCTGTCAAGAACACTGGCTGCTTTTCCAGAGGTCCTGAGTTCAGTTCTCAGCAACCACATGGTGGCTCACAACTATCTGTAATGAGATCGGATGTCTTCTTTCTGGTGTGTCTGAAGACAGCTACAGTGTACTCACATAAAATAAATAAATAAATCTTTTTTAAAAAAAGGAATTGGTGAAGCATTTTTAAGAATATCAGGGCTGGTGAGATGGCTCCGTGGATAAGAGCACCCGACTGCTCTTCCAAAGGTCCAGAGTTCAAATCCCAGCAACCACATGGTGGCTCATAACCATCCCTAACAAGATCTGACTCCCTCTTCTGGAGTGTCTGAAGACAGCTACAGTGTACTTACATATAATAAATAAATAAATCTTTAAAAAAAAAAAAAAAAAAGAATATCAGAGAGCATCCTTGTGAGTGAAGGATATCATCTTTATTTCTACCTTTTGCACATCATCATGCATTGAGTCATAACATTGTGCGTCCAGATGTTTTTCTGTCATGCATAGAACTTTATAGATTAATAATATGTTTTCATGCTGTTTCTTACATAAAACATTTCTTGTTCTTTGTTTTTGCTTTACATGGAATGCATGGGCTTTAAGACCATAATTTCTTTGGTAAGGTTTCATCTGCATTGGGGTTCTGTCTTCGGCCTTGCTTCTTTCTGCTTATCTTTTATTAGTCATCTATATAAGTTTTTAGGCAGGAGCCTACAATAGCACCTATGATTTAGAAATAATTTTGAGCCCTACCAATGTTCATTTTTTTTCCCTAAATAATACTTCTTAAGACTATCTGACAGAAAAGTGTTGATCATTCTGAAATACTATGAAAAACAAAAGAACTGTAAAGAATTGGCCAAGAAGAGCTGGGGACTGGGGCTTGCATCAGCACCAGCAGCTGTTGGGAAGCCAAGGAAAGAAGATGACTTGAGCTGAGGAGACTGAGACAGTCTGAGCAGTGTAACAGAGCAGCAAGATCCATCTAAAAAACACATAGCAGCAAAGAGATTTAGCTAACCAAATCCTCAGTTTTGGTCTGGGATAACTAGTTATTTATAATTTTATAGTCCATTCAGTAAATAACATCAAATGAAGCAGACAAAATAAAGAAAAGCCGAAAATAATAAATCTTAGGACCATAGCTCCTATGTAATTTTTGATACATTTATTTTTAAAGATTTTTATCATTTTTCTTTTGATAGGAATGGGTCGAGAAGTGGAGAATCTCATACTAGAGAACACACAGCTGCTGGAAACCAAGTAAGTATGAAAGCCTAACATGGGATAAAAACTAATGAGTTTCCTCTGTCCACGCAGTCCTTTCACACTCATTTGGCAGGGCAGACACTGTGCTGTCATTCTCTGCTCAGCACCCGTGCACACAGAGACGCAGGTAACAGACACTTCATTGCCCTGATAGATTTTGTTGCTCTGGTATTTATGTAATTTAGTTTTTATTTCTTTCCCACCACACAGGTATCAACATTCTGGATGTATCATGCACCTCTTTTCCCCTCTAAGATGTGTCATTTTTTTACTTTGTTTTCTTCGGGGTTTTTTATGTTTCTGCATGAATGTTTATGGCTTCTGTAGAGCTATCCTTTGTAGTTTTATATTTTGGAGTAGTTTGTGGAGCCTTAGGGCCCTCAAGTAGCATGTAGGCATACTATTTAAGAGGACAGGTTTTTTGTTATATGAAGATACGTAGAGGGTCTACTTGTCAGTTTACTGTGGCAGAGCAGTTTTGGAACAACTGTGCCTGTCCACACAGCACGCCACTACCTGTAAATGAGGTCACACCCAACATAGAATGTACTGTGTCTCATACTTTTTCTTTTCAGCTTATTTCTAATTTAAACTACATTCTCAGGAATTACTGATGGCAACAACAAAGAGAATTTGACTATATTGTTGAATAATACCTTTGCTGGAACTTCAGTACTAGTAGCCTTAGAAAGTTGGGTTTTGTTTTCTTTTTGTTTGTTTTTGTTTTTCAGCACTGGATTCCTCTGTGTAGCTCTGGCTGTCCTGGAACTTACTTTGTAGATCAGGCTGGCCTCAAACTCATAGATAGACCTGCATCTGCCTCCCAGGTGCTATGATTAAAGGTATATGCCACTAATGCCTGACTAGAAAGCTGTTTTTTAAGTTTAACCTCTCTTAATACTGATTTTTTTCCAAAAACTTTTATTGGGGAAACTAAAAAACATTTACAGTACAATGTTTATAGTCACAATTTGTAGTGAACTGATTCCCCAAAATATATTACAACTCCAGTTGACTTATCTTGTTAGATTCAAAAACCTACTTCTGTCAAAGTAGTCCAGAGTGCACACACAGTGCTCCAATTGTACAACATACAAACTAAAAGACTGCTCATTCATCTGCCATCCAGAAAAGCCAGGAGACATTCCTGCCTCTTTACATTGAAAAATAATACTGATTTTTTTTTATTAGTGGTATGTCTTGTATTATTAGGTTGGCAAGTATGAAGAGCAAACATTAAACTATTATTTTATGGCTTTAGTCTATGAGAACATTAGGAAGAATATATTATAGTATGCAGTTTAGTTTTATGATTTGGAAGGGCATTTGTTTTTTTGTTTTTTTGTTGTTGTTTTTTTTTTTGTTGTTTGGTTGGTTTTGGTTTTTCTAGACAGGGTTTCTCTCTGTAGCCCTTGCTGTCCTGGAACTCACTCTGTGGACCAGGCTGGCCTCGAACTCAGAAATCTGCCTGCCTCTGCCTACCGAGTGCTGGGATTAAAGGCGTGTGCCACCACGCCCGGTTTTGGAAGGGCATTTGTAATGATGCACTTGAAATATGTATTTTTTAGAAATGCTTTGAATGTCGTGAAGAACGACTTAATAGCAAAAGTGGATGAGCTGACCTGTGAGAAAGATGTGCTGCAGGGAGAGCTGGAGGCTGTGAAGCAAGCCAAGCTGAGACTGGAGGAGAAGAACAGAGAACTGGAGGAGGAGCTCAGGAAGTGAGTCTCAACAGTTGTCGGCAGCCAGGCTGCCCAGCCTTGGACACTGCAGCTTGAGGCTGCTGTCATCTGCATGTATGGGGCTGTGGTCCTAGCTACCTTGGGACACAATCCTGCTCTGAACTAAACAGCTTGCCAGGGTGCCACAAAAATTAACCCTGAGACTGAGACCTTCAACACACTCAAACCAGAAATGGCTGAGAGCTACCTGAAGAGAGTAAAGGGTCTCGACCATTTGCCTCTGCTATGAGCTGGCCTCTCTCTTTGTTTATCAGTCTCTTAACCAAAAAGTCCTGTTTTATGTTTTCTTTTGTTTTCTTTTTCCTTCCCATCTTGGTGTCAAAAGTTATAACTGTGGGCTGGAGAGATGGCTCAGCAGTAAGGAACACTTCCTTGCTTGCTCTTCCAGAGGACCAGAGATCAGCCACAGCCACACTAGGTAGTTCTCAATTGCCTGTAACTCCAGGTTCAGGGGGATCTACGCCCTTTTTTGACCTTTTCGAGCATACACTTGCAATGTGCACACACATACACATACACACACACAAAGAGGATAAGATAAATATTAAAACAAAACAAAACAACAAAAAAAAAAAAACCCTAGGGGCTAGAGAGACTGCTCAGTGTTTAAGAGCACTTGCCACTTTTCCAGAGGATCTAAGTTCAGTCTCTAACATCCACATTAGTTATCTCACAACTGCCTGGTGCGCACATACAACCTGGTGTACACTCACATGCTCACACACAAATATAAACAAATCTTTAAAAAACGAACAAGAACCCTTAAATCTTCAATTTAAAAAAAATATTATTTTCCTCCATGTAGCTTGCTTTTGTTGTTGCTCTCTGTTCCTGAGATAGTCTTATACGACACAGAGTGGCTTCTAATTCACTGAGTGTAGCAGAGGGTGGCTTTGAGCACCTGTCCTCTGTCTTCGGCCTCTCAAGAGGTGATACCAGTTTTCCAAGTTGAAGGCAGCAGTCTGCCACCCTTTGGACAGAAGAAAAGTAATCTTTTAGTGGCAATTAAAACTGTTCACCTATTCTTTCATTATTTTTGAAAATGAGTTCAGTTGTAATAATATTATTTTGTTTTTATTTTTTTCCCTACTAGAGCTCGTGCAGAAGCTGAAGATGCAAGGCAAAAAGCAAAAGACGATGATGATGTAAGTTTATGATTGGGGACTGTTTTTCTTATAGCTTTTTGATATTTTGGGATTACCTTACTAATACCCATTTTAGAAATAAAATAAAAGATAGATAGATAGATAGATAGATAGATAGATAGATAGATAGAAATAAAATAAAAGAAAGATAGAAAGATAGATAGAAAGAAAGATAGATAGATAGAAAGAAAGATAGATAGACAGATAGACAGATAGAAAGATAGATAGATAGACAGATAGATAGATAGATAGAAAGAAAGATAGATAGATAGATAGATAGATAGATAGATAGATATAAAAAAAGAAACAAAAAAGATAGATAGGTAGAAAGATAGACAGATAGACAGATAGAAAGATAGATAGATAGATAGATAGATAGATAGATAGATAGATAGATAGATAGATGGATGGATGGATGGATGGATGGATGGATGGATGGATAGATAGATAGATAGATAGATAGATAGATAGATAGATAGATAGATAGATAGATAGATAGATAGATAGATAAATGCATGTCTTTAAAAGAAGACATGTTTCTGGGTCATGACTAAGCTAGCCCATGCTTCCATATGGTATCCACATGCTGTATTTCTAGTGCTACACGCTCACTTTTTCTCAGTGGTTCAGTACTCTGACCTGTGTTAGCATGCTATTGTTTCAATTTTTATAAGGTAAGGTTTTGTTAGGCAGCCCAGACACACACACACAAATTAATTAATTTTATGGATTGTGTCTGCCTGTTTGTGTGCCACATGTGTGCCTGATCCTTAATTAATAAAACGATTAATTAATTAAATTATTTAGATGGGCTTGCAAGATGGCCCAGCATGTAAAGGTGCTTATTACCCAGGACCACATAGTAGAAAGAGAGAACACACCCCCACAAGTTGTCTTCTGGCCTCCATGTGTGTGTGTTTTGGAATGCATGCATCCAGACACATACATACATAAATATATATCACTCATAGACAAATAATACATGTAAATGTAATTTTAAAAAAAAACCTAGAATATTGCCAAATATATTCTCCACTCCAGAGGAAGTCATGATCCTTTATCCTTTATTTAAGTAAAAAATAATTTCATCATGGAAATATGTACACATTATTCTAATTATCATGAACTGTCACCCCTTTTTCAGACTACAGTTAGTCACCTCAAAACAAAGAGTCTCACTTGAGTGATTGTCTTCAGTGGGCTGGTCTGTGGGCATGACTATGAGGGATTGTCTTAATTGCCAGTTGATAAAGGAGATCCAAGCCTATTATGGGCACTACCATCCCTATGCAGACGATTCTGGGCACTGTAAGAAAGCTTACCAAGCCTGGGCCCGTGGTGTCTACTTCAGCTTCTACTTAGGTCTCTGTCTTAACAACAAAACAGAACATTATAGTGCAAGCCTTCGGGAGTGGAGACTTGTGGGTTTTTGGAGTTGGGTTTTGTTTTGTTTTGTTTTTTTATACCTAGTCATGAGGGGGTATTACTATGTTGCAGAATTCAGACCTTTTGTCATTGTTGTTTACTTTTTTGCTTTTTGAGACAGGATTTCTTTGAAGTCTTGGTTATCTTACAATCAGCTCTGTAGACCAGGCTGGTTTCAGACGCCTGCTTCTGCCTCTCTAGCCCAGGTAGTAAAGGCCTGTGCAACACCCACTACCACCCACCACCCAGGAGAGTTCAAGACTTTTGTTATTTGTGGGTGATGTTTGTTTGAAGAGGTGGGCTAAATTCTGAGGCAGGAGGACAAAGTAGGAAGACTGCTAAGGTTTGAGCAAAGCTTCTGTCTCACTGTTCCAAGATGTCAGTGCTGATCTAAAATATACGTGCTTCTCTGAACAGCAAACCCTATTATTTACCCTACCTGCTTCCCCAGAAGAAAACTGAGAAATCAGCAGGAGAAGAAAGTTAACTTGGGCAGGCTTTTTGGAGACTTATTTCTGTCTATCTTCCATGTTCATATCCTATTCTCTAGCAATGATTCTGACTTAATCTTTTGTTTGTACTTGTGGTTTTTGTTTGTTTGTTTATTTTTACTGTTAGTGTTAGGTTCTTTAGCAACTAGATAATAGGTTCACTAGGTTGGCTCCTGGATATGTATATGGATTGATAGTTTGAGAAAAGTGAACCTCTTTTGGAATTAATTGTAACTATTTGTTGAATATCACAGCCCATAAATTTTAAATGTTAGAATAATGTTTCTAAGTAAAACTTATGAAATTCTATTAAATCTATTTGTTACAGCTGAAATTTTGTATTTTAAATAATTCTTTTAAAGTCATAAGTTAGAAATAAAGAAATGCTTAAAAACTTCAGATTTGGTTTAAGTGTAAGTCTTAACACCAAATCACATGTAAATTCCCAGAGTGATTTGCTATTCTCTTGTTATAGAGTGACATTCCTACAGCCCAGAGGAAGCGGTTTACCAGAGTAGAAATGGCCCGAGTTCTCATGGAGAGAAACCAGTACAAAGAGAGACTGATGGAGCTTCAAGAAGCTGTTCGATGGACAGAGATGATCCGGTCGGCATGAGTAGTGCCCTGCTGTTTCAGTAGATCAGTGTGTTCCTTCACTGTCAGCCATACCCTAGGGGCCTGAGGGTTCACTAGGAGAAACCTGCTCAGTTAGTATTTAGGTTAATAATAGAACAAGATCAAGGATGTCCCTCAGCCTTAGGGACTGTGTCTGAGATAGTACAGGACCTTGGAGGATAATCTCATAACTTGTAAGAGAAATTGTTGTTACTTGGGAATAATGGTCATTTTTCCAAAAAAAAAAAAAAAAAGGAAATAATATTCTTTCTCAATGTCAATTTCACATGCAGTATATGAAAAATATATATAGTATCTTCCTATTAAATATACTTATTTGACTGCCCCCTCCTTTCTCTTCATGTAAAAATATATTTTCCTTTGGCATCTTTCAGTCAATCAAATCTGTTTTTATCATTACTGTGTTTTAATGTTCCATATTCATGGAGTTGAGTGCCAGTGTGTGCATACAATGCTGTACAGTCAGGTCCAGCCTCCTGCTATGCACTCTCCATCCTATCAGCCTCTAGCAATCACTCTTTGCAATCAAACTGATTTCCTTTTTAAACTCTTTGAGAGGACACTTACTTGTCCTTTATTGGCTCTTAAAGCTCAGTGCTGCCATCTAGTGGTCATGGTCTTAGTAGGTCTTCCCTCCTTGAATTCAGAAACAGCTATAGAAAAGTTTGTCTGGGTTTGGTGACTATATATGGGGCAGGCTCTGGTTGGCCTTTCCTTCAGTCCCTGCTCCACATTTTTTTGTCTCCGTATTTGCTCCCATGAGTATTTTGTTCCCCTTTCTTAGAAAGACTGAAGCACCCACACTTTGGTCTCCTTTCTTCTTGAGCTTCATGTGGTCTGTGAATTGTATCTTGGTTATTCCAAGCTTTTGGGCTAATATTCACTTATCAGTGAGTGCATACCATGTGTGTTCTTTTGTGATTGGGTTACCTCACTCAGGATGATATTTTCTAGTTCCATCCATTTGCCTAAGAATTTCATGAAGTCATTGTTTTTAATAGCTGAGTAGTACTCCACTGTGTAAATGTACCACATTTTCTTTATCCATTCCTCTGTTGAGGTACATCTGGGGTCTTTCCAGCTTCTGGCTATTATAAATAAGGCTACTATGAACATAGTGGAGCATGTGTCCTTATTATATGTTGGAAAGTCTTTTGGGTATATGCCCAGGAGTGGTATAGCTGGGTTCTCAGGTAGAATTATGTCCAGTTTGGAACCTCAAAACTGATTTCCAGAGTGGTTGTACCAGCTTGCAATCCCACCAACAATGGAGGAATGTTCCTCTTTCTCCACATCCTTGCCAGCATATGATGTCACCTGAGTTTTTGATCTTAGACATTCTGACTGATGTGAGGTGAAATCTCAGGGTTGTTTTGATTTGCATTTCCCTGATGACTAAGGATGTTAAACATTTCTTTAGGTGCTTCTTGGCCATTTGATATTCCTCAGTTATAAATTCTTTGTTTAGCTCTGTACCTCATATAGTTGTCTCCCGAGAGGCTCTGCCAGAGCCTGGAAAATACAGAGGTGAATGCTCTCAGCCAACCATTGGACTGAGCATGGGATTCCCCAATGGAGGAGTTAGAGAAAGGACTAAAAGAGCTGAAGGGGTTTGCAACCCCATAGGAAGAACAACAATGCAACCAACCAGACCCCCCACAGAGCTCACAGGGACTAAACCACCAACTAAGGAGTACACATGGAGGGACCCATGGCTCCAGCTGCACATATTGCAGAGAATGGCCTTGTCAGGCATCAGTGAGAGGAGAGGCCCATGGTCCTGTGAAGGCTTGATGCCTCAGTGTAGGGGCATTCAATGGCAAGGAGGTGGGAGTGGGTGGGTAGATAGGGGAACACTCTCATAGAAGCAGGGAGCTGGGAGATAGGATGTGAGGTTTCAGGGGCGGGGAACCGGGAAAGGAGATAACATTTGAAATGTAAATAAGAAAATATCCAATAAAAGAAGGTTTTCATAAAAAAGAAAATATTCAATAAAAGAATTTATCCCTTGCAAAAAGAAAAAAGAAAAGTTTGTCAACTGACTTTCCATTAATTTATTCGTATTCTTGAGTTTGGATTATCACATCAAGTTTATACATTGTTTTTAAGTCTGTAAACCTAACCTCCAGCCCTTACCCCCTCATACACACATCATTTTTAGCACCACTTACTTGTTAAGTAGCCTACCAGAGCAGTGCAGTTCCAAGCTGTTTTGTGAAAGTTTAGAGTACAGATAAAAGAAACCTTAAAGTAAGAACAGGAATTTGTAAAGCAGTATTTTAAAGAAGGAGCTAGAGTATATCTTTTCTTTGCTTTGATTGTTGGTTTGTTCTTTGAGAGAGGGTCTTATTCCAAACTGGCTCCAAACTTGCAATCCTTCCACCTCAGTCCCTGAATGCTGGGATTAGAGTTGCGTGCTGTTACACCCGGCCTGAGTGCCAATGTTGTTCGTCAGAGCCCTACTCTTGTAGTCTAGCCACTTGAAAGATGAAGACAAGAGGTGTTCTTGAGACCAAGAGTTCAGGGCTAGTCAGAACAGCAGAGTAACTCCATGTTTCTTAATAACAACTATAACAAGAAAGGGGAGAAGACTTAAATAACAAAACTGAGACTTATTGGCTATTTGTCTAACATAGGAATGCTCTAACAAGAGTCTTAGCTCTTAAGAAGGTCTAACATTCTATCTAAGCAGGGTTTGACTTAGCGGGCCTTCTCATGAAAGGTCAGAGCAACTTACTTGCTTAAGTTAGTTAATAGGAGTTAAGTTGGTTCACTCTCTTCTATTTCATGAGTTTCTTAGAACACCTATCTAATAATTTGTTTGTTTGTTTAGGGCCTCACGAGAAAATCCAGCTATGCAAGAAAAGAAAAGGTCAAGCATCTGGCAATTGTGAGTATAATAAGGGCCGGAGTCAGAGGTGACACTTGGGACAAGAACGCTATACTGACTCTTCCCAGTTGGGAGGAAATAGCTAAACTGAAATTCTTCTCTTTAATATACAGCATGCCAACTCGGTAAGGCTGTGCTTCAGGACCCAGAGTAGGCTATCGTAAGCTGCACTGTGTTGGTTATGCTGTTGGTGGAATTTTCTGCTGATGTGCATAAGCCATGGGGAAACAGTTCTAAATGGCAGTTACAGGACTCCTCATCAAAGACATGATGAGAAATGTAGTATTTGTACTGCTTGGTTAGTCTTGTGTGTGTTAAACTTGATTATGTTTGTACCAAAAGTACTGTGTGTTTATTGAAGTTAAAATTTAACCTTTTAAGATTAATCTGTTTACTGGAAGCATAAATGTTTTAAAACTGTGGACATGAAAATAGTTCCTTAAGTTGAGCTTAGAAAATTCATGCTATGAGTTAACTTGGTGATGTGTGTTCCCAGTGTAGCAGACCTTTGTATGCGCTGCACACTAAGCTTTGGCTGTCATCACAGTCATCCCCCTGCTGCTCACTGACCACTGTGACTTTGTCCCACATAGGACCTAGCTAGCCAAGGAACCTTTGTATTGTACTTGTTTGTAGGAGCTTTCAGTACACAAGAGCATCTCTTTCATTATGGAACTTGCTTATATCTAGCATTCTAAGCAGTAGCTATTCCCCCGAGTGTCCAAGTTTGGTTGTGACTGACTGCTAAGTCTGTAGTATAACCATAAAACTGGTTTTGCTAATGTCTAACTCACTGCCTTGTAAAGTTTTGAAATTTTCTTGATTATAAAAATTTATGGAAAATTGGGGCTTGGTTTTTACAATGCATGTAATAGACATATCTGTGGGTTCTGTTTGTTTGCCTCTTTTATTTTGTTAGTTTCAGCCGACTTTTTAGCTCTTCAAGTAATGCAACAAAGAAGCCTGAACCCCCTGTTAACCTGAAGTACAATGCCCCCACCTCTCACGTGACTCCCTCTGTGAAGAAAAGGAGCAGCACTTTATCTCAGCTCCCTGGTGATAAGTCCAAGGCATTTGACTTCCTTAGTGAGGAGTAAGTATGCCAAGCAGTGCACAGAGTGCTAGGACCTGTCACCCTTACTTAACTCCTCAGTAACTTGAAAGAGACTGTAGCCAGGCATAATAGCTTACGTTATCCTGTACACAGTGGTGAGAGAGGAGAATCATCACTAGTTCATTGCCAGCCTTGTCTATATAGACAGTTCAAGGCTAGCATCAGCTATACACATAAACTCTGTCTTCAGAACAGAGGGGACTATTTTGTGTGTTGGAGTTATGGATAGAAATGGAAAGAAGAAAAAAGAAGGATGGGTTTCTATAGTGCAGATGGATGCTTTTAAGTAAATTGTCTGTAGAGCTTAGCAATGTAATTCTAAACCTATGAAAGCTGAGGCAGGAGGATTCTAATTTTTAGGTCATCCTGGGTCACAGAGTGAGACTCTGCCCCAAAATAAGTGAGTGAATGAATGAATGAATAACTTGTAGCCAGTGTTTCTTATGAAAATTACACTTCAGGACTAGTGAGCTGGCTCAGCAGGTAAAGGTGCTGCCAACCTTGATAAACTGAGATCCATTCCTTGGACATATATATTGGAAGGAATGCGTACTCTTCTGGCCTCTGACGGCACTAGGCATGCACATAGTACACAGACATCCATGCAGGCAAAACACTCAAAACACATAAAACTAAAAGAATTAAAACTAAATTTTAAAAAAAAATCAAAAGAGGGTGTAGAATATAAGAGTTTAACTTAATCATCTTCAACAACGGCATTAGAAAATTCTCAGTATTTGTTAAGAAAAGGAAGATCCCAAATTACTTCAGAAGTTTATGCTTTTAAATATAACACCTGAAACTTCATAAGTTTGATGACTAATAACTCAGTTTAATATAACATGCTGCTTATTCTCCATCGAAGGCTGGTTTCACAAACATGTAAAAATCAGCTTTGGTATAATTTTGTGTGTGTGTGTGTGTGTGTATTGTATACAAGGCTCTAGAGTATAGTCAAGGATGACTCAAATGCTGGGATTAGAGGTTTTGTTGCATTCTCTTAATTAAAACTGCAAATGTCTCCTTTTAGAACTGAGGCTAGTTTAGCCTCCCGCAGAGAGCAAAAGAGAGAGCAGTATCGGCAGGTGAAGGCTCATGTTCAGAAGGAAGATGGCCGAGTGCAAGCTTTCGGCTGGAGTCTGCCTCAGAAGTACAAACAGGTACTTGGGGCTGTGACCAGCCTGTCTAGCAGGGCGTGCAGGTCGGGAAGAGTGTGCTTGCACGTGAACTGGAAGCAGTGTCCTAGATTCCTCATCTCAGCTTGCTTAGATTTGGTGTGTTTAGGCAAATGAGGATGATATAGGCTTTGGGGGCTGTTTTTTTTAGAGCCCTAGAATGTAAATAAGCATTCTAACTCCGAAAAGACTAAGCACTTTTGTGTATAAACATGTAGTAGATGCACATGTGAATTTCTACCTCCTGCTGAGCTCTTGTCTTACTATATGCAATTGCTGCTTGAGTTTTTGCTTATTTGTCAAGTAAGAATGACAGAATCGAGCTTGAGGTTGATTTAAGGAAAAAGTATGTCGCTGCCATGCGTGCTCATGTTTCACTGGTTCTGTAATTTCAGGGTTAATTGGGTTTACTGATGTGTCCCTATTAGGTAGCCAATGGTCAAGGGGAAAATAAGATGAAAAATTTACCTGTGCCTGTCTATCTCAGACCACTAGACGAAAAAGATGCGTCTATGAAGGTAAGCTAACCGTAACCCTGAGGAGAGACTCAAACTGCAGTTAGACTTCCCACCCTAAAAACTATTTAAACACTGCTTTTGTAGTGAATTGATTGTTCATTTTAAAACTTGGTTATTTTTGTATTTTGAGACAGAATCGCTGTACACTCCAGGCTGGCCTTGAACTCTATTTTTTTCTTCCATGTTCTAGTCTTGAACTCTTTCACACTGCCTCGTTCTCCTAAGTGCATGTGCTACCACATCTCATGAACAGTACTAGAGTATATTGAAATACCTGTGGTTCTACCTATAGTTATCTTTTAAAAGGTGAAATTTTTCTTACTATTTATGAAGAAAAAAAGTGACATAATAACTTTCTCTCTGCCCTCTGCCTCTGAGAAGCTGTGGTGTGCTGTAGGAGTCAATTTATCTGGTGGCAAGACAAGAGATGGCGGGTCTGTTGTTGGAGCAAGTGTATTTTATAAGGATGTTGCTGGTCTGGACACCGAAGGCAGTAAACAGCGGAGTGCATCTCAGAGTAGTTTAGACAAGTTGGATCAAGAACTCAAGGTAAGTCCACACTGATACCTGACTTCCTGATTAATGAGTGTAAGACTTGCTTGAGGCAACCTATCGTGGGGATTACTGTGCACTTATCTTCCCCCAGATATCCCTTTAACATTCATTACATTGAGGTATTATTTACACATATTCAAGTGACTACAACTCCATTGTGCCAAATGTATATAACCAACCTGCTTTAACTACTAAGTTTTAATCCAGAAATACGTATAAGCAATTATAATTTGACCCTTCCAAATAATCTTGAAATAATATTGTATTTTAGCATAAGAACACAGTCTTACAAATATTTGCACATTCACATAATTTTAACCATTTTCCTCTGCTCACTCAGGAACAGCAGAAAGAATTAAAACATCAAGAGGAGTTGTCCAGTCAAGTCTGGATCTGTACCAGCACCCACTCAACTACCAAGGTTATCATCATCGATGCTGTTCAGCCTGGCAACATCCTAGATAGTTTCACTGTTTGCAATTCTCATGTTCTGTGCATTGCCAGTGTCCCAGGTAAAGCAAGACTCTGCCGCCTCCCTCCCTGTATTCCCCTGCACCTCCTTTCGGGTGGAGATGGGTGTGGAGTTGTGGAAATTGATAATAGTTGTGTTCCTATGTTTGTGGTTACAGACTTTGCGTTCTAGTAAGAGATGATTTAAAATAGACTAGAAGCCATTGAATAACTATGTTTTTTAGCTATTTAAAAATCATGTGAATAGTATTTAAAAAATGGCACTATGATTCCAGGTGGAAATGGCACACACCTTTAATCTCAGCACTTGGGAAGTAGAGACAGGTTCTCTGTGAGTTCAAAGCCAGCTGGTTTACAGAGTGAGTTCCAAGGTAACCAGGGCTACACAGAGAAGACCTGTCTGGAAAACAAATGGCAATATGTAAGGAGAGCTGGTTGATAGAAGAGGAGAAAGGCCAGCTGAAGTCCTGGAATCAATGTGTAAAATTAAAACAATAGTTCAGAAATATTAGTCAGCCATAAAAGAAATGACACTCTTCCCCCCCCTGTTATTTAATTGTGGTTGAAATACTTTTTTTTTTCCCTTGAGAAAAAGTCAGCCTGAACCACATAGTGGATTGTGTCTCCAAAAGAAAACAAAAGGCTAAGCTGACAACTTTTATATCATTGAGAGAGAGAGAGAGAGAGAGAGAGAGAGAGAGAGAGAGAGAGAGAGAGAGAGAGAGAGAGAGAGAGAGAAAGAGAAAGAAGAAGAAAAGAAGAAGAAGAAGAAGAACAACAACAACAACAACAACTTTAAAGCTGGGTGATGGTGGCACATTTAATCCAGTACTTGGAAGGAAGGGGCAGGTGAATCTCCGAGGCCAGACTGGGCTATATTCGGATCAGGGCTACATAAAGAAACTCTCTCTAAATAAAATAAACAAACAAACAAATTAAATAAATAAATAATATATTTTAAAGTGATAAAAATGGCTTTCTGTTGTAAATGCTTAAATTTTTATATGTCTTACTAATATTTTAAGCCATTGCATGTCTTTTAATGATAGCATATAGAATACCATCTTAGCAATAATAATCGTAGTAATCATAATAAGTTAAAAACTTCTTGAGCACTTGGGAGGCAGAGACAGGCGAATCTCTGAGTTCGAGGCCAGCCTGGTCTACAGAGTTGAGTTCCAGGACAGCCAGGGCTACATAGAGAAACCCTGTCTCAAAAAAACAAACAAAACAAACAGAAAAGAACAAAATTACCTTTTACATGTTTTTATTAGAATATGAACTAATAGAAATATTATTTTACCTCTAAATTACTTTTTTGTTTTATCAAGATTACTTTAAATTAATTTAACACTGTCTTGTTTTGTTTTGCTTTGTTTTGGAGACAGGGTTTCTCTGTGCAGCCCTGTCTGTCCTGGAACTCACTCTGTAGACCAAGCTGTTCTCGAAGAGATCTGCCTGCCTCTGCCTCCCAAGTACTGAGATTGAAGGCGTGTGCCACCACTGCCCAGCTAACACTGCCTTCTTGATGGTATATTCTAGTAGCTGTATGGTTCACCTGTATATTCTTACTTCAAACCTAGGGTCGCCTTAATAGAAAGAAGCTGCTAATTGTTCACTGGGTATTCAAAGAAAATTGTTTTGTTTTGTTTTCAGGAGCTCGGGAAACAGACTACCCTGCAGGAGAAGAACTTTCTGAATCTGGTCAGGTGGACAAAGCATCATTGTGTGGAAGCATGACCAGTAACAGCTCTGCAGAGATGGACAGCTTGCTGGGAGGCATCACAGTAGTTGGGTGCTCCACAGAAGGACTGACAGGAGCTGCTACTTCCCCAAGTACCAACGGTGCTTCTCCTGTGATTGAAAAGCCGCCAGGTACACCTTTGGAGAATCTGAGTCTCTTTTGAGAGTGTCACATTACAGACTTGTTAATCTTAAAGTAGCCAAGGTAAAAGAGTTGGAAGAAGATGCTGTAGTGCCCATGTTAGAGAAAGAACTGTCCATGTCATTTTGCAATGCCTAGGAGGGTTCAGTGGAGTAGAGTTCCAGAGCAGGGGTAGTGTAGTAAATGGATGGAGTAGAAAGACTCATTCAGCATAGAGTGAGTGGCTTCTGTTTTTACAGAAATGGAAACGGAAAATAGTGAAGTTGATGAAAATATTCCAACAGCAGAAGAAGCAACTGAAGCCACAGAGGGCAATGCAGGGTCCACTGAAGACACTGTGGACATCTCCCAGCCTGGTGTGTACACAGAGCATGTGTTTACAGATCCACTGGGAGTTCAGATCCCAGAAGACCTCTCCCCAGTGTTTCAGTCAAGGTATGCATCCGAAATCAGTAACTTGAGGGAGTCTGCACAAATAGAAGGAATCAGAATCATGTCACATAGCCAGAATACCCACTAATTGACATCCTTAGAGGGAGCCAAAAGATGTTTTGTTCTCTCCAGAGATTTTTCCATCCATTTCTTAACTATATTTTCTAACTTTTAAAAAAATGGAACAAATACATACCCTTGTACATACAGATATGAGTCTATGTCTCAGTCATTTTCCCTTCTGGATTACAGTGTCCATTGTGGTGTTCTACCTTGCATCCTGTCAGTGATTCTGGTTGTTCTGGTAGTTCTCTCTGTGCCTACTCCCACCCCACTTACCAGAGTTAGCCACTCTTTACATTTGTCATAGTTTGATTTTTTTTTTTCCAAAATGGACTTGAGTTTAGTTCTCATGCACGTTTTGTTGGTGAGGCCTCTACTTTAAAGGGCTGTTTAATCCAGAGCCATTTAGTATGTTTTTTTCTATCCCGTTAGATACAGCTCTTGGTAAACTGGTTTCTTTCCAAGTTTGTTTTTCTTAGTATATAGAGCAACCAAGAATTTATTAGCATTTAAATCATGTTTTGAATTTGATACCCCAGTTTTACATCATCCACCTACTATGCCCTGACAATCCGAAAGAAGAGGTTTATGATGGAATATAAAAGGATTTTACTGTAATTTATTTTATAAAATTGATTATATGTTAAAAATTAAATATCACCTCCTCTGGGAGTGAATGGTTTTAAAACAAAGTATTTCTCCCTTCTTTGTCCTACCTACGCCAGAAAAAAAAACTGTTATAAACTTTAAAATAGCAACAGGACCATAAATTTTTCTGTCTTGTTTTAGTTTTTGTTTTTTCTTCTTTTTGGCAGCCATTATTAAAGTCTTAAATGTTAACTGATGAAGTTTATTACTATATCTTATTCCCCTTTCTCCATTTTGAGCTTCCTAGTTTGTTAGTATTTCTGGTACAGTTATTGAACTACGTAATGTGTAAACATTTAATACTGACTTTTCTGGAATCTCAGTGTTTGTTCATTGTAGTAAGCTTAAATGTAGAACTGCTCAGTTCTTGAAAACGAAAGCCGAATATACTTAGTGTGGGTTTTTCCCTTTTGCCTCATTTCCTCAGTAATGACTCAGATGTGTACAAAGATCAAATATCAGTTTTGCCAAATGAACAAGACCTTGCAAGAGAAGAAGCTCAGAAAATGAGTAGTCTTTTACCAACCATGTGGCTTGGAGCTCAGAATGGCTGGTAAGTACCAGTGTTCTAACATGACATAGCCTTAGTCTTTATTTCTACAGAAAATGAGCCAGTCATGATAATGCAGGCCTATAATCTCAGCATGTGGGAGGTTAAGGCAGGAGGATTGCAAGTTGAAGGTCAGCTTGGGCCACAGAACCTTCCATGTTAGACTTGGCTATGTGTAACACCTTCACAAAAACAAAAACTCTAAGTAAGAGATAAATGAAATGTAGTATACATTGTTTTTAATAGCTGAGTAACACTCCATTGTGTAAATGTACCACATTTTCTGTATCTATTCCTCTGTTGAGGGATATCTGGGTTCTTTCTAGCATCTGGCTATTATAAATAAGGCTGCTATGAACATAGTGGAGCATGTGTCCTTATTACCAGTTGGAAGATCTTCTGGGTATATGCCCAGGAGAGGTATTGCTGGATCTTCCGGTAGTACTATGTCCAATTTTCTGAGGAACTGCCAGACTGACTTCCAGAGTGGTTGTACAAGCTTGCAATCCCACCAGCAATGGAGGAGTGTTCCTCTTTCTCCACATCCTCGCCAGCATCTGCTGTCACCTGAATTTTTGATCTTAGCCATTCTGACTGGTGTGAGGTGGAATCTCAGGGTTGTTTTGATTTGTATTTCCCTGATGATTAAGGATGTTGAACACTTTTTCAGGTGCTTCTCAGCCCTTCTGTATTCCTCTGTTGAGAATTCTTTGTTTAGCTCTGTGGAGTACTACTCAGCTATTAAAAATAATGAATTTATGAAATTCTTGGGCAAATGAATGTATTTGGAGGATATCAGCCTTAGTGAGGTAACCCAATCACAAAAGAAGTCACTTAATGTGCACTCACTTGATAAGTGGATATTAGCCCAGAAACTTAGAATACCCAAGATACAATTTGCAAAACACAAGAAAATCAAGAAGAAAGACCAACGTGTGGATACTTCATTCCTCCTTAGAATAGGGAACAAAATACCCATAGAAGGAGTTACAGAGACAAAGTTTGGAGCTAAGACAAAAGGATGGACCATCCAGAGACTACCCCACCCGGGGATCCATCCCATAATCAGCCACCAAACACAGAAACTATTGCATATGCCAGCAAGATTTTGTTGAAAGGACCCTGATATAGCTATCTCATGTGAGGCTATGCCAGTGTCTGACAAATACAGAAGTGGATGCTCACAGTCATCTATTGGATGGAACATAGGGCCCTCAATGGAAGAGCTAGAGAAGGTACCCAAGGAGCTGAAGGGNTCTGCAACCCTATAGGTGGAACAATAATATGAACTAACCAATACCCCCAGAGCTCGTGTCTCTAGCTGCATATGTAGCAGAAGATAGCCTAGTTGGCCATCATTGGGAAGAGAGGCGCCTTTGTCTTGCAAACTTTTTATACCCCAGTACAGGGGAACGCCAGGGCCAAGAAGTGGGAGTGGGTGGGTAGGGGAGCAGGGCGGGGGGGAGAGTATAGGGGACTTTCAGGATAGCATTTGAAATGTAAATAAAGAAAATATCTAATAAAAAAAGAAATGTAGTAAACATTAATATAAAGAAAATGTAGATTAATACAAAAACTTTTATATCCACACAAAACTAGACTTTCATTAGTTTTAAATGGTAAACCTTTTCTTTGTCACAGCATGTTCTCTTTATGTAATATTCATAGGAAGAAAGGTAAATAGGATTTTAAAAGCTGAGTCAGACATGGTAGTACATGTCTATAATCTCAGCACACAGTGAGACAGATACCCTGGCTTAAAACAAAACCCTGTCTCAAAGAAAAAAGTATATGTGGATGTTTGTCTTTTCCATAGCATCTGACTTAGCCTGCAGGCCACAGTCAGCCACTGATGTGAATCACTCTGACATTCAGTAGTTCTATGTAATAGAGATGTAAGATTAATCATGATATGGGTTTTGTGCAGATAAGGCATGGGGCAACCCTGAGTTAGGTGGTGACATTGGCTAATGCTTAGTATTAATAGAGGTTGTAGCTTTTGGCTAGTCATGCGCTTCTGTTTGTGTAGATAGCCTGTTTTTCTGTCTTAGGCACTGATTCTCTCTCCTCCATTCTCCCCTCATCTCTGTCTTTATGTCTCCCTCCCTCTTCCCATCCTTCCTCTTTCTCTTTTCATACAAAAGTAGTAAGCCATTTTCCTAAAAATTGAATGTTTTCCTGCTTTTTTCTTGGGGTGCCTGTAGTCTTTCTTAACTAGGACCATTGATGACTCTGTGCCTAACACTCTTGACTTCACTTTGCAGTTTGTATGTCCACTCATCTGTAGCCCAGTGGAGGAAATGTCTCCATTCCATTAAGCTCAAAGACTCAATTCTCAGTATTGTGTAAGTTTTGTTTTTTAAATTATTCCTTTAAGAAGTTTGTTTGTTTGTTTAAAGGCATTTGATCACATTACAGATGGTTGTGAGCCACCCGTGGTTGCTGGAAATTGAACTCATGACCTCTAGAAGAGCAGCTAGTTCTCTTAACGGCTGAGCCATCTTTCCAGCCCTAAACTTTTGATTTTGATGTAGTTTTAAGACTATGAAAGCTAATATGTATCTCATGATAAATGAGTATCTAAGCTTGAGGTTTTTGCTTGTTGTTTTTAACCATCACCTTAGTTCTTTTCTATTGTTCTGATAAAACACCACAACCAAGGAAACTTACAGAAGGAATGATTTGTTTGGGCTATGGATCTAGGGGGATAAAAGTCAACTCCATCGTGACAGGGAAGCCTGGCAGCAAGCAGGCTGGAGGATCAGGGTGTGGTACACTCACACCTAGGACTGCAAGTAGAAAGAAAGAGAGCAAGCTAGCAATGAAGTAAGTCTTTTAAACTTTGAAAGCCACCAACTGGGGACCAAGTATTCAAATACCCATAACTATAGGAGACAGCTCTTTCAGACCACCACAACCATCTTAATGGAACTAGAGAAACTGAATGGGAATGATGTTCTAAAGAAGGAAGTAGAGTACAAAACGTTTAAGTAGAAGACAATTTTCCAGATTGAATCTTCACTTTAGAGTTCTGTGTTTATTTCAGACTATTCCTTATAGGTCAGGAATACATTGATTGGGACATTGGTTGCTAGTTCCTTTTCCATAGGTTGACTAGTAAAATTCCAACAGTTTGTTCCTAAATCTACAGGTATAGCAGTAAATCATTAATCCACTCTGAGCTCCCAGTAGGTCTCGCATGCTCTCCACCCACCCACCCCCACCTAAGAGCTTTGGATTCACGAATGAAAGATACACACACACACACACACACACACACAACCTTTATGGTTTTGGTATGCCTTGATTAGTGCAATGGTTGGGCACACAACCCCCTCCAGTATTCCTGAGTTAATACTTGCTAAATCTATACTTTATCTCTGCTACCCCAAACTCAATCTGGGGAGTGACCGCTGGGACCACTTTCCCGTATTCTTAAATGTCAGTGGGCCTTGAATTTTGATCTTTCTGCTTCCCTGTCATGGTGAATCCATCCTACATCCCTCTCATGGAGGAATCCCTTCTCTCCCCTATGTTTCTTGCCTGAGAGTCCTAAAAGTCCTACCTCTCACCCTGCCTGGCCATTGCCCATTGGCAACTTTATTTCCCAATCAGACCCAACTTGGGGCAGGCTTCCTTTAGCCTATGTGCAGAACATTGTAAACAGGTTTTTTTGGGTAACACAATTAGCGTGAAAACACAAGCCACTACATACAGAACTGACTCTGTTCCAGTCAAGATGTGTGTCTGGCCTGTAGAGTTACATTGAGGTGTGATGAACGGAGATGCCTTGGGCTAGCTAGAAGGCAATATCTGGAGATAACCACACATGCTGTGCATTAGTTTCTGTGACTGCCCCCATAACAAGATGCTCAGAGTGAGCGGCCACATGTTCAAGTATTGGGTTAGTCTCTCAGTAACTCATGGTCCATTCTGTACTCCTGAGTGGAGGTTCTGAAATCCTTTTCCCTATTTGCAGACACGTGAAAGGAATTGTACTAGTGGCCCTGGCTGATGGCACCCTTGCAATCTTCCACAGAGGAGTTGGTAAGTTTTTATAATGTCATACACCAAAATGTTGCTTTGCAGAGCATTTTCAAGTAGATTGACTTACTGCATTTGAAAGAAATGATACATAAAAAGAGAATGAAGTTTTAAGTGAAATATTTGATATATATTAGTAAATACATGGATGGCTTTGTGAAGATTTATATTAGGTATTTCTGATGGACAAGTGTGTTTATTACAATGAACAATGAAGAGTTTAGCATTTTCTCTGTCCATATTTTATATGTACGTTATCTTTGTATGTATGCTTATAATGGATGTACATAGGTGTCCTGTAAGTGAATATGGGCATGCATTTGCTATGGGATGTGTGTGTTGTGACAGAACAGCTTTGTGTTAGTTGTTACCTCCTTACATTGTTCTAGATAGGGTCTTTTGTTATTTACTAATGTGTATGCCAGGCTAGCTGGCCTCCAAGTTTCCAGAAATTCTCCTGTTTCCGTCTCCTAGGAGAAGTGGGATAACAGATGCAAGCTACTCTCCCCTGTTTTACATAGATTCTGGGAGTCTAAGCTCAGTTCTTTATCCTCGCCCAACAAGCACTCTGTCTACTGAGCTATCCCCAGCTCTCTGATGCCCTTATGTAGTATAATACAGCAACTTTTTCATATGTTTAATTAGAAAACATTTGGCACGGATAATTTTTTATCCCTTTTTTATTTGTTTGTTTTGAGGCAGGATTTCTCTGTGTAGCTCTGGCTGTCCTGGAACTCACTCTGTAGAATATGCTGGCCTCAGATTCACAGAAGTCCACTTGCCTCTGCCTCTCAAGTGCTGGGAATAAACGTCTACACTACCATGCTCAGCATATTTGTTTGAGTTTAAAGATTTATAGCCCTGGCTAGCCTGAAACTTGTTGTGTAGACCAGGCTGGCCTTAAACTCACAGAGATTCATTTGTTTCTGCCTCCTGAGTGGAGGCTTTAAAAGTACATGCTATCACACACAGCCTTAACCCTTTTTTAAAAATTATTTATTTATTTTTAATTTTATAAGCATTAACTGATATACTACCTGCATGCATGTCTATGTAATAGAGTTGGATTCCCCTAGAACTGGAGTTACAAACAGTTGTGTGAGCTGCTATATGGGTGCTAGAAATATAACCCAGGTCCTCTGGAAGAGCAGCCAGTGCTCTTACCTCTGGGCCATCTCTCCAGCTCTGCCCTAATTTTCTAAAAATTAAGAAATAATTTCTGTCTATTTCATTTGAGAAAAATTTTGTTTTGTTTGAGAAAGAGTCTCATTCTATAGCCCAGATTAGCCTAGAGTTAACATTCTTCTTATCTTAACCTCCCAGTACTGAAAAGGGGGGTGT
Organism: Mus pahari; assembly: GCF_900095145.1. NCBI lineage: Eukaryota > Metazoa > Chordata > Mammalia > Rodentia > Muridae > Mus > Mus pahari. The sequence goes on from NC_034603.1 coordinate 61,518,124, forward strand.
GGGTGAAGAATAAAATCTGGAGTGTAAGGCAGATAAATAGATAGATGATTGATTGATTGATTGATAGGTAGATAGGAAGGAAGGAAGAATAAATAAATAAATAAATTCGTGCCACCAAGCCTGGCTTAAAAACATTACTTTTAGATTTATTTACTTTTTAAAAAAATCTATGTGTATGCATGCGTCTCTATGAGTTTACATGCACTACAAATATGTATGTTCCTACAGAAGCCAAAGGGTATCAGATTCATTGGAACTGTAGTTATAGGCAGTTGTGAGTCATCTGTGGATGCTAGGAACCAAACATGGTTTGCAAGAGCAGGAAGTGCTCTTAATTGTTTCTAGCTCATAAGCCCCCAGTTATCTTTCAATTGAGTACAGTTTAATCATTTTTCCTATTACATTATTTTTACAATTATAGGTAAAGATGTAGTGACTTGAGAAAGTCTGTCTCAAATAGGGTGAATTAAGGAAAATCTGTATCATTATAACTAACCTTGCTATGTGTGTCATCCAAAAATAATTATCCACTAGGTTGAAGGTCAAGCAAAAAGGAAAACTATGTAAAAAGGAAAACTAATTGGGTTTTAATGAAATCCTCTGTCCTTATTAGCATACAGATGTGTTAGGGAGATGATACTTAGGCTCCTGGGACGGATTTATATGTAGAGATTGCTTGTTAATGACTGTGTCATCACAGAGAGGAGGCTGTATGTCCCCATCTCTGGTCTTCTCTAGAATTTTCTGTATTTAAACTTCACAAGCTGTGGCTTAGTTAGGGTTTTACTTTTATGAACAAACACCATGACCACGTCAACTCTTATAAAGGACACACATTTAATTGGGGCTGGCTTACAGGTTCAGTGGCTCAGTTTATTATTATCAAGGTGGGAGCATGGCAGAGTCCAGGCAGGCACGGAACAGGAGGAGCTTTGAGTTCTATATCTTCATCCAAAGGAAGCTAGGAGCAGACTGAATTCCAAGTGGCTGGGAAGAGGGTCTTAAAGCCCACTTCCACAGTGACACACTTCCTCCAACAAGGCCACACCTCCTAACAGTGCTACTCTCTGGGCCAAGCATCTTCAAATCACCACACACTCTTATGAGGAATTCTGTTGTCTTCTTCTTTACTTGACAGTAATGAAGGAAACTGAGGCCAGCATTTTAATCACTTACTCACATACCCTTAGTCAGTGAAAAGACTGAAAAAAGTGAAATAATAGAAGTTTTGATAAGTAGAAAAATTATATTTGCAGAATAAAACAAAATTTATACACACACACATATGGGATCAATATCAAGTCTTGCTATTGGGTTCAAAAGAGCAAGAGATTTCTAAGGAGTCAGGATTATCTAAAGGTTGACTATCAGCTCAGTAAGATGTGATTAATGCTAAAGCCTCCAGAAACATAGTGTCTATCACTGGGCTGGTGATAATCCTACATATGCAATGGGATTCAATAAAGTGGAATTAACATGAAGGATTTGTAAAGAATGATAGGTATAACATACACAAGAATGCTTAGTTTGAAAAGATATAGAAAGCCAGGTGGTGATGGTGCACACCTTTAATTTCAGTACTCAGGAGGCAGAGGCAGGCAGATCTCTTAATTTTTGAGGCCAGCCTGGTCTAATGAGTGAGTTCCAGAACAGCCAAGGCTAAACAGCTTAGACCTGTGTCGAAAAACAAAAATAATAACAACAAAAACATAGAAATAAAGTCAGGGTTATATTTATTCATTGTCTTTCCATTAGGCAAAACTACAGACTAATGGGTGATTAAATGCATGTGTCATGTCAGCCCTCAGTGTTTTTAATTTCTCAGCATTTTGGATTTCAGATTTATAAATTATAGATACCCAGATTGTATGAATAGTTCCTAACATGTTAGCAATGAGTTGCCTTCAATTTCTTCCTAAGAATCCATCACAATGCAAGTAAGGAGATATAGCCCCCCTCCCCCAACTAACTATCTGTTCTTGTGCATGTTATGTGCAGGTACATGCTACTAGAGATTGGGCCCAGAGTCTTGCATGTGTGACACAAGTACTCTACCTCTAAGTCATGCCGCAAGCCCTAAGTCCATTCTAATTCTAAAAAAACTTACCATATTCAAACAAACTATGCCTGATTTGTCACAAAACTGCTTTTTCTTTTAAAACTAGATCTCAGTAAGTATCCATGGTTAGCCTGGAACTTACTATATAAACCAGGATGACCTTGAATTCAAAGTCTGCTTGCTTATGACTCCCAGTGGTGGGATAAAGGTGTGCACCACCATACCGAACTACATTATCACTTTAGGAAACATGCTTTAGTAGTGAGTGGCAGGTTGGAGCAGATGTTTTGTGATCTCTTCCAGCTTTGTAGCTTATACAGATAAAAGTATACTTAATATATGGTGCTTTGAGTACCTCATCAATAAAAAGTGGGATGATTAACTATAATCTGCTTCTTGTTTTAAAGATGGACAGTGGGATCTGTCAAACTATCACCTTTTAGACCTTGGACGTCCTCATCACTCCATACGATGCATGACTGTGGTACATGACAAAGTCTGGTGTGGCTATAGGAACAAAATCTATGTGGTTCAACCAAAGGCTATGAAGATAGAGGCAAGTTAACCTGTATTTTGGGTACATACTAAATTGGTATTCGCAGAGAGATGCTTTCCCAGCTCTGCATTTAAAGGGCACTTCAGATAGAGCTTTGGATGTCTTAGCTTTCTCTATTCCTTTACTTCCCTTGTCATTTTGGGCTATGAGGTTAGGAAATGATGGGGTTTTGGTTTTGTTTTTTGATTGTTTTTTTTTTTTTTTTGGTTGTCTTTGGTTCTATTTTATTTTGTTTTTAAGGACAGAGGATTCACACATAAAGGTTTGTATGTATTTGTGTATGTATTTTATTTGAGTATGTGTTTTTTGAGACAAAGTCTATCTACATAGTCCTGGCTATCCTGGAACTCACTATGTAGACCATGCTGACCTCAGAGATCCACTTGCTTCTGCCTCCTGAGTGCTGGGATGCTGTGTGCACCATCGTGCTGGTTGACTCTGCGGTTCCTGATATGTCTGGTCATACAAGGGTTGGTTGAGAGGATTCATGAGTTCCTTCGCCTCTACCCCATGTATGTTTACAATCTTCTGCATATGTATCACACACTGAGAAATAACATTACAGTGAAAGGCTTTATAAAAACAAGATTTTAAATTTTGGTCACAGTGTATCCATTCTTACTGTCTTAAGAAAATGACAATAGGAAAGTTTTAAGGTAAGACTTGTATTTCTTCCTGCCCATGTCTCATTTTCTTCCTTAGGAATCTCCTAGTTAGATAGTGCTATCTATGATGGCACCCTCCCATAACGAGGGTAAGGTAGCCTAGGCTAGCCCTTCTGCCAAATCCATTCCACAGGTAACCATTTGGTATTTATTTTTCATGGATGCTCCTTATACAACGATGTGGGTTCCTTTTAGTTTAGTTACCCATAGGATCTTAATTCTCATTGCTCTATAACAATGCCAAATCCTGACGCCACCTCTCTGAACACCATACATAGTCTGGATGGCCAGCATTGTTTATTTAAGGTAATCCCCTGTATAGTGCTGAAGCCCAGCTCCACTTGGTTCTGTTGTTGTCTCACTATTGAGCCACAATCTCACTCTGGCCATGAACTCACAGCAGGTCTCCTGTCTCAGACTTCCAAGTGCTAGGATTACAGGTGTTAGCCACCATGCCCAACTACTACTTGGTCCTTTGTTTTTATTGGGGGGGGAAGATATGGGGAGGATTGCATTCTGTGGTGGAAGAACTTATGGGGGGAACAGTCATACAAGATAAGCATATTTAGACTCCTTTAATAAACAGTCATCAGATTATTGGGCAGATTAGCAGGTTTTGGGGTTTTTGTTTTTGTTTTTTTTTAATGTGCTTTGGTGTTTTTGCCTCCATGTATGTTTGTATTGAGAATGTTGGATCCCCTGGAACTGGAGTTAGAGACAGTTGTGACCTGCCATGTAGGTGCTGGGAATTGAACCTAGGTCCTCTGGAAGAGCAGACAGTGCTCTTAACCACAGTTTAACCGTCTCCAGCCCCAGTTTAGTAGGTTTTAAATGACTTTCTGTGAGACAAAAGTAAGTTCATTAGTCAGGCATGATGGTACATGCCTTTAGTCCCTGCACTTAGGAGAAAGAAGCAGGCAGATCTCTGAGTTCAAGCTCAACCTGGTCTACATACAGTATGAATTCTAGAACAGCCAGGGCTACACAAGGAAACCTTGTCCTGAAAAACAAAACAGACAATAATTTCATTATTTAACATCTCTTCTAGAAATCATTTGATGCACATCCCAGGAAGGAGAGCCAAGTACGGCAGCTTGCATGGGTGGGTGATGGTGTATGGGTCTCCATTCGTTTGGATTCCACGCTCCGCCTCTATCATGCACACACATACCAACATCTCCAGGATGTGGACATTGAGCCTTATGTAAGCAAAATGTTAGGTAAGCTTCCAAAATGTTTCCTTTTTGAAAATCAGTGGGAGTGTTTTATTTTGGTTTGTTTATGCAGTGTTGTGGCACTAACTCAGGGCCTTGTATATATTGAGCAGGTGGTCTACAACTACAGTTCAACTTCACTCTCCTCTAATGCTCTGAGAGAGTCACTGAATAGTTAACTGTCATCACTGGAAGTATTGGACACATATGCCAATGAATAGCATGGTTCTCAACTAGAATCTGTTTTGTTTTTTTCTTTCTCTCCTCATTCCTTACGTCTTTTGATCACCTGAAACTCGGTCAAATTTGAAACTACTTAAAGTCAAGTGCTTTATCTTGATCACTATCACCTTAGTCCAGGTTACAGTCCTTTTCCCCATTTGATACCTTTGGGTTTCCTAACTTGCCTTCTTCTTTCTGTACTCTTCTGTTCTCTACATAGTAAATAATGGGCACACGTATTCTGATGCACTTTGACTCTAGCCTTTAGGCTAAGTGACCTTTGGATCACCACAAGGAGACATTACATGGTCTAGTCTAGTTTCCCTTCTCAGTCTACCCATATTGACAAGTTCATTCCATTTCAGGGCCTTCACGTATCCTGTGTATCCTCACATGTCCTGTATATCCTCACGTCTTGTGTATCCTCGTGTACACAGTGTGCCCTCACATATACCGTGTACCCTTTTATGTACTGTGTGCCTTCACATGTACTGTGTATCCTCACACGTACTATGTGCCTTCACATGTACTGTCTACCTTAATATGTGCTGTGTGCCTTCACATGTACTGTATATCCTCTGCCTTGAAATTTTTTCTTGGTCTTTGTTTACTTACTCTCAGGGTCTTCTGTCATATTGAAGAGGGACCTTTATTTATGTCCTATATTTAAAGAAAACAAAACAAAACAGGAACGACAGAGTCTCACTGTAGCCCAGGTTGGCCTCAAACTCACAGAGACCTTTGCCTCTGCCTCTGCCTCTCCCTCTCCCTCTCCCTCTCCCTCTCCCTC
>NC_034603.1:61524315-61531268 GCF_900095145.1 Mus pahari
AAAAAAAAAAAAAAAAAAGCAAAAACAAACAAACAAAAAATTGCTAGCTTAGGCTGAACGGGAATTAAGATTGCTTCTTATGCCAGGCAGTGGTGGTGCACGCCTTTAATCCCAGCATTTGGGAGGCAGAGGCAGGTGGATTTCTGAGTTCAAGGCTAGCCTGGTCTACAGAGTAAGTTCTAAGACAGCCAAAAAAAAAAAAAAAAAAGGTTGCTTCTTACTTTGCTAGTGTGATCAGAACCGAAATTCTTTGAGTCACTGATGTTTGTCTCAAATGTTTCCTCAAAGTAAGAGAAATTATAAAAAATTCTTTTAAAATATAAAGGCTTGGGGCTGGAGAGATGGCTCAGAGGTTAAGAGCATTGACTGACTGACTGACTGTTCTTCTAGAGGTTCTGAGTTCAGTACCCAGCAACCACATGGTGGCTCACAACCATCTGTAACAAGATCTGACTCCCTCTTCTGGAGTGGCTGAAGACAGCTACAGTGTATTCATATACATAAAATAATACATCATTTTATACACACACACACACAACACACATACTTGTTTGTTCTTCCTAAGTTTTATATGGTATCCTAATACTCCTAAACTGATTTAGAGCCTAAGTCTGTAAACAAGAAAAAAGGTATGTTTTGTTAGCAAAGATTGACTTTTATACATGTAAAAAAAATTACAGCAAATTGAGAACCTTTTCCATTTTTAAAATCAAATGACATTTGATTTCTCAATCTAGCAAACTCCAACTTTTGGTTGTTGTTGCTTCCCTGTGTCTGTTTGGGTTTGATTTGGGTTTGTGGATCCCTTAAATGTGTTTTTTTTTTTTTTTCCGTTGTACTTTCTTTCTGGTTGATTAAGTAATGCCAGCCATATGTACAACTTTCTTTTTCCATTAGCCTTGACTTGTCAAACAATATAACCAGTAAGAGTTTGCTTTGAGCTGAACATGGTGGTGCCTACCCACAACCCCACTACTCCATTATAAGCATACCGTTTGTGAGGTAAAGGCAGAAGGATTACAAGTTCAGTGTTATTCTTGGCTATATAGTTAGTTCAGAGCCATTCTAGACATCACATGCATACACACACACCTTTACAGCACACTTTTTTTCTTTGTTTTCTTTGTTCATTTTAAATCAGAGACTCCTGGGGATTTAGAATCTTGCTCTAGTTTCTCAATAAACTATCCTTTCTCTTCCTGCCCTACAGGTACTGGAAAACTGGGTTTCTCTTTCGTGAGGATAACAGCCCTTATGGTGTCTTGCAATCGTTTGTGGGTAGGGACTGGAAATGGTGTCATTATCTCCATCCCATTGACAGAAAGTAAGTATATTTTAAAATAAATGTCACAAGTCAAAGAATTACAGGGATTAATTGTGTCCAGAATTCAGACCAAAGGAATTGTTTAGATTTTGGCAAATCTGTGACAATGCTGAAATCAATTTACAAACTACAGAATCAGCTTGTAAGTATCCTGACTATTGTCCATATTTCAATGTTTTCATTGTAGGAAGCCCTTTTCTTAATTCAGAAGTCAGAGCCCTATTTTATCTTTGTTATAAAAGGTCCATTTCTCTTGAACTTTATTATACCAGGATTCAGAAACACTGCATTTCATTCATCATAGTTTTAACTCACTCTGGCTAATAGTTGTGGCTATACCATTTGCTGTATTTGAGATTTAAAAAAAAAAAAAAAAAACTTGTGGGAAAAATCTTAGATCACTGACTCTTTCCTTATACCGAAGACAGGCTGTCTGTTTGAAAAGAATTGACTTTATTATTTTAGAGAACAAATTGTATCTTGTATGTTCCTCATATACCATTACATTGATCACTGATCATTCACTAAGTGTTTTTGTATACAAAATGCACAGGCAAGGAATAGTATGGGGTAGAAGGGATGCCTGCCTAAGTCCATCAAATAAGTTAGCAGATTCCCTTATTCAGTGGAAGGGAGGAAAGAACACCAGAAGGTGGATTTGGATCCCTTAAAGGCTCTATGTTCTCAGTCCCTCCTTGTGTTTTGTGCAGTTACTTTCAGGTCTACATGTTCAAAGCACTTCTTAAACTTAAGAAATTCCAAGATGTCTGAATTATCTTTTCTCCTTAAAAGAGGGTTGCATTTAGCTTAATTATTTAAAGGTGGTTTCTTTTGGGTAGATTGAGAAAGAGAAAATTTTAGAATGTACTCCACATCAATTCTTATGGTTTTGATTCTGTTTCACTGGAATGACTTCATAAAGTCATAAGAAATCAAATCATCGTTTTTTGAACAAAGGTATTTATAGGGGCCTTGTTAAGAATGGTCCATCCTTTGGTGCTCTGCCAGGCTGGCATGATTCAGTAGGACCATGTAGAAGAGGCTCAGTGCGCTCACAGTAATGCTTCTCCTTCTGTCGTGCACCTCCCCATGTCCCCTTTCCTCCTTTCTCACTTTAGCCGTAATCCTCCACCAGGGACGTTTACTGGGGCTAAGGGGTAAGTGCAGATCCAGAACCACACTTCTGTCTGGCTTCTTGGAGCCACTCTGAGGCTGTCTCCTCGTCTCTAGAGCACCCTTTCAAATGCTGTTCAGTGTCACCTACTCGCAGTCACTGCATTGCAGCAGAATTTGTTTTTGTCTTTGTTTTTTTACTTTAAACGTTTGTGACATAGCCACCAACTGCTCAGCAGCTTAGTCTACTGATCATCTTTTGTTGCAGCTAAACTTTCTTTCAGACTTGGTTTTCCTTCCAATAAAAACATGAAACATCTCTTAAAGCTGTCATTAATCTACATTATTTACTCTATTATCAATCATGTTTTTTTTTTCTTTTTTTCATTCACTCACCCATGGAATCAGGGGTATTTTGTAAGTCTGGCCATTCTATAGGAACCCAGCAAGCTGTCAGGCAGGCATAAATTCAAGGGTATTTGTGAGATTCTTTTAAGCAAAGCTTTCCTGCTCCTTATCAGAAGATGAACTATATAGGAAGATGAAACTCAGGACCATCCTCCTATGAACTTTAAAGATCATATTTAAGAACATACCTTTGTACTATAGTCTATACAATGCTTAGTTTCCTGTTAATAAGGACTAAAAACAAAACTAAGCAGATTTAACTATGATTCAATTTTGTTTTGTTTACTATAATGGTTTCCCTCAACTTAATAGAATCCTAGTCATTGCTAGACTGGCAAAATCCCCTACTCCATTACTGAAGTACTTAAAAATAACTAGCATGCTGTATCTCTCTCCAGCTTTGCCTTGAGCTGGCGTTGCTGCACTTACGTTATCTCAACTGGCTGTAGCTCTTAGATAATATCATAAGGATTAACCAGTAACCTCTTGCATCAATACTAGTTTCTAGAGGAAAATACTTGGTATTTGTTTTTTTGTTGCAGCAAATAAAACCTCAGGGACTCCAGGTAACCGTCCTGGAAGTGTAATCCGTGTATATGGTGATGAGAACAGTGATAAAGTTACTCCAGGGACATTTATACCCTACTGTTCAATGGCACATGCACAACTTTGTTTCCACGGGCACCGGGATGCTGTGAAATTCTTTGTGGCAGTCCCAGGTGAGTTAGATCATTCTGTTGAGATATCCATGTAATTGTGTCTGTCTGCCTTGTGTGTCACCACCCCTCCAAACACTAAATTACTAGGATTATCCACAATTTCAATATAATACCTAAGGAAGCTCTATAAAGGAGATATGATTAGAGTAAAATAGATTACTTGAATGAAGTTATTTTGCAACCTCTCCTCTACTCCCTAAAACAGATATTTTGGAGGTATTGCTAAGTTTTGAAAATCAGTGGTAATATTTTGTCACAGTATATTATTCAAAGGCGTTCTTGGCTACATAGTGCGTTTAAAGCCAACCTGAAACACCACAGTCTACCTAGATAGCAGGGACTAGTTTGGAGCTCACTCTATAGCCCATGTTGCCTTTGAACTCTCAATACCTCTAATCAGCCTCCTCTAATCATCTAGAATTACAGATGTACTTCACCAAACCGTGTGTGTGTGTGTGTGTGTGTGTGTGTGTGTGTGTTTTATAGTATGCATTTATGCATGCATGTATGAAGGCTGAAGTCAATGGCAGGTGCCTTCCTCAATTGCTTTCCACCATATTTTTTAGAGTCCTATACTGAATCCAGAACTCCTTGATTAGCTAAACTGTCAGTGAGTTCCAGGGATCACCTGTTTACACACCTGCACCTGCACCTGCACCTGCACCTGCACCTGCACCTGCACCTGCACCTGCACCTGCACCTGCACCTTAGCACCAGTATTACACATTCCCACCTTGCCCATCTTTTTATATATATTCTAGAGATCCAAGCTCATCTTCAATTGTGTATCAAGGCCTGTACCAACTGAGCCACCCCACCCCCCAATGTTGAACCTTCTTATTGTACATGTGAACTTTCCTTTTGTAGTATAAATCTAAACGTGGAACTAGTAATCTTGTTATTTGTCATAGGCCAATTAGCCTGAAGGATGAAGTTGTTGTATTAACTTCATTGTGAATGCTTTGCCTTCTATTGAAGACTCTACTGTAGACATTTTTTCTAGCAGGCTTAATGGATTCCAAAGTAAGCTTGAGTAATGCAGTAATGAAGGCCTATGAGGATCTAGCACACTACCCCATCAATTAAAGATGTAAATTTATAGTGCATCATCATAGGACAGAGTCCCTAGAGGCTTGCAGTCTGTGAGACTAGACCAAAGGACAGCAGGTTCTGAAAAGGGAAAAAGTATCTCCAGTCAAAGCTTTCCTTGTCCCTCTCTCTCACACAGACACACCACCCACCGTTCCTCACACAGGCTAGGCAAATTCTCTGCTTCTGAGCTATGCCCAGCCCACAGTCAGAGCTCTCTAGAGGAATGGGGAGACTGTTCAATTGTTCATACTGTGAATAATATGTAAAAATTTCTCTCTTCTATGACATTTCATACTCAAAGATTCTATCTTAGAATTTGAACTTTAGAACAAATGACACATTTAGCAGCAATTTTACTTGCATACTCTTAAGTTAAAAGTAAGACATACTTTTCTTAACTATGAAGAAAAGCTCATAAATTTGAAATATATTTAAAATATTATGATATTATTTACTTTTCTATTATTATAATAAAATACCATGACCAAGGCAACTTACAGACTTATAGAAGAGTTTCAGAGAATTGGAGTCCATAATAATAGAGACAGTGTGACATTAGGAAGCTGAGAAATCATATATCTCAGTGCGCCCACTGAACTTTGAAGATTATCTATTCTTGTTTATTTTATAATTGGTTAATTCAAGGTACCAGTGTTCCTAGTACCTAGATGTATACTGTGTGTGTGTGTGTGTGTGTGTGTGTGTGTGTGTGTGTGTGTATTTTAAATATTTACTTTTTCATTTAGTTTTTTTGAGGCAAGATCTCATTGTGCATCTTTGGCCAGCCTCAAACTTATTACCTTGAGCAGGCTTCATTACCTTCAACTCATAGAGATCCTCCTGCCTCTGCCTCCTGAGGCCTTAGATTAAAGGCAGTCAGAATGTTGTCTAGTTTAACTTTATTTTTGAATCAAGATTTCTGTAGCCTGCACTGCCTTTAACTCAGGACCATCCTCCTACACCCTTCCTAGTACTTCAGTTGCATCCAGGAATCAACCATGTAATTTATTTAACTTTGAAAAGGTATTTTAAAAAAAATAACACTCCCTACCTGCATCTGTGATGAGTGATGTTCACTGTTCCCTTTCTGTATAAAACAGGTCAGGTCCTTAGCCCACAAAGCAGCAGTAGTGGAGCAGATCTTACGGCTGACAAAGCAGGGTCATCTGCACTGGAGCCCAGTAGCCAGGCGCCCTTGAAGTCCATGCTTGTCATCAGTGGAGGAGAGGGCTACATTGACTTCCGGATGGGTAAGTCTTTGGTCCTGGGAGGTCAGTGCCACTGTGCTCTGTTTTCACTCAAGGTGAAGAAGGAATCACACTGATGATGACTTATACGTTCTCTTGGAGTCTTTTACTTGGAGAAGGAGTTTGCATGTTTCTCTGCCTCTACGTGTATATATGTATACGTTTCTTTCATACAAAAAAATAATCATTTGAAAGAGCATTTATAAATCGCAAATGGCCCATGTTAAGGTTGGTGTGAAGAACTGAAGAATTGTAATTATATGACCTTGCGCAAACTATCTACCCTCACAGAACCTTTTTTCTCACCCACAAAATAAAGAAATAAAAATAATTCATAAAACTTGATGTCAAAATTATTTTATCTATTCACTTTCTCACTTTGTGCCTATCAGCCTTAAAATAATATGTGGAAACAAATCTGTCTCTCATTCCCTTTAAAAAAGGGGTTTTTTATGAGGTCTATCATGCTGTCCTGGAACTGGGTATATGACCAGACTGGCCTCAGATTCCCAGAGCTCTGCCTGCCTCTCCCTTCCAAGCACTTGGATTAACCACTTCCTTCCTTCCAGTAGGTTTTATAGAGCAGTACAGAGCTGAGGTTGTTAAAGGTTGTTACACTGCTGTAAATGACGTGGTGGAGAGTTGATAGCTCTTCCCATGGTGGAAAGAAAGGTAGAGAAAAAACGATGCTGGACAAGAGTCGGCATCAGAGGGCGGTAATCTAAAGTCAGAGGGCAGTAATCTAAAGTCTGAAGGCAATAATCTAAAGTCAGAGGGCAGTCATCTAAAGGCCTCATTAGGAACAAGCAGCTTAGTGGAAGGTTAGCATTTCCTGATTTTTTTTTAAAAAAAAAAAATGGCTCCACTGAGGTGATTCTGTTTCTTTTGCTTGTTGTATAGGTTTGTTTGTTTTTCAATGTTGGGTATTGTCATACATGTTAGACAAATATTTTACTACTGAGCATATCGTATATACCCCCAGTTTGACTAAAGATTTTAAAAGCTTAAAGCCATCTTTTTTTTTTTTTTTTTTTTTTTTTTTTTTTTTTT
>NC_034603.1:61531333-61552242 GCF_900095145.1 Mus pahari
CTGGCCTCAAACTCAGAAATCCACCTGCCTCTGCCTCCCGGGTGCTGGGATTAAAGGCATGCGCAACCACGCCCAGCTTAAAGGAAAGCATTTCATTGGGGCTGGTTTACTGTTCAGAGGTTTAGTCCATTATCATCATGGTGGGAGCATGATGATACACACACAGACTTCTGCTGCTGGAGAAGGAGCCGAGAGTTCTGATCGGCAGACAGCAGCTGCTGGGGCTGGCTTAAGCACTTAACACCTTAAACAAGACCACACTTCCAATAATGCCACTCCCTGTGAATCTATGGGGGCCATTTTCATCCAGAATACCACAAGTAACGTTTGTGTTTATCTTTTAAGCAAAGGAGAATTGCAGAACTTGAAATGGAGGAGCAATGTGATTAGGTTTGGGCAAGAGATGTGGAAATGAGTGAGGAAAATGGATGTCTGAGTCAGCTGGTAATGGTGGAGACAGAGAAGTGCCATGAGGAGTCCTTAGCTAGTAGAGAGTCATGTGTTCACTCAGAGCACTGTCTAAATGGAAGCAGCCAGAAAGCGGGAAAGGGAAAAGAAGTGCAGGTGTTTGCTTGCTAAAGAGAAACACACTAGTCTAAACACACAAGTCTTGGTATCTTAATGGCTTGTCAAACAGAAGCTATTAAATGCTTGTAGAGAGTACACTAAGTCTGACATAGTAGAAAATGCAGGGTCCTGTTGGTGGCAGTGCACCACATGTGGTCAGAATAAACCAGAGCATGAAATTTGAAGGCTTCTGGCTTACTTCTGGGAGACAGAAATATTAATGTAAAGTTTAGAGATGGATGCCAGCAAGAACAGAAGAGTTTTAAAGCATTTTAAGTAACTACTGGCACAGAATGTTTTATGGAAAGGAATTGTAGGGACTCTCCTTAGCTAGGGTGATGGTGGCTTTTTCTTGGAGTAGCAGTGTGGCAGTTGGAATCATACTAAAGAACATGCTAGTCGGAATCTCTGCAGTTTCCCACCTCCACCAAATGTTTTCCAGTGCAGATTCTGCAAATAAAAATTGCTTAACCAGGTTTGACAATATCTCTAGGAATTCAGCCTGGAAAATAGACTTGTTTTTTAAGCAGATGCTAATTTTAACAGTGAATATGTTGTTTTAAAAAACAAAGCATGGTAGTAAATGCTTTTAAATCTCACCACCCTGAGAGGCAGAGGCAGATGGAGCCTGGTCTGAGCAGTGAGTTCCAGGACACCAGAGGTACAAAGTGAAACGCTCTCTCAGAAAACCAAAAACAACAACAACGCCTTGAATTTCATCTTGTTCGTGTTCTTATTCACTTTCTGTAATGTTTCAGCAATAATTTATCTCCCATATGTGTAAGAGCTCAGCTTGAATTACAGGATATAGAAATCCTGGGAAGCAAGATAGGAACAATCTTCAAAATAGCTTAAAAGGCAAGTCACCAGCAACCTTTGTCTCAGCCACTTAGTCTTCACCATTGTAGCTTGCTGTTGTTTTTGAAATAAGGTCTTGGGTTGTGTGGCCCTGCTGGCTTGCAATTGACTCTCTAGACTAGGCTGGCCTAGAACCCACCTAAGTTTGCCCACCTTTGCCTGAGTGCCAGGATTAAGGGTGTACTCCATAACACCATTGTATTTCTAAAATTTAAGAGCCAAACTTGGAGCTGGAACTATGGCTCAGTGGTTAAGAGTCCTAGATGTTCTTCCAGAGGACCCCCGTTCTATCCCCACACACTTAGAGGTTTATTCCAATTGTATGGATCTGATACCTTCTTCTGGCTTTCTTGGGTACTGCATATACATGGTTCTTAGATATTCAGGCAAAAATACTCATATACATAAAATAAAAATAACCAAACCCTCAAAAACAAAAATAGCTGGGAGCTGGAGAGAAAACTCAGCGGTTAAGAGCACTGACTGCTTTTGCAGGGGTCCTGAGTTCAATTCCCAGCAACTACATGGTGACTCACAACCGTCTGTAATGGGATCTGATGTTCTTTTCTGTCTGATGCAGGCATAGATGCAAATAGAGTGCTCATAGACATAAATAAATAATTTTTTTTTAAAAATGCAGCTGTGTGATGGTGGTATATACCTTTGAACCTAGGCAGAGGTAAGCAGATCTGTATGAGTTCTAGGTTAGCCTGGTCTACAAAGTGAGTTTTAGAACAGTCAGGGCTACACAGAGAAACCCTGTCTTGAAAAACCAAAACCAACCAAACAAACAAAAAGAGCCAAACTTATTTTTTTTTGGTTATATTTTAGTTGAAGGAGCTTGACTTTTGACCTGAGCATGCTTACTCTATATTTTGACATAATGTGAAAAAGCTTTGCGTATGGGGGGGTGGGAGAGGGAGAGGGGAAAATGGTTTGCAGAGAAAAGTGCATATATTCTATTGCTTCTGTTCCTCTATTTTTAGTCAATGGTGTCATTTTCTTGTGCTAAACTTGAAATTCCAGTGCATCAGTGGAATATCTTTGTTTCTTAGTGTGCACATTTTTAGGATTCTGCTGAAGAATTCATCCCACTAAACAAGTTGTCAGCTAGATTGTACCAGAATAACCTTGCTCTGCCCAGCAGAGCTGACTGCTTCGAGCTTGTGGAGAGGAGCGGCAGTACCTGTTTAGTACTCATTGTCTCAGTTGGAGAATGTACCCCAGGTCACCGAGAATCAGCAGGATTTCTTGGGCTGGAGAGAAATTTTAATCCACCAATGTGGCTGCTCTGACAAGGGATCCCATTCAAAGATATGATCTGGCTGGAATATACACATTGAATCCTCTGGCTGGCTTACAGATAAGCACTTAGTACACACCTTTAATCCCAAACAATGATGTCACATTGCTGGGCAGGCAGTGATGACTCAGAGAAAGGTTTGACAGAATGAATCAGAGATCGGATGTGCCCAACTCTCCAAACAGTCAGGAGAGAGAGGCTACTTAAAGACCAGAGAGAGGATCAACTGAATTCAGTTTAGTTTGGAACAGTTCAGATGGTAGAGTTCAGAGGCAGTCTTTCCAAGCAGAACGATTCAGTCAGAAGCTGAGAGAAGCTAAATTTGAGTCAGTCAGCATGGAGAGGAGTTTGACCCAGAACAGCAGAATTGAACCAGCCAGCCAGAGTGCAGAAAAAACTAAAAAGAATGAGTTTATTTCATAGTAAGTTTCAGAGGCTGAAACGTTCTAGGCCTAGGTTAGCAGGTGGAGGCTGGAAGCTGAAGCCTTCAAGGTTCAGGCTTGGAGAAGATTAGATGTACAGAGGCTAGAAGCGTCCAGGCCTTGGGTAGTTCAGGCAGAGAAGGAAATTCTCTGGGCTCCACCCAAGCCATGTAATTGCACAGCTTGAGTACAGCTTCTACTTGCCACTCCATCTGAGGAAACAGAAGTGACATCTACACTGGGCCTTATTTAATATGTTCTGTATTTGTGTTTTCTTAAATTGAAATAAACGAGTAGAATGTTTGTTTTGGACAAACATATAATTGAATATATTTGCTTTTTTCATCTCCCATTTCTGTTACCAGTGAACAGACATTGTGGTCTCCACAGACTCGTTTGTTTGACTGCTTGGCCATAGGGAGTGGCACTATTAAGAGGTGTGGCATTGTTGGAGTAGGTGTGGTCTTGTTAGAGGAAGTGTGTCACTGTGGAGGTGGGGCTTTGAGGTCTCCTGTGCTCAGACTCTGCCCAGTGTAGAATCCGGTCTCCTCCTGGTTGCCTTCGTATCAAGATGTAGGACTCTCAGCTCCTCTAGCATCGTTATGTCTGCTTGTATGCACCATGCTTCCTGTTATAATGATAATGGACTGAACCTCTGAACTGGAAGCTAGTCCCAACTAAATGTTTGCCTTTATAAGAATTTCAATGGCCATGTCTCTTCACAGCAATAAAATAAATCCCTCAGACAGACATGTTGTAATGACTGTCCAGCATACTGTTGTGAACTAGCTTTCATTTGTGTGTGTGTGTGTGTGTGTCTGTTTGTGTGCATGGCTACCCTTGGAGGCTAAAAGAGGAAGTCAGATCTCCTGGAACTGTAGTTACAGATGGTTATGAGCTACCTAACAGGGGTGCTGGGAATCAAACTCAGGTCCTCTGGAAGACTATCAACTGCTCTTAATCGCTGAGCCATCTCTTAGGCCCCCTGGTATTCTTTGCTGTGTTCTCTGCAGTAAAAATCAAACATGGCATCCTAGGCATCACATGCATTGTGTTCATAGGCCAATGATGCACCCAGTTCACATCATCTGTATTCCACCTAACTCTAGTTTCCTTATGATCCTTTAGGTGATGAAGGTGGAGAATCTGAACTTCTTGGAGAGGATCTTCCACTGGAACCTTCAGTCACCAAAGCCGAGAGAAGTCACCTGATAGTGTGGCAAGTGATGTGTGGCAATGAATGAGTCTGTAAGAGACAGGTGGAGATGAGGAAGTTGCATGGTTTATTTTCCCTTTTTCCTTTATTTAATGCTCTTTTGTGAAAGACATTTCACCACATAATATGTGAGCATTTCCCCGTTACCTTTATATTACACAATCTGTTCTGTGGTAACAATACAGAGGAGCGAGCTAGTTTACTGCACCAGTGTTAATAGGAAATTTCAGTATATCATGAACAAATCAAAGAAGGTTTACTTTCTGTAAACTGATAAATTACAGAAAGCAATCCAGATGTGGTTTGCTCTGCCACAGTCTAATGTCACTCACTTAATTGATGAGGCCATGTTTTACCTGTCACTAATAATGGAACTAATGGAAAAAACTTAATAAATGAAATTGTACCATGAAGTACAATAGAGTTTTTCCCCAGTGTATGATAGAATTGATGCACTAATAACAGACGGATTATCAGGATTTATCTGAATGTCCCAAGAGGGCTAAGAGCTAACTGTAAAGTACTTTAACTTTCACTTTCAATTCTGACAAATCTTGTTTATATGGTATATAAAACTTTGTTTTCATCAGACTTGGGGGGTTTTATATTAAAGAAATTAAGGCTACACTATTTAAATAAAATTTCTTGTTCCTGTCTCATTAGAACTCTAAAGTTTACGAAGCCTGCTTCTCTGAATATTCTCATATTTTAGATTAATTTCACCCATTTTCATACTGACATTTAAGAAATGTATTATCTGAAGTTTAGGAAATAATCTGGGAAGTGTTGAAGACACTTCAATACTGGAAGGATGTTCTAAAAGGAGATTGTGTTTGAATTCCTTGTCCTAGAGGATTGTGGTAGTGGATAAAATGTACCCGTTAGCCACACTAGGCTGCTCTTAGCCTATCAAGGAGGGGACACTGTGGTGGCCGTGGATTCTGTCTCATTTGCTGAATGCTGAATGATTAGGAAAGTTGATTCGTTTTATTCTGTAAAAAACTACCAAACACCTAGTGCTTGCTTGGTATAGATACTCTTCAGCATTTGTTCCCTGCTGAAATGCCATCTTCAAGGGAAGTGCTGGAAGGCAGGCAGAGTCTGTGCCTGTCTCCATTCGTGGCATCCATCTGAGAAAGTGGGGTCACATCTAGCTTTAACTGGTAACCTTAGGAGGTTTCAAAAACCATGAGCTAGAGTAGAGGCTTGCTTTCCTCTCTCAAGCTTTCTGAAAATACATGATTTACCATTTCCTACCCACTGCTACAAGCAAACTTAAACTTAATTTTATGTGATCTCTTAAAAACATACAGGAAACAGGTCTTCAGGTCATTGGAAGGACCACCTCATAGAAAAGAAATCGAATACAGGTCTCTAATTGTCCAAGTACCAGGGATTTCCCCCAGACTGTGATACAAAAATATCTGCAAAAAGTATACAGGGACTTTTTTCACATGCATATGATTAGGCTAGATCCTAAAATACATAGGACCCCGTGAGCATGGGAGGCTTTTGTATCATTAAGCACATTGGGCACACTCTAAAGTTGTGGCCCTGTATGTTTTAAAAGAAAAACACCTGTTTTGATAAAGCTGTATAAAGGATAATTAATATTTTGTTTGATCTACTTATTCATTTTTCTTTGGTGCAGACCACTTTTCCTTAGCTTGTTGCCATGTCTTTATTTTAAATCTGAATCATTTGGGGCAAATACTTTTAAAAAGCATTATTAACATTTATTGGAAATATTGTATAAATTCATAAGGAAACACAAGAGTTTTGGAGAATTTTAATCCCAAGAAGTGCCCCTCTTCATTGCTGAGAAGTGCTTTTCATCTTTGTGTGGTCCAGAGTAACTCAGGGAATCAGAAGCTAAAGAAGAAACATTCAAATGTGTTACCCTGGTTATAGTTGTTTCTTTGAAATGTAACAATGTTGACTTCACTTGCAGACTGTAGGTGCATGGTGATTTTAGCTAAAGATCTCACATTACTGTGGCCCTGTGAACTAGCTCAAGGATGAGAGAATGCAGAGGCACCCGTGCGGCTTGTTTTAAGGGCTGTGCTTATATTTGTAATTCTGCTTCTCTTCCTCTTCCCCCATAACACAAATATTCTTGTGATGTTTATTTTGGTCAAGGGGGTGATCTTTGGAAGAAATACCAGGATAAGCTGCTTGCAGACAGTGACAGGGTCTAAAATGCCATTGTCACCACAGGGCCAAGAAGGCATACGTGCCTCTAGGTAGCCTCCCATGCAAAAACTGACTTTTAAAAGAAGAAGGCAGAGCACTGAGAGTTCTCGTTTTGTTACATCTGGGTTATATGGGTTATATATGAGGCTAAACTGTATGAATTACCAGTGTACAGCCATTGCTGGTCTATAGAAACAGCACCATTGTATGTCTCAACCTAACACGCGATAGGAAGTGCAAGTTAAATCTCTGTGAGGCAAAAGGAAGGAGACTGCTTTCTACAACTCAGTTTTGAGAATAACTTCTCTAACTCATGGAGAGCCAAACTTGTGTCTCTTACAAGTTGCAGCTTGCAGGGAGTTGAAAACATTTCAACATAGAGCAATGCAGCGCGCCACTCTTCAGATGGAACGTGCTTACTGTGGAGAGTAAAATACACTCTCAGCTGTAGCATCGTTCACTTCCTGTGGCGTTGAGAAGAGTCCACATAACATGCAGCCTTTGGAACAAAACAGGATGCCTCATATTAACCTAAAAGGAATGTGTGTCTTGCAAATGCCATGAAAGTGGATATTTATTTCCTAGTAAGTATTATGACTATTACCAAAGGACTCGACCAGATTAGGGTTCTTCTTAATTGATCATGTTGGGAAAGAGGCTGATTGCATCCCACTTTATAAGATGGGAAGAGAAGGAAATAAATGTTGAAATCATAAATGCTTTTCTAACAGGGTTATGCTATTCTGTAACACTAATTGTCTTTCTCTTTAAAATGAAGTTTTATTAATAATTTTATCATATATTTCTCAATATTTGAATATGTTTTAACTGTTTATGTCCTAAATTTGTTTTCGTTCTAGAAATCCAGAACTTTACTTGCCTCATAAAATTGGGTTCTAGAATGTCCCATTTGCTGTCTTTAGAGGCCAAGGCTTCATTTCTATGCGTAAAAAGCTCATTTAGCAATGTAGTTATTTCAGTATTTATTTCTATTATGGAATCCCTGGGGTTCGGAATGTAACTTTGTACATGAAATATATATAAATATGTATATGAAACGTGTGAAGTCTAGTGTGGTTATTTTTTATCTTTCTTGGGGCTCTAGACTTGGTTTTTATCAGAAAGTTCAATAATATGTCCCATAAAACATGTCATTTCTGAGAACCAAGATTATGGTTGTTTGGCACTGGTAAAAAGTGAGCAGAGGGAAGCCAGGCAGTGGTGGCACACGCCTTTAATCCCTGGACTTGGGAAGCAGAGGCAGGCAGATTTCTGAGTTCGAGGCCAGCCTGGTCTACAGAGTTGAGTTCCAGGACGGCTGGGGCTACACAAAGAAACCTTGTCTCAAACAAACAAACAAACAAACAAACAAAAAGTGGGGCTGGCTGGAGAGATAGCTCAGCGGTTAAGAGCACTGACTGCTCTTCTAAAGGCTCACAACCATCTGTAACAAGATCTGACTCCTTTTTCTGGGGTGCCTAAGAAAGCTACAGTGTAATAAATAAATAATTTATTTTTTTTAAGTGAGCAGACATTCAGACCTGTCTGCGGCTCCTGAGCACACACTTGGCACTGATCAGGAGGGCATTTAGTTGACAGGTAGGAGTGCTTGGTAAGACCCGCCCTCAGCCTTATGCAGTTGATCACTCGGCAGTAAGAGACGTGCTGCAGTGCGGCTTTCTGACGGGTGATGTGAGAGCATGGGTGAGCACGGGGCCATGGCACACAGGGTACGTGCATGGCCTAGTGCAGGGGCATTCACTGTTGTGCCAACATGACTTGATGGATGCTGAGATTTGGTACCTGTGAGTTGGCACAGTAGATGAAGGTATTTAAGGTCAGCCCCTAGCATCCGTATGATAGGAGAAAAATGACCCCTACAAGGCATCTCCTGACCTTAGCATGTGTGAGTACAGACACACACACTCACACATTCACACATACACACACACACTCTCAAGGGGATAATTTTAAAAAATCAAAATGTAAGAAAAGTGGGGTTCTTCCTTTTTTCTTTTCCCTCCTCCTCTTCCTCTCCT
The DNA here is from genome assembly GCF_900095145.1 of Mus pahari. Taxonomy (NCBI): domain Eukaryota; kingdom Metazoa; phylum Chordata; class Mammalia; order Rodentia; family Muridae; genus Mus; species Mus pahari. The sequence goes on from NC_034603.1 coordinate 61,539,932, forward strand.
CTTCTTCCTCCTCGCCTCAAACTCTAGAGATCCATTTTCTTTTCCCTCCCGAGTGCTGGGATTTAAAGTATGCACTGTCATGCCTAGCAGAGGCTGCTCTTACCACTTCTAAATAATAATCATATTCTTTGCCTTTATCTTTTGTTTTATTCTTTTAAAGCATGTTCTCACTTATTGGTCTGGGCTTGCCTGGAGCTTGCTATACAGACTAGGTTGGCCTTGACCTCATAGGGTAAGAAACACTCCTGTCGGCAGGTTCCTGGCCATCCAGTGGGGTTGGGTAAGGGAGGTTTGGAATACTTAAAGAATTTCCAGTCTAGGGGCTGGTGAGATGGCTCAGTGGGTAAGAACACCCGACTGCTCTTCCGAAGGTCCGGAGTTCAAATCCCAGCAACCACATGGTGGCTCATAACCATCCGTAACAAGATCTGACGCCCTCTTCTGGAGTGTCTGAAGACAGCTATAGTGTACTTGCATATAATAAGTAAATAAATCTTTAAAAAAAAAAAAAAAAAAATTTCCAATTTTCTCTAGGGAAAGGAGAGCACAAAAATATTTTTTTTTTTTTTTTTTTTTTTTTTTTTTTTTTTTTTTTTTTTTGGCCAGCCAAAAGCAGCATAATAGCTTCTGCTCACAGAGGTGAAGAATTGTGACTTGAGTTTAGGCCTTAAGATAGAGGGACAAACTGGGTACTGTCATTTCACCATAAGATGCAGTTCTTGGTCAGGCCAGAAGAGGGAGGTGTGGCCATGACCTGCCCTGGGAGCTACTGCACAGCAGAGTTGTCCCTGCTTTCAGAGTGACCCCGTGGTGCATTGACTTTTGAGAATGGGAGCAGCCTAGCTGGAGTCCCAAACATCTTGTTTCCTAGGAGACAACACTTTCTTCATTCTCGGCCAGTTATGCCCTTTGTGAGGTCCCCCACCACCACCTCAACTTCACAGTCCTTATTTTCTGATTCAAGGGCAATTGAAGATTAGAATATTATAAACCTGGTGCTACCTTAAAGGGGTGAACAGTATTTCTCCTCATGAAGTCTGTATTGCTTGGCAAGACAACTTCTTATAGTTTTTATAGGAGGAGGTCATTAGCTTTGTGCCTAGTGTCATTTTCATGGCATTTCGTTTTTCTAAGTATGTGCCCATAAATTCATAGGAGACCTGCAGGGAACCCCTGGCGAGAACGCTGCTGAGCTTATGTTACCCATAGGCCTGGCCTTAGATACACAGGCCTGATAGGACAGAAGGCAGCTCAGTGCTTGGGGAAACCAGATTAACTGGGCATGGAGCCGCTGTCTGTAGGGGGCAGATCTGCGTTTGGGCCCTGTGAAGTGTTTATCCTGAAAATAAACACAGGAAGATTACATTTTACATCTAAGAGCGACTTTCATTCCTTTGCAGCCAGAGAGAAGCATGGGAACTGTGGTAACGGTGACAGTTGTAGAAACCATTCACGCATACTTGACACCTGTTGTTCATAACGCTTTATAACAAGAACCAACCTCAACACATGCGTGGAGAACAGACACAGAACTAAGGAAAATTAACATACGCACAACAGGGAATTCAGGGAATGGAGTCCAGAGAGTTTCGGTGCTTTTGGTATGATTTTCAAGCATAGCATCACTCTCCCTAAGCAAGAAGGCAAAATTGTATCTTTGGAGCTATCAGCAGGGCGTCTCAGGCACAGACACCCCAAAGTAGAGTAACTGTTCAGAAACTGGGTTTTCCTCCTTGGCACCACAGTGATGGCCTCGAGAGTCTTTGTTGCAAAAGCTCATGAGATCATTTATCACTCAACAATTAACAAGACACCGTATCCTTCCGGGCAGGTGCCTCAGTTTCTTTTTCCTATTGCCCTTTGTCAACAAGCCTACCTTCTTATACCATTGACTCATCCTAGACAAAGATCTGTAGTTTGAGTTCCAAATTCAGAAGTGGATTTTCAGCTACTGGCTTTTCATGCTCTGGTTTGGTCTGCATCTGTGGGAGCAGGTGTGCATGCCTGCGTCCATGCGAGCTGGCATGCCATCCATGCTGCTTCTTTGGAGAAACTGCCCAGAGGTCTTCACAAAGAATCAGGAGCAGCAGCATAAGGCATTCTTCACAAAGAGGTGATTTTACTGCCTGGGAACATCTTAAGCCCTGTGTTTCCTGAGGGATCCTGGAGACAGGCAGACTGGGAAAGCATCAACACCTTTACACGCCTTCTTCCTAGATCCCTTTAACTGAGATGGTGGGATAAGAAATGAAATGTAAGGAGGGAGAATCCTTGGATTACAAGACCCCACCTCTTCCAGAGCCGGAAAGGAATGGGTTGATAAAGACGACCCACTGTGCTATGATGAAATAGGGCTATTCTCCCTTTTCAGCACAAGGTGGCGCCATACTGACATTAACCTTCCAAGAGCTAGTGAGCCAGAAGCCAAAAGCAGCAACAGCAGAGAAGAGCCTGGAACTCTTACTAGGTCAGGGGCCTCCCTTGCCCCGACGGTGCTCGGCTTGCTCACTGCCCTGGTTCTCTTCCTCACCCCTAAAGCAGAGGCAGGAAAACACCTCTGCTCAGCTCTACCAAGGCAAAGCCTAGGCATCGAAGCATGGGGCTGCTTCAGAGGTGAGCGGGTTTCCAGATGGGTACAAAAAACACTGGCTTAAAGGATTTTTGGAAGTGTCCACATCACGATTTCTGGTCTTTGAAGTTGCAGGCGAATTTCTGCTGCCGCCTGCCTCTAAGCACACTCAAGGAGATGTCACGGAATCAGCTTAGCGAGTCGCCTCCATGGAGACTTTATCCAAGCCGATAGCAAATAGGAGTTACATAACTCAGCAGGTCACAGCGCTAACTAAGCCCATTACAGGCCATCAACCCACAGCTATTTCCTGGCTTTTATAGCTGCCGCTGGAAAAGAAAGGAAGGGGTAAAGATTAGAGGGAAAGCGAGCATCTGCGTGCCTGGAATAACCTTCCAAGGCCACAACTCCCTTGCCTCTCTGTACTTATCACAGAACCCTGCTAGGCCACTGCCCTTGCCACTTTGAGGCTCCCAACCGCCCTCTAACAACCCTGGTGCTCTGTGTGGCCAGAGCTTTAGCTTGGTCTTTTTTCTTTCTGAGCCTTGGTTTTCAGTTCTAAAACACAACAGTGCTGGGCCAGATGGGTTGTAGGATAGCTTTCTGCCTCAAGATTCTCAACAGCCCGAGATGGGGGGGTGGGGGGCTGGAGGGGGGGGGAAGTCCTCCGTCTGTAATGGGTGTTACGTGTTAGTGGATCTTCCTGAGGGTAAAGAAGATGAGACAAACATCACCAGAAGACTGGGGTAGGTGAGGTTTTTGACTGTTGGCCCTATGATCAACATTCCCTCTCCAGGATGCTAACACAGGATGCTAACACAAAGAGAGCATGTGGTCCCACAGCTGGCTAAAGCAAGCACAGGCTGAAGGACGGGGCATCTCAATGGCAGGGATTGGCAGCCCCAAGCTTAGGGAGTCTAAGGTTCAGGGGACTCACAGTTATTCCAAAAGGATGGAAATGAATGCCCCAAATGACACTGGACGTACCCCTTGGGAGGTAACTCCCCCTCCCATCTGGTGCTGAAAGCTCCACCCCGGACTGACCCCGTACAGCACTGCAGTCCAGATCCCCGCAGCTGGCATGACCAGACAGCACGGGCAGAGAAAGGGAGGAGCAGGGTAAGTCGCTTGGGAGGAGAGGTTTGTGTCAGGGAATGACAGAGAAACTGGGGAGGGACTAGATTGGCCAGAGAGTTGAGGGTTCGTGCAAAGACCCCTTTCAGGCAGAAATTCCCAGCTTTTCTTTGGGGGCCCTGACACAGTAGAGAATGGCAGGAACACTCCTTGGGCATGAAGGCCAGTCCTTCACTGCCCCTCCCCAGCTCTGGGGCGCTACAGATAGAAGACTGCTAGAAGATGAGGGTGGCCTGCTGGCTGCAACACTGGGGCAAGCTGGTAGCCACGCCCCCATACCTCCCCCACCCACCCACACACAGTGGCAACATAATGGAAAGAAAGGTAAAGATTAAGTGCCATGGAGCAGGGATTTCCATGAAATGGATGTGACCCCAAACAGAGATGACCCCTGAGGCTAGTAGCTTTTCTAGAACCCCAGATCCCCTCAAAGCCTCACCTGCACTCAGGCACTCGGGGCGTCTCCTTTCTCCAGGGGTCCATCACCATGGTGGGGAATGCGGTATCCTCAAGATGAGACAGAGGGTGAGCCTGTATGAGTCCCCAGCCCCACAAGGTAAGCAGTTCCAGGGTCTCAGGGTCACTGTCATTTACCTCAGATAACCTGGATTATCTGAGAGGCTCTGATACCAAGGCTGTATAAGGCACCCTAGCAGAGCTCTAGAGGTCAGGTGGAGACCATTTGGGGACACCAGGGAGTCCCAGGGCACTGGTTTATATAGGAATGGTGTTTGTAGAGGCCAAAGGAGAACATGTGACCACTAGACTGTGCGGCAGAGGCTTCCTGGCCCTGCTAAGGTATTCCTGCCTCTGCTCCTCAACAAGTTCACCTCCCTGAATCTTAGGAGAACTGAGAGAGCCGTTTTGCACCCCACTGCTCTCAGCTTTCCCCTAATGAATTCAGTGCCAAGGACTACATGCAGATCCAATGGACAAGGCTCATGAAATGGGGTGGTGAGTGCCCAGGCCTGGGTGTCCTTCCAGGGCCTCTTTGTCCTTGTTAAAAAGAGTTGAGAAGTCAGCATGGACTATTCTAGAAACTTCCCTGGGCTGGGCAGGGGGGCAAGAACCCAAAAATCATTACAAAACCTGGAGGTCAGGCCTGTGCCTGTCAGCTGGCTGGCCTGTCTTCAGGTCTGCCCTCAGCCCTAAGAGGCTTAGAACATCATTTTTGGTCCTGACCCACTAAAAATGTCTAGCGGTACCCTCTCTCCATTTGTGACAAAAGAAACGGGTTCTAGATGCTGCTAAGTGTCCGCTGGGAACACAAGCATCCATCTAGTTGAGAGCCACTGCCTTAGAAGACAGGTGACAAGGACTCCAGGAGGGTCCATCCACCTCATGCTAAAAGCCTTTCCGCCAGGGGTTCTTGCTGGGGCCTCTTCAGGGATGACCTCTGCCCTAGGCGTGTCTCTTAGCACTCGTCTGAAGGGAGTGTGTGGAATTCAGGTCCTTATCCACAGGGCAAAGGGAACATCTTCCCAAAGGGAAGCAGGCCTGGATAACAGCAAGCTGGGCTAGCCTGCACTTCACTTCCTGACCCTAAGAAGTACATGGCCACTAGGGTAGGGATGACGGGGGGGGGCAGCTGAGTTGCACAAGGGACCCCCTACCCTTTGGAACATCTGGAATGAGACCTTGCCCCTCGGGCAGGCGGCTATGTGCTCAACCCCACTTGGAACCTTGCACATGGGCTGTATGTGACCTGTGCTTGTCACATCTCAAGATTACTTCCTATGGCTAATGACCTTGAAACCTTGCCAGGTGTCCCTCCCCCTGAAAGCAGGGGATGGGCCTAATGAAGCCAGAGGCAGCTTTTAATTGTGGGTTCTAGAGTGGAATGATGGGGGACGGAGACACACTAAAGACACACTAAAACTTCCAGGAGCTTCCACGTCTTGACTGGCTCTACAGTGTATTGTGAAGATGCTTGGTATTCAATGCCCCTGTCAGGTTTCAGTTTCCTTGTTTATAAAATAGAGGCTTTGCCTGGTCTACAAAGTGAGTTCCAGGACAGTCAGGGCTATACAGAGAAACCCTGTCTCAAAAAAAAAAAAATAATAATAATAATAATAATAATAAATAAATAAATAAATAAATAGGCTTTGGAGGGCAGGGTGTGTAAAATTTTTCCTGTGCCTAGGAACATCCTACATGATAGGGTTTTCAGGTACATTCTGTCACTTGGATCACACATTATCCTATGAAATGACTATTCTCATTCTCACGTTATAGCCAAGGAAGCTGAGGCTTGCCCCAGGTTACAAAGTCAGCAGGTGTTGGGTCATGTGATCGGGACTGGCCCCTAGGTGGCGCTGTTGAGCACGCCAGTGGCTCTGTAAAAGGCCAACTAGCTGGAGGACGGAAGGGTGGCCTGCAGACTGAGGAGGGGCAGGGCAGGTGCCCAGTCCAGAGAAGAGTTGAAGATGACAAGGTTTGGAGCCCCAGGGACTGGGTGGTGGCAGTGCTATTAATGGAAACAGGGAAGTCCGGAGGAGGAACAGGCTTGGGCCCAGGAGTTCATCCTTAGATATGTTGACCCTACTCTGCTAACAGTGGGATATTTCGGCTGAGGTCTAGCCACAATTCAAGGAGGAAAAAAAAAATCAAGGCTTAGTAAATATTCTTGACCAAAGCCAAACTGCTCTTGCTATGTCCCAGGTTCCCTGGCCTGGGCCTCAGGCTACAGTGTTAGGATGGCAACAGCCCAGCCCCAGCCCCAAGTGCAAGCCCCATACTAGCCACTGGGGGTCACCACTGTGCACAGACGGGCAGAGCTGTCAAGGTGTGCCAACGGAGAAGAGGGTTTGGAGCCAGGATTCCCCTCACAGGAGACAGAGGTCTTTTCCCTCTTTGTAGAAGGTAGCAGAGGCTCCCAAGCAGGATCGAGTATCAGGTAGAAGGTTAAGCTTTCCCCAAGAGTCTGATTAACCTTCTCCATCAGGTTCTGGTGACCTTGGAGCCAGGAGGGAAAAGCCACAGAGCCCCCTCACCTCTGGTGCTTTGAGAACAGCTCTCCCAGTTGCCCAGGGGGGGACACAGTGTTCAGGGCTCTAGTGACCTCGCTGGGAGCAGGATCCCAGCTGTTTCAAGCCTCCACATGTCTCCCTTGACATTTGCGTCAGCAACTCTGCCCTTTGACCTTTCACTCCCCAGAGAGGACGATGGAGGCAATCAGGACTAATTATTTGCAGTTCGGTGCGTCCGGCAGTTTATTGGGGTTTGACCTGGCTTTCTGGTCTCCCCCACTCCGGCTTTATGGTCTTGCTCTCCTGGGGAAGTTAAAGAACCAAGGGCAGGAATGGTTCCTCTTGGCCTCCTGGTGTTGAGAGCCTGGTGGGAAGGTATGCTTGTAAAAGGGCTTGGAAAGGTGTCCCCATGCAGGCACACACGCCCAGCGCAAACTCTGCCCCCCCCCTTGGGCCAGCCTCCTGCTGTGCTTGGACTTGTTGGGACATGTCCCCAAGTGGGTTGGGGCCAGGAGAAGGGGATGCCAGTCTCCTGGCTGCTTGCCCAGGCTAGAAGGTGGTGGGAATTGCAGGACTCCGAAAGAGCTGGGGGTGGGGCAGGCGCAGTGGAGTCCATGGGGCTCCCTAGGCCCTGGGCCCATGAGGTATCTGGTTCCCTCTATATTTGGCCTTGACATTACTAGCATGCCCTATCAGAGGGGCAGGCAGCCAGCTGTACCCATGGTGTCTCCTCACAGGGACTGGATTATTTGAGGGCTCTGGAGGAGACAGCTGTAGCTCAGGAGGCCTAAGAGGCCCCCCTGATCCCGGTCAGAAAGGAGTCAAGGATAGATGGCACAGATTGATGGCCCTGAGACTTTTCTAAGAATTCCCAGTACACTTACTAGAATGTTCCTTTTGCTCAGGTTCCCCGAGGAAGCCTAGGCTCTGTGGCAGGGGTGACGTAGGGCACGATCCCAACCTCTTCCCCAGGAGAGGTTTTCTAGGTATCCTGGTACCCTCAATAAAAATAAAAACAAAAAACAAAAAAAAAAACCTACAGATCCTTTTATGTAGTAGGCACCTATAATCCCCACATTGTAGGGGCTGAGACCGGAGGATCACAAGGTCCAGGCCAGCCAGTTCTACCTGATGAAACTGTCTCAGAAAAAGAAACGAAAAGGGAGCCCCCTCCACATACATACAGAAAACAACTTCATTATAGATTGAGTCACTGGAGGAAAGGGTGGCTGGCTGGTTGGTCCTCGGTGTTAGTGGTATCTCTGATTACTATTTCCAAAAAAGCAAGTAGAATCTGCCAGCAGCTCCAGCTTTGCTGAATGCACTCATGCCAGTCAAGGGACTAGGAGTGTCCCTGTCCCCATGCCACCCCCCAGCCCCAGGGGAAAGTGTCTTTCAGACCCTATGTCACTTTGAGAAAACCTCACACTTCACTATACTGTCTCCTTTCTCCTGCTGTGGGCAGAGCCACACACGGCAGCAGCTGGTCCTAGGCACGGTCAGTAGACTCTTGTTCCAGGAAATGTTAGTCCTTCCACTGCTTGGCCAGAGTCCAGCACCAACAGCAGCCAGCCCTGTTCTGGGAGACCCTCCCCAGCGCTCCATGGCCAACTGTGGTCACCTTTGTGGTCTCAGTGCCCTCCCCCCCCCCCGGCCTCCACAGGGCAAGCAGGTAACAGGGTTCACATCTCCCAAGCTGGAAATGCAGAGGGCCTCTGCCAGGCTGGCTCACTATCGGCTGCAGGACCCAGGCTGTCCTCTGAGAAGTTACATGGCTACCACGCTCCCTGAGCAAGCCGCTGCTGTGGCAGGTGTCTGGGTCAGAGAGGCCTGAGCGCCAGCCACTGCCTGGCCCCGTGAGCTGAGACTCATCCTGAACCTCTCTCTCCCTTTGACTTCAGTTTCTCAGTCTATAAAATGGGTGTATGAATAGCTTGTCACGGGGCCTAGAGTAAGCACTAAACCAGAGGATGTTTGTGAAAGCCCTTTGTGGACTACAAAGGCTATGGAGGGTAGTTATTATTCTCATGGGAAACTAGTAAACGGTGGGAGAAAGAACACCCCCAAAGCTGATCTCAGTTTGTGGGTACAAAGGGCAGGCTCACACCCACCAGGTCTGTGATCTGGGGTCCCTCCAACCCTGCTGAGGAGCCAGTCTGAGCCAGTAGGCCGTGATGCCCTGGCTGGAAAACAAACCTGCTGGAGTAGAAGCCAGCCTCTGGCCTGTGGTCGGAGGAGGCCAAGTGATGGGGGGGGGGGTGCACAACTATTGGTGTTGCTTCGCCCCACTAGTAGGAAAGTATATGGAGGCACTCCCCAAGAAGCTCCTTTAGACGGATTTGAGAGCTATAATGCCTAGGGTCCAGAGAAGGCCCAGGGCTCACCCAGACAGACATTCAGTCTTTGGTGGCTAAATGCCACTGTGTAGGACACAGTAGGGGACCTGCTACACTTCCCCCTCGCCCCATTCCCAGCCTCACCACTTTAGTGAGCCTCAGTTTCCTTAGCTGTAAAGCAGGGCTAGACGCCTGGGTGTGCAGTGGGGGAAGCCCCCAAGAAGCCTCATGAAGGGAACTGAGGCCCGGTTGCCTCTGGGAAGAAACAACAGCCTTGGCCTTGACCAGTGGCCAAGGGGGCAGGTCTCCTGGCCCAGTTAGGCTCCAGGTCCCCACCCCCTCAGCCAGCTGCTCAGCAACCAGTTGTCATGAAGTCATTGCCACCTTCCCAGTCCCGTCTACCCGTCTGCCCGAGGCATCCCCCTTCCCTCTCTCGCCCTGCTCCGCCCCAGTGCTGACATCCCATTTGGCAAAACGGTTGGAAAAGCCGCTGACTCTTCCAGACCCTGAGTTCATTGACTGGGCAGGGCCCACTGGCCACAGACTGATCATGCAGGAGAGGCCCTGACTGGGGCCTGAAGTCCCCCAGCGCCACCTGCCAAAACCTTCCTGTAACTTTTGCCCACACCCCACAGTCCAACAGTTACCCATATTCTCTCTCTTGCATCCCCACGAAGATCCTACACACAGCCTCCCATGTACACCACCTCCCAACGCGCGCACACACACACACACACACACACACTCACACACACACCTTTATACGGTGGAACTAGTTCTTGGTCATCAATGGTCTCTATAGCCACTGACACGTCTATCCTTGATCTGTTAAGGGAACCTCACTAGATCAAAAGACACCAGGGCTGAGCCAGAGGAGGATGAGGAACAGCGTAGTGGGAGTCGGGTAGGGATGTGGGGAGATGGGGGGGTTAGTTAGACTGGTCCAGAAGGTGGCTAGGGAAACAGGCTGCAAGCGCCCGAGACCCGCTCTTCCCAAACAGTGAATCCCTGCTCACCGGTGGAGCCAGGCCTAAGCCAGTAAACAAGGCAGGTCTAGTCACACAGCCAAAGTGCTGTCCCGTGTTTCAAAGTGCGTGAGACTGCGGCAGAGGCCGGATGCTGTGGCATATCCCATTCAGTGAGCAGAGGCAGACCCTTCAGAGTTTGAGGCCAGCCTGCTCTACACAAGCGTTCCAAACCCAGCCAGAGCCGTACAGTAAGATCCTGTCTCAAGCAAACAGTGGATCCTGTCTTCCTACTGCACTGTGCCCGAGCCTCTCAGAACAGGCAGAACCAGCTTCAGCTGGCCTGTCCACAGCCTTCTCCAGGTCTGCCACCCAGATGGGCACCGGGCGAGACTTTCACCCTCTGCACTGGGGGCAAGGTCATTGGAAGCTAGCCAGGGGAGGCCCTGTGACTGAGCCACAGCCTTCACTGGCTTAGAATGTGGCGTTGAGCTTAGCCTTGCCTGTCCTTGGCAAACACTCAGCCAAGGCCTCCATCTCCCAAGACACTCTCCCTCCTCCCCCTCCTCCCTGTCTTGCTGGTCCACTCCAAGTCTTATGCATATACATAGAAACCCTGGGCCACTGTCCCGCCTCAGGCTTTTCTGTAGACTTTCCGCTGACAGGCCCCACAGCAATAACTTCTGGGAGGTTCCTAGTAGAGGCCCAACCAAATTGCTGAATGAGTGACTAAACAGCGTTTCTGCCCCCTGCCCTGCCCTGCCCTGCCCTGCCCTGCCTTCCCCAAGACCACTGGTGGGAGTTCTGGGGTCCAGTGGGAAAAGCCCTCAGCCAGGAGCTGGGAGATCAGTGTGACGGTTGGGACCTGCCTCTAATGTGCAGTGTGGTACTAGGGATCGAATCTGCACAATTCCTCCAGGCTGCCCGCTTCTTTCTCTCTGGCTCTGATTGGGCACCCGTTGGAGCAGACCCAGGCCGGGGAGTCCTACATTGTAAATAAAACTGCTACCTAGAATAGTCCAGAACACTTGCCACCCCGGAAGCGAGGCAACAGAAATAACTGTGGTACCTTCCCCCTAGCCGCACCACACCTCCCCCCAACTCACTTGGGACTGGATCCACCCTGAGGAGCCTCGGGTCAACATCCTGTTTCCTGCAAGCCCTCCTGGAGGCCACACAGAGGGGTGTTTGTTCTTAGTGTGCAGCGGGAGAGATGCTAATCGCGTTGGATAGCTGGTCCCCGCTGAAGGTCAGGAGGTAAGGCGACCCACGGTTATAAATAACGGAGCCAGGCTGCTGAGGGCAGCTTGCTGGATCCGCGCCCCTCTCCAGCCGACCGGCCCGGATTGATTTCTGGCCTCCCGGCTGCCACGGGAACTTGAACCCCAGAGAGCTGAGCGCCATGACCTTTGGGGGTGGTGCGCAAGGTCAGGCCAGGCCGCCTGGGCTTCCCTGACTCCTAAATTCAGGCAGATGCACCTTTACCAATCTGCGGAGGAGGCCAGAGCTGGAGGTGGTTGTGCATGCGACCCCCATCCCCACCCTCAACACAGGTACCTGTACCTCTCTACATCCCAACCCACCAAGCCCTGGTCTCAGCCTGCTCCAGCTGAAACTGGAAGGCCCAGCCTTCAGAGCCTGGCCCTGCCTCCAGACACCTGATCTGATGGCGAGGTTGATTCCAGAGTCATGTGTTCCCTGCTAGATGGAAACAGAGTCGTCCGTGTCCCCGTCGTCCCCGTCCCCCGTCCCGGTTTCCTCCACCCACCCCACCTCCGCTCACTTTGGAAGGCTTAGTAAAGAGATTCTAGTGGCAACAGTCTGGCGACTGGTTGTGCCTGGGAGGTGAGGCAGGCACCTCTCCTTATGTCCTATGGACACAAAAGGGAGGTGGGTTTATCCTGCGGGGGGGGGGGGAGGATATGCCTTTTATTTTTAAAAACAAAAACTTTTGGGGGAGGAGGAGTACTTTACACAAAAGTGTGCAGCTGAGGAACACAGTGCAAGTTACACAAACCTATGTGGCCAAACCAAAAAAAGAGCACCAGGCAGGGGATGCAGGGCTGGGGATGTGGCTCAGTTGGAAGAGCTTGTGAAACCTGTGTTCCATCTCTCCTGCACCTCCGATTGTCTCTCCTGCACCTCCTAGAGCTCAGAAAGGAGAGGCCAGGAACATCAAGAGTTCAAGGTCATCCTTGACTACATATCAGATTTGAGGCTGCCTGCATTACAGGAGACCTTGCTGAGAGAGAGAGAGAGAGAGAGAGAGAGAGAGAGAGAGAGAGAGAGAGAGAGAGAGAGAAATCAACACTGAAAGTTCATCAGGACCCTCCTACTG
>NC_034603.1:61552787-61568366 GCF_900095145.1 Mus pahari
AGCCACCATGTGGTTGCTGGGATTTGAACTCCGGACCTTCGGAAGAGCAGTCGGGTGCTCTTACCCAGTGAGCCATCTCACCAGCCCAAAAGAGAGATTTCTTCTTCCTCTTCTCCTTCTTCTCTTTCTTCTTCCTCCTCGACCTCCTCCTCCCTCTTCTCCTACTCCTCCACTTCCTCCTCTTCTTCTCCCTCTTCCTCCTCCCCTCTCCTCCTTTTCTTTTAATGGAAAATGCAAAAATATAAAAAAGAAAGAAATACCACTGTCCCTGCTGTTTAGAGTCATCGTCAGATGACGTCAGTGACTGTTTTCTGAATCTCTTGTAGGTCAAACTCAGGACCGAGAGAGCTTGTTTTCCCTCAGGCAGCATGGAAGCTGGGCTGCATCTGGCCAGCAGTAGCTTCTTCCAGGGAGAGACCAGGCACCCTCTACTTGCTCCATAACCTCCATCGTTTCTCCTTGCCTCTGCGTCGTCCTCCATCTTGCTTCTAGGTCTAGAACTCAGGTTTTCCCATGCGCCTCCAGCTCAAAGGGCAAGCAAGCCTTGGGTCAGCACTGGTTATCCAGTGGGGAGATGGGCAAGTATAGAAGACTACAGGAGAGGCAGTAGGGAGGGGTGGGGCTGCTGCAAGGAGGTGGGGTGAGAGTCAGCCCTCTGGACGAAACAACCTGGATGGGGGGGGCCTCACAGGCCTGACCTTTGCCCTCCATCCCAAGGGTTAAGGAGAACTGGGCTTTTTACTTACTTGCGTATTATAGTGCTGGGGACTGAACCTGGGGTCTGCCTATGAGATATATAGTGTCAGCTAAGGCTGGCTTTGAACTTGCTATGGAGGCTAGGCAGGCCTTGCACTTTTGGTCTTTCTGCATCAGCCGCTGGGATGCTAGTCTCATTGACCTGTGCCCCCACAGCCAGCCAACAATGTGGTTTTTTTCTCTTTCTCCGGGTGCTTTGGAGCACAGGAGGCCAGACGAGCAAAGACCCAGAGTATAACCAAGTATAAACAGGCAGTAGAGGCTTTAAGGAGAGCGGGGAAGGAGGGTAGACTCACAGACCTGGGTGGATGTGTGATCGGCTGAGACCTGGGGGATTTCCTTCCCTTCTTTCATGCATATGAATCCACTTGTGTTTGAGAATTTCTGGAAGCCAAGTCAGACTTGAGAACAGAGCCAGTCCTGGGGGCTCTTAAGACAGAAGAGATGTTCGTTCGCTCGTTCATTCATTCATTCATTCATTCATCCTTTCATCCCTTCATTCAAATGTGGGTGGACCTGCCCTGACATAGGTTTCCCTTAGAAAGAAGATCTAGCACAGTGCATTGCCATGCCTGAGCCCCCAGTGTTCATACAAAGTCAAGGACTGGCTGCCCTCCAGGCTGCCTCCCTGTCCAGTGGCTGAGGTGAGCTCCTTGGGCTGGAGGCAGGCTGAGCAGCTCCTGTAAGGCCCAAAGCCTGTAGCCAGAGGATGCCCAGGGCAGTAGTAGGGAGTTTCAGCCCCACCCTCTCCTCCTCCTCCCACTGGGCCAGCTCCGCCCCCTGCTAACTCACCATCACCACTTGGGTTAGTAATGCCTAGTATGCTAAGAGGCAGCCCCAACCTGCCACTCCTCTAGTCTCCTCCCTAGTTGGCTTACCACAATCACCTCCCTCCACATAGTTAGGCAAAACCCCGACTGTCACCATTGCTCATCGAGTATCTATGCCAGAAAATGGTGGGAGGAGGAGGAGGAGGAGGGGGAAAGAAAGAAGAAAAAAGTAAGAAGAAAAAAACTGAAAGGAAAGAAATAACAAAAAAGTGCATTGGCACAGAAGAATGTGTGGTTTTAGAAGCACCTCTCCTTTGAGAAGATTCTCTATTAATTTTAACTGTATACGGGTGCCCAGAAGCCAGAGGAATTGGATCTGCCAGGAGCTAGAGTTACAGGCAGTGGTGAGCTACCAGATGTGGTTCTTGAGAGTCAAACTCAAGTCCGAAAGAATAGTACATACTCTTAACTGCTGAGCCATCTCTTCCCACCTGAGCTCAGCCAGCATTGGCGCTCACTGGTTACTTAACAATAGCCCCTGCCCGCATCCTGCACCTGCCTGAATCCTAGCACCGGCCCGCATCCATTCCTGCTGTTCCTAACACCCTAGCCTAGCCAGAGTGATTTTATTAAGATAGGACTCTGATGGCGCCATTTGCCTGGCTTCCCTGTCCTTGTCCTTCCGAGGGGAAGCTGAAGTCTTTGTAATGGCCTTTTTGTTGTTGTTGTTTGTTTGTTTTGTTTGTGTTGTGTTGTTGTTGTTGTTACCATGGCCACTGCCCCACCTCACTGCCTATACTGCCGTGTGGTTCAGCTGCTGGCTGCCTCAGGGCCTTTGCACAGCCATCGCCAGGCTTTGCTCCCCAGGTCTTCACTAGGGTTCTACCTTATCCAGGAGCCTTCCTCCAGAATCTCCATGTTGAACACCAAAGATCAATTCTGTGCCCAGATCTTGCTTTCTAATACCATTCTGTAATGAAAAGTTCCCATGGCCTCTTTAAGAAATGGCCACAAGAAGACCCACAGAGTCAACTACTCTGGTATCATGGGGGCTCACGGAGCCTGGGCTACCAACCAGGGAGCATGCAGGAGCTGGACCTAGACCCCCCTCTATTTGTAGCAAATGTCCAACAAGTGGAGCAGGAGTGGTGGTGGGGTGGGGTGGGGTGGGGTGGGGTGGGGGGTTGTCTTGGTCTCTGTTTCCTGCCGTTGGATCCCCTTCCCCCTCCCTACCTGGACTGCCTGGTTGGGCCTCAGTGGGAGAGGATGTGCCTGGACCTGCTGGGACTAGATAACCCAATGTGAGGTGGTACCCCTTCTCTAAGAAGAAGAGGGGGCAATGGGGGAGAGACTTGTAAGGGTGGGGCTGGGAGGAGAGGAGGGAGGGTGTCCATGATCGCGAAGTGAAGTGAATTAAAGAAAAAGAAAGAAAGGGCTGCTCCTTGTACTTGGGTGGGATGGGTGGGGGATGAGCTTGGAAGCATCAGGAAGGAAGGAAGGAAGGAAGGAAGGAAGGAAGGAAGGAAGGAAGGAAGGAAGGACTGAAGACGAGAGCCCCGGGAATGTGGGTGTGTCATGCTGGAGCAACTGCTCAGCCCAGCAAACAGGACTGGATTATAACCCGGAGGTAAAAACACATTTACCAGTCTGTGACAAATAAGTGACTGAATAAACCAATCAGTGGCAGAGACAAGCCAAGGCGTCATGGGGCATGGAATGCCAGGAGTTTCAATAGAGGCTTCACCACAGCCTACACCAGCCAGGGGCCGGGTCATCAGCAGCTCGGTCAAGTTAGCAGTGTGGACCCCAGTCATGAAGAAAATGTCACTGCCCCTCTGTGAACTGGCTCCCCAGGGCTCGCAACCTCAATTTAGTTGTGTGAGGAACCAGCAGACTTTTTTTTTTAGTTTGGAGACTGGTTTGTATGTAGCCTTGGCTGGCTTTAAACTTCTGTATAACTGAGGATGGTCTTAAACTCCTGATTCTCCTGCCTCCACCTCTGGGATGCTGGAATTATGGGGATGTACTATACCATCCCCAGCAGGCAAATTCTCATTTTTAAGGATATCTACAAAACACCTGACCAGGACGCCTCTAAACTACTAGAGTCATCGAGATTGAAGGCTGGGCTGGGCTGGATGGGCGAGAGCTGCCGTGGCCAAGAGAAGCCTCTAGAGAGAAGACAATGGGATGGAATGTGGCTGTGGAGGGGTCCTGGAGCAAAAAGGGATTTGATGAACAAAGAAGTCTGGTGAAGCCACGGTAGAAGTTTCTGCGGGTAATAATTACCGTTGGGTGTGGCAACACTCACTGGAACCCTGACATCTGAGAGGCCACGCAGAAGGATGCTGGATGCTAAGTTTGAGACCAGCTTGGGCTATGCAGACTCTGGCTTAACCACCATCACCACCACCATTACCATCCACGGCAACAGATGTCCGATGTTGTTGATAGGGCGAGAAACTGATGGGGAAGTCTTCGTACTGTTCTTAATTTTTGTATGAACCCACACAGTTGTTTGTTTGTATGTTTTTAAGTCACGTTCTCTAACATGAGCGTAGTGAAGCCTACCACTCAGCCAGCCCTCAAGAGGCAGATACCAGAAGATCGTGAGTTCGAGGCCAGCTTAACCTACACAGTGAGAGCCCATCTCCAAAAAAGGGTCAGTAAGAGCCAGCTAGGCCTCTCAGAGGCTGAGGCACTCAGGACCGCCCGCCAGGCCCAGAGTCCCTTCCCTGGAGCTCATGGAAAGCTGCAAGGGGGGGAATTAACTCTCGTTCCCTGACCTTCACAGGCATATCAAGGAATGGGCATGCCCCTGACCCCGTACGTACATACAGTAATGATAAAGCAAATATTTTAAAAGCAAGTAAATACAAGCAAAAAGAAAGCAGCACCCCGAGCTGCCGTGCCCCTCCCCACGCTTTTTCCATTTGTACCTTTCACCATTTAAACCGCAGTCCATTGACCTCACAAAGTCTGCGACCTGCACTCCCTCTCTGGATTCAAACACTCTAAAGGCTTCTGCCTGCCCATTGCTGTGTACCCAGAACCTCAATCAGTCTGACAATAAATATTTGTTGAATGATAAATTTCCACAGATAGGCTGTTAGCTTTTCCAAGTGTCCCTGTGCCTAAATACATTTTCTATTGTTGTAAAATAAACACGAGATTATGCCGCAGTGCTCAGCTCTGTTGGCTCCGGATCGCTTTGGCCCGTCTGTCCTTTTCCAGCCTATGCTGTTATTTGCAGGCCAGCAAATGATTGAGCTTCAAGAGGCCAAGGCTTTGGGGACGTCTCTTCCTCTGTGTCAGCTCTGCCAGGCTGCCACATGGGCAGGAGGGCTGGAGTGATGCCAGGGCCAGTGGAGGCCACTCCCTCTGACATCAGATCCGTGGGCACTAGATCCTGCTTGGTGGTGAACGGGGTGCGTCAGAACCCAGAGATTAAATAGCTTTTGAAATCCACTGGCTTGTCTTTCACCAACCAGAAGGCACAAGCCTGATCTTCGGACAGCTCAGGCACTGTGCAAAACACTGCGTGCATACGCAGGGCAGTGCCACTCACAATGATGGGTCACAGCCAGGCACAGAAAAATGTCCCTGAACCACAGGGCTCTGAGAAGCTAAGCCCCAAGAAAGGGCACGCCGATTGTGGGCTGGGAGTGGTCAGCTTTTTCTCTGCCACTGTTGTCTGGTTTCCGTAAGATGGGACCCAGGGCCTTGCACAGGACAGGCAGGCGCTGCACCCAACCTGTTCTACTGGTGACCTGGGCAGGCCTCCAGGGGACCCAATATGTTTGTGTGTGTGTGTGTGTGTGTGTGTGTGTGTGTGTGTAATAGGGCAAACAAGGGGTACCCTACGTTTTGCACATAGGAGCCATCTGCTTTCAAATCCTGCCACTCTGTCTCCCTTCACGGTAGCAACACTAAAGCTACCCGGAGGCTGTGTGACATTTGAGTGCCAAGGATAAAAATACGCAAAGGATATGTGCCTCTGGAAAGTGGTTCACGTGCTTCCTGGGACCTTCAGCTCCCCTAGAAACCAAGATTCCATTCCCACCGCGGGGTCCCATTTCCATGGCGTCAGTCATGCTGTGAGGGTGAAGCCGTGAATGTCCACACAGGTCCCCTTGCTCCGGCATCTGGAAGGAGCCCCAGTGTGCACAAGTTGATGTTGCGTGCAGTGTGCCTGTCTGTGCTTGCTTGGGCTCCAAAGCATGGCCCCGTGCATGCTTTGTGCTTGGCTTCCTTAACCGTCTTGAGTGTGAGCGTGTATGGTGTGTGGGTTTGTGTAGACCGTGTACGAAGCTCCTCTGTTTTCGTGGAGGGAGAGGATTCTGGGAGAGACTCCCACAAGATGTGCGCATGCTCCAACAGATAGGCCATACTGGCTTGTGCGAGAGCTTTCATGTGTGGCTCTGTGGGTACGTGCCTAGGCATGAGCACATGTGTGCGGATGCCCACAGTCAAGGAGGCCCCACACACCCTCTCTGGCAAGTCTGCCACCCTACCCAGTGTCCACATCTTTTTGGCAATGTGGCTGGGTCCTTTCCTATCTCGCAGCTGAGCTGGCCTCTCCTTTTCTCATACCTTGAATTTCTCCTGCTCACCTGAAGTTTGCCAGAATTCTCACCCATGTCCCAGAACCCTAGCTTGCTGTCTTGAAGCTCCTCAAAAGAACCAGGCTCTGGGTCAACGTAATTTTGCTGAAGGTTGTATCTAACTCACCTCCATGGAGAGAGGCGTAGTACAGGTCCTTTGAAGGTCAGAAGAGGCCAGAATGAGTTCACCGAGGGACTTCACGGTATAGCCACAGGAGCATGCGCACGTGCACATCTTAATAGCAGCCTCTTTCAGAACCCTTTCACCCACAAAAACCATATTGCAAACAAGATCTGAAATGGAACAGGGGCGGCTGCAGTGTCACGGGAAATGCGCGGCCTCCCTGCTGTGAGCTTCCATCCGGATGCCTGGTTGGTCAGTGCTGTGTAGACAGGCTCCACAGCAGTGGAGACCTCTAGCTTGGGAAGCTGAGGGAACCCCGGGGAGCCACATCGGGGCACCATTCAGTTCCCACCCCCAAGCCTCCAAGCAGCGCAGAAGTGACATGGCCCAGGCCAGACTGCCAGGGCAGGTGACACAAAGAGGAAGTGTCAAGCGTTCTTTGCTTCAAGACCGAGCGAGAACTGCCCATAGGAAGGAAACTGAGGTGCCTGCCCCTTCCCTAGGACTACAAGTCCTGCCCCTCAACATTGTACCTTCCGACTCAGACAACTAACCTACCTCAGGCCTAGGATCCCAGGAAGCCTCTTGGTGGTCAGGAGACCTCCAAACATCCCCTCGAGTGGGGGTGGGGAGAGAGCACTCAGATCTTCCTATCAGTCCTTTTATTTAGTGTGGGGGATCAAGACTCTGTATAGCCCTGGCCGTCCTGGAACTCTCTGTAGACCAGGCTGGCCTCAGACTCAGAGGTTCGCCTGCCTCTGCCTCCCGAGTACTGGAATTAAAGGTGTGCGATACCACTGCCTGGCATTAACCAGTCCACTCTTAATGTAAGCACTGCTTTGGGAGAATAAGATGGTTTGGATGGCTCTGTGCTCTCCTTTCTCCAGTAAAAAACAAATTCTTCAAATCAGGCAGACATCACACAAACACGGGCTCTTTGGATGATGCAAATCATGCAAAGAGTAAAAAAAAAAATGATTTATTACATCCCCCCACCCCCACCTTAGTTCCACAGTATAATTTACCATGTTAATAATTCACTATGTCTTGCTGGGCATGGTGGTACACACCTTTAATTCCAGCACTCAGGAGGCAGAGGCAGATGGATGGATCTCTATGAGTTCGAGGTCAGCCTGGTCTACAGGGTGTGTTCTAGGACAGACACAGCTATGTAGAGAGACTCTGTCTCCAAAAATAAATAAATAAATAGATAGATAGATAAATAAAAAAGATAGATAGATAGATAGATAGATAGATAGATAGATAGATAGATAGATATCTCTACATCTCTCTTGAAGGGGACACTAGAATGAGACCCAGGCCTTGAGACTGCTATGCAGTGCTCTGCCACTAAGCAAATCTCAAGACGGAGGGTGTGGTGGCATATGCCTTTAATCCCAGCACTTGGGAGGCAGAGGCAGGTGGATCTCTGAGTTCGAGGCCAGCCTGCCTGGTCTACAGAGTGAGTTCCAGGACAGCCAGGGCTATACAGAGAAACCCTGTCTCAAAAAAAAAAAAAGAAAAGAAAAGAAAAGAAAAAAAAATCTCGGATTTTTGTTCTGTTTTGTTTTGTTTGTTTGTTTGTTAGATTTGTTTTTGTTTCAATTTAAAGACAAGGTCTTATTAAATTGCCTAGGTTGCCCTTGTGTTCACCTTGTAGCTCAGGCGGACCTCCAGCTTGCAAGGCGGGCTAGCCTCAGCTGCCCTCTTCAGGAGCTGGGAAGCCTCTACTCATTTGCGTTTATTTTTATGTTTTTTAAAGGTGTGTGTGTGTGTGTGTGTGTGTGTGTGTGTGTGTGTGTCCCAATAGAGGGACTTGTGGACAATCGTGAGAGCACTGACTTCTGAATGCTAAACTTTGACCTCCACATGAATGCTTGGCACATGGCAATATGAGCTCTCTCTCCTCCCCACCCCAACCCAGTCCAGTTACTAGTTGAGCCATCTTAATGCCCACTCCCCACCCTCGTCCTTTGTTCCTTTTTGAGACAGGCTCTTATGAAGCCCAGGCAGGCCTCGAACTTCACTAGGTAGCTGAAGCTAACTCTAGATGCCTCAATCCTCCTGCCCCCTCCTCCTCCAGCCGGGATTCCAGGTGTGCACCGCTAAATTCAGTTTATGTGGTGTAGGAATGTAACCCAGGTCTCATATATCTCCAGCACCGTTTACAGATTTAAATAAAACAGCACAGACACAATTATATTCTTTATAGTTCCTCGGCTTGCTTTAAAAAACAAAAAACAAAACCAAAAAACAATTGGATCCACACATCTCAGACTACCCTACTTTCTTTTAAATCAGCAATTCGGTGTTCCTGTCTGCTCCATCCCTTCCCTAGTGAGAAGGGTGCTGTTTCCTTTCCTCCTTTTCTTCTTTTTCTTCTATTTCTGAACGCACAAAGGTGCAACGTGCGTCTTCCAGCAGATGTTGGGGATGGGGTACGCGGGTGAAAGATACACCCCCTCCCGCGGCGCCGCGCACGCTGGGATCAGCGGCCAGTGAAAATCAGGAGGAGGCTGGGGACCAGAGAACCCCGCGGGTCCCGCGTCTACGGGCGCCCGGCTCCGCCCGCGTCGCCCCCGCCTCCAGCAGCCCGGCGCTGCCGTTTTTAGCGTGCCTGGAGCGGGGAGTACAGACTCCATCACCCCCGGGAAACGCGGCCATCATATTTTTGGTTGCATAAGCAAACGAAATTAGAAATCTGGAACGCGCTCAAGACCTTCGGAGGGGGGCGCGGGGCCCAGGGCAGAGACAGATAGGGATTAGGCGAGTTGAGCGGCAAGAGGATGGTTTCCTCTTTTAATTTGGGTTCCATGGGCTCGGTTACGTAAGCCCGGTTACACAGCCGTGACTGCGGGTGGGCTGGGGCCTGAGGCCTCGGTCTCTGCCCGCTCGCTCGCTCGCTCGCTCGCAGAGGGCTCCGGGCTGCGGGCGCACAGCACTACCCACCTCCCCCCTGCACGGGACAGGAAAGCAGCCAGGGACACATGGCCCTCCACTCTCTCTGCCTTGGCATAACAAGCCATTGGAAGCCACCAAAATGTGTGGCATTGTGTGGAGAACAGTCTAGTGAACCATGAGGCAGTCGTATAGCATATTATAGAGCAGAACAAAAAAAAAAAAAAAAAAAGTGGGGGAGGCAGCAAGAAGTGAAGGATGCACTAGAATAGTCACAAAAGCCAGTTTGAGAACAGCAAGAACACAGGCTGTCACTGGTGTTAAAAGACAACACAAAGAGGCCTCTGCCCTGCAAAGCCCGCAAGAGGAGAGGCAGGAAAGCACGCCCTGGGCGATCCCTTGAGCAGGTCCCCACAGCGCTTGCGCACACTACCTCTTGGCTGATGAGGTCTACCTTTTTTTTTTTTTTTTTTTTTTATGCCTGTCCAAGGTGGTTCTCTGTCCCTCCACTTTTGAATCTGATCTTAGGGGACTCGCTTGTCATTGAATTCAGAGGAAGTGATACTGCGTGCCTCATGAGACCCGATGAAACTGTGTCCCGAAAGTTTCCTTCTAGCTACTGTGGGAGGTCCAACTGAGGTTGGGGGACAGTCTGTAAGAAGTCCAAGTACACTGAGGTTGCCTAGCCTGGAGGCAGGTCACAGCACTTTAGTGGCAAGCCTAGGTGACTCTAACCATATTAGACTTTTGGATCATGGCAGCCCATCCTAGACTCCAGGTGAGAAGCACCAGGCCTTCCCAAACTCCAGCTCCACAAAACCACCAACAAAGCGAGATAGTACACTTACAACACAAAACGAGTGATCTCACAAAGCAGAAGTATTTGTGTGGAGCTGGGGGTGGGGTGGGGTGGGGGGAGACACGGCAATGAGTAAGCATGGTCTCTGCCCCCAATAAACTAATAATTTAATGGAGAAGCCAGACACAGAGCAAATAATTATAAAAGTACACCGCAAGCTCAGCAAGGGAGTCACGCCCAGGTAATAGGGGACTAGGCTGAAGAGTCTGTAATCTAGGCGGGTGGGTGGCTTTCCTGGAGCAGGTGACCTTGGACTGGCTTTGAAAGGTGAGTAAGGGTTGACTAGGTTAAGGGATGAAGGAAAGGTATCTGGGGAGGAGGAGGAAGCGAGAGAGGTGAGACCCAGAATGATGGCGGGGGTGGGGGGTTGGGGATTGGGGGTTAGGGGTGGGGGGTGGGGGAGCGGGCTTTATGGGAGCTGGAAAAGAAAGCCAGGTAGACCGGCAGGACCTCAAATCGTGGCAGTTTTCCCGCAGGCCAACAGTTTAGATTGTCAGCAACGGGGAAGTCTGGGCTGACGGGAGGCGGAGCTTCCTGGGAACAGCCGGAGGATTGGGGTGGGGGGTGGAGGGTGGAGGGTGGAGGGTGGGGAGTGGGGGTGGGGTGGATGTGGTGTGGGAGAAAGGTGGGCCAGGGCTGGGTAGAAACCAGAAGGGGGTGTGGGTTCCAGAACAGGGGTCGGGAGGGATAGGGCGTGAAGAGCAGTCAGGGAATAGTCAGGCCTGGGTGCCAGGCTGGGGTGTTATGGGTAGCGCTGAGCTTTAGGTTTCTTTCTCAGGTGCACAGAATGGCCCATGCACCAGCCACTTAGAAAGCCTTGAAGCAGAAGCCAGTGTGAGTCCAGGAGGGGAGCCTGCAGCTGTAGCATTGATGTAGTCCAGTAGGAAGCATCCCCAGTGCCATGCTCGGGGAGAGCGTGGGGTGGGGGGAGGGGCGGGCGGGAGGGAAGGCACGCAGGGGAGAGCTGTGCAGACAGCAGCTACTACTCACAGTGTGTCAGTGAGTGAACGGTGGGGTGACTGCAGGAGTGTAGGTGGCTGTTGAGCTCATCTGGTGTTGGGATGTGGGACAGGCCCTGGGGCGGAGGACTCTGGTGCTGCAATTGTCCAGGGAGGTTAGGGTGGGAGCCAAGGGTGATGACAAAAGGCCTGATAACTCCTGGTCATGATTTCCTGGGGTGGGTCCCCACAGGTAGGCCACGAGAGAGCAGGGGAACAAAACAGAGACATCCAGAGAGTCAGATCCGAGAAGCAGCAGAGAGCCGCAGAGAGCCGACACGGATGACACACACAGTATCATTCTATCAAATCCTCAGGCCAGCCCACTCACTGACACACTGTGCCAGGCATTGTACCTGATGCCAGGATTGAGCCCTGTCCCGGTAGAGCTCAGATTATACCCTGTGGAGTTCTTCCGTTTACCACAACTCAGTCAAGGTTATGGGGGCGGGGGAGCGTTTTCTGTCTGACTCAAGGCATAGGGGTACGAGGCCACCTGATCAAGGGGCACAGGTTTGTGTGGAGTCGGAGAAACAGTCAGTAAAATCAGGTTAGGCCAGTCTTCCCTTGCAGGGAACCTGGACTCCATTGGGACTTTGGAAGGACCGACGTGCACCTCAGGGCTGGGCTGAGCCTTGGCACTTAATGTCCCCTCTTCACTGTGACTGTCGGGACAGTCCCCAGCAAGCACTTCAACTCATAGGGCTCTATGTGAAATGCCTTCCAGGCCGAAGCTCAACTGTGTACTATAGCAGCCTGCCCACTACCAGCCCATTGTACACATGGGAACACTGAGACCCAGTGGGGTGGTTATCTGCCTGAACTATACTGCCGAAGGAAGACAAAAAGCTGCATGACCGGGCCCGTTGAACCCCAGAATTCGAGGGCATAGCCATGTCCCACAGTGCTGCCACCGAAGTGGGTAGGGGAACAAGGTGAGCCTGAACCTGTGGGTGGGGACTCGGAACCCAGCTCTGACTGGGGAGTGTCACAGGCCTGACAGGCGTAAGGTGTAGCACCCCTTCAACAAACCCCAGGGCTCAGACTTTTCCTGCCCAGGACTTGGGGCCTTCCTTCTAACCCTCAGCTTATCCTCCTGAAATAGGAAATACTTAAGCTCCGCACACCCAACCCTTTTCCTTCACACTAGGAAACAGGCACAGAGAGGGAGAGAGCTATTCAACCCCACCCGTAAGTCTGTGACAGACCCTAGGTTAACTAACACATTTTCCTTCTGTGGGTTAGACAAGGCATGACCTCATTGCTCTCCCTAACACACACACACACCATATGCAAACACATACACATATATGCATTTGTACACATGGGAACACTGTGTATACATGGATACACGTGTATACACATATACCACATACAGGCACACATATGTACACATACATCACACACGGACCATACACAAACACATGCATGCATTTGTATACACATGCATACATGTGTACATACATATACCACATACAGGCACACACACGCATCACACACATACACATGCATACACTACACATAAGCTATACATAGACACATAGCACAAAGCAACTAAAAACAGTACCATCCTGGACAGTGCAGGGGAGGGTGTTCGTATACTAGGCAATGGTAGGGACCACGACAGGGAGATAGGTGCCAGCCTACCTGAGGAGGTGGTCCTGTTTGACTGCAGCTTACAGAAACCTCTACAGTTGTGGTTCTCAGCCTGTGGGTCACGACCCCACAGGGGTCAAATATCAGATATCCTGCATATCAAATATTTGCATTATGATTCATAAGAGTAGCAAAATTACAGTTATGAAGTAGCAACAGTATAATTTTATGGTTGGGGGGTCACCACAACATGAGGAACTGTATTAAAGGGTTGCAGCGTTAGGGAGTTTGAGAACCTCCCTAAGCTCGACAGGGAAAGCTTGTCTGGAGACACCAGCTGCCCAGTAAGATGTCTAATTGGAACAGTGGCAGGTTCACACACTTCCCCCTCAAATTAGCAAACAGCTTTGCTTGCCTTCAAAGGCGCAGGCGTAGGAAACAGGCTAGGTGGCTCAGGGCTCTAACCCTAACATGGGAGAAGTAGAGGCAGGAAGGTCAGGAGTTCAAATTCATCTTTAGCTACATTGAGAGTTCTAGGCCAGCCTGGGCTACATGACCATTTCTAGATAGATTAAATAAAATCAAGTCACAGTGTGGAAGGATGGCTGAGCAAGACACCCCTCCATTCTGAGAGACACCATCTGGCAGGCCCCTACAGAGAAAGACTAAGGAGGCTGTCTATGAATTCCAGGGGACCCTAATCCTGCCCGGGGCCTCTCCCTGTAAATCTTAGGGTTCTTGAGCTGGCCAGAACATTCAGAAATCCTGATGCTCTGGGTGGGAGCTAAGTACCAGCCCTCTTAAGAGAGCCACATGGGTTATTCCAAGGTGCAGAGCAGCACCTACATCGTTGGAGCAGCTGGTTAGAAATGACTGCCTGAGCCGGGCATGGTGGCACACACCTTTAATCCCAGCACTCGGGAGGCTGAGGCAGGCAGATTTCTGAGTTTGAGGCCAGCCTGGTCTACAAAGTGAGTTCCAGGACAGCCAAGGCTATACAGAGAAACCCTGTATCGAAAAACAAACAAAAAAAAGAAGAAAGAAGAAAGAAAGAAAGAAAGAGAGAAAGAGAGAGAGAAAGAGAGAAAGAAAGAAAGAAAAGTAAAAGAAATGACTGCCTGAATTAGAGTCCCCAGGGTGGGGCTGAGCCGGGTTTTAACAACCCTCTTAGGAGGGTGAGCGGCTGGTACCATTTGAGTAATCATCTCTGACCCAGGAAGTGTGAGGCTAGGAACTCCAGACATCTGACCAGAGGTATTTCATGAGAGATTTTTCAATTTAGACACTTCTTGAAATAAAAATTAAAAAACCTTACTCATTAATTATAAAGTGTCAAGAACCAAATAGATACAAGCTGGGTCGCTTTCTCTTGTTCAGTTGGAAACCCTCTCTCCCTGAGTCCAGAGTTGTGAAACCTACTACTGCCACCACCCTCCTTATTTTGGGGGGACAAGGTCACAGTGCCCTTCCCCTCCCCACAGGCACATGGGCAGCCCTCCTGTGTTGCCCAGGCTGGCCTGATTTCCTGGGCTCAAGCCCTCCCCTGATCTGAGAACGTAACTGTGACCACCATGCTCAGTTTTTCCGCCATTTCTCCTTTTTTAATTTTATTTTATTTCCTCTTCTTCCTCTCCTTCTCTCCTTGGTCTTTTGAGACAGGATCTTGCTATGCAGGCCTAGCTAGCTTGGAACTCATTGTGTAGCTCAGGCTGGCCCAAAGCCCATCGCAGTCCTTCTGTCTCAATGCTGGGATTACAGCTGTACCTCTCCACACCCAGGTTTTAGACTCTCATTTTTTTTTTTTAAAAAAAAAAAGATTTATTTATTTATTTTATGTATGTGAGTACACTGTAGCTGTACAGATGGTTGTGAACCTTCACGTGGTTGCTGGGAATTGAACTTTTAGGACCTCTGCTCGCTCCAGTCAATCCTGCTCACTCCAGTTGGCCCTGCTCACTCCGGTCAACTCCGCTTGCTCAGTCCCTGCTCGTTCTAGCCCAAAGATTTATTTATTGTACATAAGTACACTGTAGCTGTCTTCAAACGCACCAGAAGAGGGTGTCAGATCTCATTACAGGTGATGGTGAGCCACCATGTGGTTGCTGGGATTTGAACTCGGAGCCTTCGGAGGAGCAGTCAGTGCTCTCACCTGCTGAGCCATCTCACCAGCCCTAGACTCTCCTCTCAGTTTGGGGTCTTGAATCCTGATACACAAGGCTGTCACTAGTAGGTGCTCATTAAACATCCTCTTCTACTCTTCCCTTTTCTCTTAGACTGTCCAGAGCAATGGCTACTGCTGTTCTGATTTGTATGAAAGCTAGCTTCATTGTCCAGCTACATTTTCTGGGAGTGGCCAGCTGTTGGGGATTATGAATTATTGTGGCTCATTCCTAGGCCAGCCTATTGTCCTTACTGAAAAGCCTGTACCATAGCCAGAGATAGAAAAGGCAGCGCATGACGTCGTAGGGGAATCATGCTGGTAATTTAGTTCATCTTGGTGATGTTCTATTTCCTTGGTTCTAGGATCCATCATTTACCTACCAAGATAAGTACCTTACTTGCCATGTAAGATCCTGGTGTGAGTGGGAAAAGAAAAGTCGTTCTCATATGTGCATCCGCCATAAGAGATGTCTCTATCTTTTGGGAACGTGAACGATGCAGGCGGCTAGAGGGCTCACTCGGTAGCTAAAAGTGATTGCTACACAGGACCAGCAATCTGAATTCAGTCCCCAGGAACCATGGGAAGCAAGAAGGAGATGACCAGCTGCGTGGTTAGCTTCTGACTTCCCCACACCCACACCAATAAATACATATTTATTTTATGCGTGTAAGTGTTGACCTGCCTGTATGCCTCAGTGCAACCTGCATGCCTGGTGCCTTCAGAGAAGCATGTTGAATGCCCTGGGGTTAAGAGTTACATATAGGGGCTGGTGAGATGGCTCAGCGGGTAAGAGCACCGACTGCTCTTCCAAAG
>NC_034603.1:61568751-61586028 GCF_900095145.1 Mus pahari
TTTAGGTTTCTTGTCATAGGTCTAAAAACTTTTTAAGCTGGGTAGAAGTGGCGCACGCCTTTAATCCCAGCACTTGGGAGGGGGGAGGCAGAGGCAGGCGGATTTCTGAGTTCGAGGCCAGCCTGGTCTACAGAATGAGTTCCAGGACAGCCAGGGCTACACAGAGAAACCCTGTCTCAGGAAAACAAAAATAAAATACAGTCAAATCTGACGGTGCAGGTCTGTAATCCCAGATGCTTGGGAAGGTGATGTAGGAGGATCAGGAGTTCAAAGCTAGCCTAGGAGCTATATGACTCTGTACAAGAGCCAACATGAATAGATAATAATGAATAAGCAAAATAAATTAAAAGGAGGAAAGGGGTCCTGAGGAGATGGCTCCGCAGGCAAAGGCTTGCCCTGCAAGCATGAAAACCACTGGACGCCCAGAACCCGTGTGAATAAGGGCTGGGTGAGAGGAAGAGATGGGTGGATCCCTGGGGCTTGCCAAACAGTTGGGGGCTGGTGAGAGACCCTGCCTCCAAATTCACTGTGGAGCTAGGTAAACAAATGTATTGTTATTGGAGAGCAATTTAGCCACACCCACAAACATTCAAACCACATTTGTCATGTGAGCTATATAGCAAGGTTCTCTTTGAAAGCGAACAAGCAAATAAGAAAACTTAGAGAGAGAGAGAGAGAGAGAGAGAGAGAGAGAGAGAGAGAGAGAGAGAGAGAAATCCCGCCATCCATAATAGCTGACAACCTCCTCAGAGAGACTGGCATGAGGGGCAGCCCTTTGGAAAGCCTGCTTTACAGTGATCTCAGCTCTTGGGCCGGAAGCTGGTCTCCGTGGGATCTAGACTAAGTTGCTTGTGAAGCCTCAGTTCCAGATCTTGCAACATGGAAAAACCATGATCCTATCTCCTGCTCTGGCCCCTGTTTGGTTAAAGACTCAAATGCAAGGAACGTGGAAGGGAGTGGAAACCCTAATCACCGTAGGCCTTCCTTTGGAGAGGGTATTTTGAAGATAACCCCACATACACTCCTCAACCCCAAATGCAAGGCTATAAGCAGATATTTACCATGCTCGCCCAGGGCCCAGTGGGTGCCCTTTGTCTCCTACAAGGCTTTCTCCATATTGCTAGCAAGACTCCATATTTCAGATAGTGGCCAAAGTCTCACATAGACCCACTGGGACCTGTGAAGGCCTCTGTGGGCAGATCCACCTGGTGCCACCTTCTTTGATGCCACCTAGGGTTACACAAAGAGCCCCAGGTTCCCACCATTAAACTCTGGTTTGTCCCTTTGAAGAAATGAGTCTACAGAAAGGTTCACAACAGAAATGCAGAGGCGTTATTTCAGCAAGGTCGATGTTAACATTTAGATCGCAACCCGCATGGAGCTCATTTGACCTTCACAGTTTTTTTTTTTTTTTTTTTTTTTTTTTTTTAACGCATCTGATTCCCCCACAAAGCCATAATCCATCTTGTCCCAGCACGCAACTGCTTGGCTATGGCAGGACAGGTTGTGGCAGTTTCCATAGCCTGGGCCCCTGAGGGATCCTCCCAAGCCAGAATCCAGAAAGCCTCAGGCTTCCAGGGCCTGGAGCTCCAAGCTGCAGCTTGGATTAGGAAACCTGGAAGCAGAGAGTACCTTCTTGCTCAGATTTTCGACACAGGGAGATTTTATTCCTCCCATGGGTGTGGAGAGGATTCCCCAGTCAGTAAGAGCCACGGATGGGCGGTCATCTGGTTTTCCAAAGCATTTTCTACATCCCCTGTCTGTTTGAGGCATGATCCGGTGGGGACTTAAGGGGACTTAAGCCATTCGGTCCCCTCAACAGAGCCAGATGTGGTGGTATATGTCTATAATCCCAACATTTAGGAGGCTGAGGCGGGAGGATTGAAAGTTTAATACCAGCCTGGACTGTAGAGTGAGTTCTAGATTAATCTGGGTTATATAATGAGACCCTTTGTTAAAAAAAAAAAAATAGCCGGGCAGTGGTGGTGCACACCTTTAATCCCAGCACTCGGGAGGCAGAGGCGGGCAGATTTCTGATTTTGAGGCCAGCCTGGTCTACAGAGTGAGTTCCAGGACAGCCAGGGCTACACAGAGAAACCCTGTCTCAAAAAAACAAAACAAAACAAAACAAAACAAAACAGCTATAAGATAATAAATAAAAGATATCCTCCCAGCTGCCTGTGTAAAAAGTATCTTGTCCCCATTTATGGATGACTAAACTGAGGTTTGGCTAAGCCAGCTCACAGGGCTACCCCACCCTTGCGGACAATCTGTACCCTCATTTCTTCCTCTCAGCTCGCCAAAGAGGAAGTTCAAAGGCCTGGGTAAGACTCTCCACCTGTGACCTTTGGTCACCCTGGACTTTCTCACCAGGGTCTGCGTCTCCAGGGGGTGCCCCCCCGCCCCCCCCCAAGGACTCTGAGCTCTGGCAGCCTCACTGGGGCACTTTTCACTGGTCCTGGGGATGCCCCTGTGGGGAGGGCAGGTGTTGAACCGACCTCCGCCCCAGCCTCCCTTCCTGCTGTCTAGCACAGTGCTCGAATTCCTTGGGAGTCTCTGTTACCAAAACACGGTCTTAAAGTACAGGAAGTTTGGAAAATGGAACAAAGGTGTTTGTCACAGTGCCATGGTCTGAGCTAGCGCTGACCACCGTTGCTGATGGCAGTTTTCCTCGCTGCTGTGTGGGCAGAAGTCTTGGTGAGCTGCCTGGTTTTCATACATTTTTTTTCCCCCCTTCATCCTTTTTGGCTTGTTTGGGACCTTTGGAAGCAGGGAAAAACCTCCATAGCCCAAAGCGCAGATGTCAGGAAATACTTGCTTCAGGAACAAATGGCAGGCAGAGGTGGGCGCGGTTGGTCCAGATGCTGTCTGGCTGTAGGCAGGCGCACCCAGTACAGCCTGAGAAACCCCATAGCCATTCACCCCACAACCCTTCCTGACATCAAACCATGTGACTTGGTAGACCTTCAGCAGAGACACACAGGTGGAGGAGGAGGAGCCCAGGCTGAGGGCAGAAGGACATGCGGAGTCTGTCTCCTCCCAGCCTGAACATGTAACCTAGCCCACAGGATTGTTAGAGCTGCGGTCCTCCCCTTCAGCCCTCTGGGAAGTTAAGGAAGAAGGTGACCAAGAAAGCAGGAAGGCTCAGGGTGAACCCAGGAACACCATGGTCTTCAGCTCTAAGCATGAGACTCTGCCATTTGCCAGCAAAGGTCATGACGTTTCTTCCTGGAGGTTTCTAAGAACGGGGGCACAGGGAAGATTTTATGCTCCAGGTCAAGGGCCAGCTAGCCACAGGCACTGGCAAGGGACAGGAGCCTTTTACATGAGCTAGGAGTTAAGAAGCTCCTGCAGCTTCTAGGACAAACGAGGGTGTGACTTGAAGCTGTGATGGAGGTGGCCCTGTAAACATTAGACAGGACAATGTCTTTCCTTACTAGCCAATAGCTTTTGGAACCTCTGTAGGCAGCCAGGAGGGAGGGGCAGACTCTGTGGCAATCCCTTGGCTGAGATCCGAGTGTTGGAGGGCCTGGTAGACAGAGCAGGATTATTCTGTAAGGGTAGAGTAGTATTCTTTCTGTCAAACCGATAGATCCCAAGCTGCAGGGCCTATCTGGACTGAAGAGGCATCAGCCCGGGAACTTGGACCGCCCCAATTTTGAATCTAAACTGTGTTAGGCATGAACAGGTAACCAGGAGGAAGCAATAAGAAATACAAAGAAGTAAACAAGCCACCAGATAGCAGCACACACCTGTCATCTTGGCACTCTGGAGGCTGAGACAGGGGGGATTTCAAGTTCAAGGTCAACGTGCTATAGAGTGTTTGAGAGAAGGCCAAATCCCATGCCACCACCAGTGACAGAATTCGAAGTACCGAAGGCACCCTGTTTGTTTTTTTTTGTTTTTTTTTTTGTTTGTTTTTTTTTTTGTTTTTTTTTTGTCCCCAGAGCTGCTGTGAGGATTCTGAGAGACAAGAGGGAACACAGCTAGTGTACTCTATGGGGGCTTCTTTCTTCAGCAGTGATTCTCAGAATGACTTGCACTCAAACCACCAATTAATTCCTCTTCACACCCTGACGAGCTTGTCTGCCCTTTCACAGGATCCAGGGCCCAGCGGATCCAGGGGTCAGAATCCCACTAACCACGCACAAAGGCCATTGGCTTCAGGGGTTCTGAACAGGTCTCCATCCCCTCTTAACTGCCACACCCCTCGCGCCCCCACCCCCACCCCCCAGCAGAGATTGCCGCTGCAGCCCAGTCTCTCCTGCTGTGCTGTGAGTGGTGGTTTCTGGGATGCAGTGTGGGGTTTTGTCTGCCCTCCCTGCCCTGTGCCAACTCACCCAGCAGGCCTCACTGCCTTGGCAACGCATTGCAAAGTCCACACAAAGGGAAACCGCTCAGGGGAGGTTGGTCCTGCCTGACGCCTGGGGAGAGTTTCCATGGCAACGATGACATCACTAGACTCGTTTGGCTACAGAGCCAGGCTCTGAATGGAGGCGCCTGGGTGTTCACACTGCAGAGATGTGGAGAAAGGATCGTCGGGGACTCGGCAACGATGCTGGAGTAGACGGGCCTGTTGAGAATTCCATACGGAGCCCTGCCCTTGGCTTGCAGTGAGGGCTTGTCAGTCTCCTCACCTACAAAGGGAACCTACAGCCTATTTAAGTGAGGGTGGACTGAAACCATGCATACTCTGCAGGCCTGGGGTGGGGGTGGGGCACACTGTGACTGTGACATTTCCCACGCTGGCACCTTTAAGTGATTTCCAGGGAAATGTGGGAGCAGCCCGAGCTCTTGACCACTGGGCTCCTTCGTGTTTTATCCCTCGGTGAGCCTGTGCTTGCGTGGAGAGAAGTCACAATCAATTTTCAGTGGGCTAATCCTCGCCTCTGTCTTAGCAGGGAGGGAGGGATGGGGTGGGATGTGGAGAGATAAAGAAGGAAGACTTTAGGAGGCTCGTTGGTGGCTCAGAGCTTTTCTGGGTTTTCACCCTTAGTTCCAAGATAGTGATTCCAGACCCAGACCCAGCAGGAAGGTATGCCAGGCACAGGTGCCCCTCCCTGCACCAGAGTGGGGGCGCGGGGGCCTGGATGCAGACAAGAGTATCCTGGGGCTTCTGGGTGGGCCCCTTGGGTGGAGCCGCCTCTGCTTTTTACACAGTGGGCAAAACCCTGAGCTTTCTGCAGGAAATAGTCAGAAGCACAGGGCGAGAGGGGCGGGACTTTTTGAGGTCAGCGAGTCCGGAGTCTGCTTGCTCTGTGTGCCAGGCAAAAGGGAAACCAGGCTACAGGGAACAGAGAGTCCAAAGCAGGCTTCCTCGTGACGCGTATGTCCAGAGGTTTCCTAGGCCACATACCTTCCCAAACCCTAAGGTCCCCGTCCCCTCTCTACCTTAGTAGTACACATGGTAGTGAGGGCCCCCAAATCCTTAGCCACACAGCTGGGGCCAATTCTAGATGGATTCAAATGCCCACTGAGCTATCTGCTGCCCAGCTCACTCCTGCCACCAGATTTTTGTCCCTTAGGGCTGTTCTCATAGGGTCTGGGAACTTCCCAAATTCTCCACCTGCAAGGATATTTTATTTAACTTAAAGTTCAGGGTGGCCTTGAACTCACTATGTAGCCAAGGGTAGTGTGACCTTGAGTTCTGGATCCCCTCTGCTTCTACCTCCAGAGTAGTGGAACTTCACCTGGGAGTCGCCCTGACCCAGTTTATGCAGTGCTGGGAATCGAACCCAGGGCTTCTTGCATGCCAGGCAAGCATTCTACCCCTCAGGCTTGGACTTGACTCATTTCTGCCATTCTACTCAGTTTCTACGGAGAGCTACACTCTCTAGATGCTCACCTCCCACTCCTCAGTTCCGTCTGGGGGCACAAGATACATCCTGGGTTGAAGGCCGCCATGCTTATAGGCCAGCCCCAGCCTGACACAGGTTCAGAAGGTCGTAGACCCTTGTCCCGCTTTCCTCACCCGACCCACCGGGGAGCCCCTTCTTTGACCTCCGAGGTAAGGAGAGACATCTACATGCTCCCTGGGGCGGCACAGCTCCATCGGTAAACAAGGGTGAGCTCCCTGGATATGGACCATGGTCTGCTTTGGTCCCTCGGCTTTTGCCCCTCTTGGCCCATGGACACCTCTGGCTCAGCTGGCTTGTGTACCACGGCATTGTTTGATTTCAAACCGGTTCTATAAAGGTGGCTCCAGTCCAGTGTCCTGGACGTGGCACTGTCATCCATGCCCTGGAAAAAACAGGTAGGAACAGGAAAACCAGAAGCCTTGTGGAAAGCAACATGCTTTCTTTTCTTTTTTGTTTTGTTTTGTTTTTCGGGACAGGGTTTCTCTGTTTGGCCCTGGCTGTCCTGGAACTCACTCTGTAGACCGGGCTGGCCTCGAACTCAGAAATCCACCTGCTTCTGCCTCCCAAGTGCTGGGATTAAAAGCATGTGCCACCACTGCCAGGCTAGTAACATGCTTTCTGAGACAGAAGCACAGGACCACAGAGGCAAACTGTGTGCCCGAGACACACTCTTTCTCAAAGCAGAAGGCAGTGTTGGCAGTCTCGTGGAACTGGACTCATGAAAAGAGGGTGATCAGCCTTGGGTCCTGGAAACCAGACACACACTTCCCCTTTGCCTCAGAGACAGAGGAATTGGGTCAAAGGCAGCAGGAGGCTCCCACTCATTAGCGTAATGGGACCTTGTGTCTCCACCCTTGGACAGGTGGCCCCAGGTGCATGGCGCCTGGTATCCCTCGCCGTGAAGACATCTGGGGAAAATCCCAGCATACCTCACCCAGGCCATCTGCTCTGCCCTTAACCCACACCCAGAGCTGGTTAAATGCTGTGGGGTGGGATAGGGGTGGGATGGGGCTCCATTCCTATTTCTTTGACCTGAGAGTTAGAGGCTCTACTGCTGATTTGCATAACAAGGTTTCACGTGGCAACCAAATCAGCTTTCAGGATAAC
Source organism: Mus pahari (assembly GCF_900095145.1). Classification (NCBI taxonomy): domain Eukaryota; kingdom Metazoa; phylum Chordata; class Mammalia; order Rodentia; family Muridae; genus Mus; species Mus pahari. Next base: position 61,575,717 of record NC_034603.1, read on the forward strand.
AGAACTCAGGCTGTGGCCTGCTGTGGGCAGCTGTCCTTGGTTCAACCTCCCTGTGGCCCCAGATACACCTCCTACTGGCTTTTGAAAATTCTTCAGTAAAGACACCATCACCCGAGCCTGGCATCAAGGGGCCCCATGAAAGGTGAGCCCGCCCTGTCTCTCACGGGGAATCTTAGGTCACACGCTCCTCTGAGGCTGACAGAGAGCCATGGGCGGGACTCCTGAGGGCCCACTGTGTGCCAGGCCCCACCCAAGGCTCTTTCACACAATTAAATCCTCACTCCTTCACAAGTCCCGTTGAGGAAGGCAGTCATTGCTATGGAAGCAAGAAAGCAAGTGAGTCACAGCTAGGACTCCGTGGGGACAGAGGTGACCCAGGCCTAGCTGATGAGCGGGTTATCTTTGAGAAGACGCATCGCCCTCCCAGTTGCTCACTGTCTGGGAGGGGATGGGGTTAGCACCTTCATCTCTAACTCTCAAGGTTCCTTGGATGCAGTCCTTCTGCACCTCTGGCCTCTTTCTCCCTTCTGTCGCCTTATAGTGTTGGCACCCACTGAGGCTGGGCCCGTAGGTGACAGGACATATCTGCCATATTCAGGAAATGCTGCCAGAAAACAGCCATCAGAGCTGATGCTGTTGTTTGTTCTTGGAGCATGCAAACCATCCCAGGATCCAGACAGGCCGTCTACTCTCCAAGGAGCTGTCAAGTCAAGGGAAGCCATTCGACATTACAGCACAGAGGCACATAGCTACAATCTCAGCATTGGAGAGGACAGGCCAAGGCAGGCGGGTCTCCAGGTTGTCTCCAGGCTGAGATGTATGGGAGTGAGAAAGAAGGCAAGGGAAGGGAGGGGGAGGAGCAGGAGAGATGGCTCAGCAAGTAGAAGTGCCTGATATGGAGCCTGATGATTTGACTTGGAGCCTTGGAATGAGTTTGAACCCTGGACCTGGACGTGGCAGAAGGAAAGCCCCAACTCCTCAAAAGTGTCCCCTCGACTTTCACGACTGCACTGTGGCGCACACATGCCCCACCCCCACGTAGATCAAAATGTAATTAAAGGAGAAGAAGAAAAAGAGGAGCAAGGAAGAAAGAGGCTGTGCGAGGGGAAGCGACTCTGTCTGTCTTTAGAGTGCACGTTAGCATGCGTGAGGCTCTGGGTTCGATCCCCAGCACCCGGTAACTGGTGATCCACACTTGGGGTGGAAGCAGGAGAAAAGTTAGTTCAGGGCTATCCTCAGCTACAGAGAGTTCCAGGACAGCCTGGGCTGTATGAGATCCTGTCTCTAAAATGGATTCCACAATGTTGTTCTCTGAGCACCACGTATGTGTCATGATGTTCATGAGCCCACACAAACACACTCACTCTGTAGACCAGGCTGTCCTTGAATTCAGAGATCTGCCTGCCTCTGCCTCCCAAGCACTGATATTAAAGGTGTGTGTCACCACTGCCCGGCTAAATATAATTGTAAAAATAAAAACAAAAAGAAATTTGGTTTTGTGTCCAGAACTTTCACTGGGACTTTGACACTTGTCACAAAGTTCCCCATGTTGTCTTTCCTTGTCTACTGAAGGATATCCTGCCTGTTATGACATTGTGTGGGAGGGGCTGAGGCCCTGGGACATAGATCAGGGGGGAGGACTCTCTAACCTGACGCATGGCTGTAACCCAGGCCCATTCAGTGTTTGAGAAGCAGGCCTTCTCTCCAGGCCCATTCAGTGTTTGAGAAGCAGGCCTTCTCTCCAGTGTCAGGGAAAGCCTCGGCCCCTGCCCTAACCTGCTCAACTTCTGGCTCAGCTATATTTAGCCAGACCTGAATGACTCAGAAGTGAGCTCACAAAGTTTCTGCCTCAGTTGTACCACCTGTAAAATGGGCATAGCAGCTCTCGGTTAAGAAATCCCACAATGAAAGGTCTTTGGTGGTTGTGCTCTGTCATTAAGTGGTCAGTCTTCCTGGCTCTTACTCACCTGGCTAGGAAGGCATATGAAAGGGAAAGATCTGAGGAAGGAACAGAAGACAGAAATGCGGGGCCTGGTGGTTCACACCTGTCACCCCAGCACTCGGGGGACTGAGGGTTCAGGATCGCCAACAGTTCAAAACCAGCCTGGGCTACACAGTGAGCTCCAGGGCATCCTGAAGTTCTGAGTGAGACCGTTTCAAATAAAGAAGAGAAGGGGCTGGCGAGATGGTTCAGTGGGAAAAGGGGCTTGCAATGCAAGCCTGAGAACCTGGGTTGGAAACCCCAGAGCCCACATTTAAAAACAAAACACCAATCTCTAGTATTGGGTTTAGTGAGGGTCTCTGTCTCGAAGGAATGAAGCTGAGAGTCACAGAGCAGACATGAAACATCTTCCTTTATCCGCCACATGTGTGAGGATGGGCACACTCGGATGCACACACGGATGCACAGACCACAAAAAAGAGCGGGGCGGGGGTAGGGGGAGAGAGAGAAAGAGAGAGAGAGAGAGAGAGAGAGAGAGAGAGAGAGAGAGAGAGAGAGGAGAGAGAGAGAGGAAAGAACTGGTGGCGAATTCCTTGTCACCAAGACAAGTTACCATTTAACCAACCTATGGGAACTAGGGCCAAACTCTCCAAATGACAAAACAACAGGGCCTGTTTGCTGGGGTTAAATAGCCCAGCAGAGCCTGGCATATGACTCTCCTCCCACAATCCCCCCCCCACCTCCTGCCCTGCCCAGTCCTGCAGGGTGACCTTGGCCTCCAGGGCAGTATGGGCGGGGGAGATGACTTGGAGAGGCAGAATTAAGGTCTAAGGGAAACCGACATTTAAATAGGGGTGAGCTGGGCTAGATGTGGCTCCGTGGGTGATTGCTTGGTGTGCTCGAAGCCCTGAGTTCCATCCCCAGCACCGCATAAGTCTGCGGTGAATCAATCCTCCAGTGACGCATTGCTTTTAGTCCCAGCACTCGGGAGGTGGAGGCGTGAGAATCAGAGTTTCACGGTCCTCTGTGCCTACATAGGAACTTTAGACAGCGTGGGTTACAGGCACAGACTGAGGTGGAGAGAGGAAGAGCTGAGGGGCTGGGAAGCAGGGACGGACTGAAGGAGCAGGTCCAGGCCGGGTGAGCTGCGTCATCAGGTTTCCCATGCCCCACAGTTAAGGGTTAGTCCCACAGGGTCCCCTCATCTCTGATTCCCGACAGCCTGGCATTTACCGTTGGGCTCTGGCTCTTCTCTCCAGGAACCCCAAAAGGGTGAAGGGACTCAAGGTTTATCAAATGTTTGTGTGGGATTATCTTTTGCTATATTTAAGGGGGGAAAAAAAATCCATGTCTGCAGTGGGAACATATATTTGTCCTCCTTAAAGTTTTAAATACGTTTACATGGTAACGTGTCTTAGATCTAGAGGGGGGGATCCATCAGGTAGCCAAATACCCACGGCTAAGCCTAAACAAATGGCAACGTTGGGCCGCATTCCCTTTAGGTCTCTTTTAGTGAATTTTAAATATTAACCACAGAACTGAGGCCACCTCCTGGTCCCCACCTCTCCTCTCCAGAGGAGGCTGTGACCTGGAAACTGGTCGCTGCGTTCTCATAACCACGCTTCAAACGGCTCTGGGCTCTACTGTGGCCGTAGTTCTGCACATTCAGAACGTGACGGGCGAACATGCAGGCTGCAGAGCCGGTGACGTACCTCTGTGGATAGAATGCCTGCTTAGCGTGTTGAAGCCCTGGTGAAACCACCATGAGGATCAGGAGTTCAAGGTTATGGTTGGCTACAAAGAGTTTGAGGTCAGCTTGGGCTACAGTGAGACCATGTTATGGGGAAGGCAGGCTGGCTGGCTGGGGTGAGATGTCTGTCCATACTATAGGTCTACCTCATAGAACAGGAGCTGGGACAGCTACAGGCTCACTCTCACAACACCACAGCGGTCCCCCTCTCTGTGGTTTACGCCCTGGGCTTCAACATGCCACTCCCTTTTGGAATCTGGGACTTACTGCTTGACAGTAGTGAGTCTAAAGGAAACCCTTACCTAACAGATGAAGCTTCCCAGGGAGAGGAAGCAGTTTCCTTCTGATGACCTGACGCTCTGACCTTTCTTACAGGCCAATAAGGAAAGACACATGGTCACCCAGGACCAAGGGATGGCTTACTTGACCCTGCCTCTGACAAAGACAAATAGGCCAGAGGAGGCCAAAGAACTTCACCTAGGAGGGGTGGCCGGCTGCAATATGAAGTTCTAGGCTGGTGCTGCCCGGTGCGGCTGCCCTGAGCCATTGTTGGTTGTCAGTGCCAGGGAAGGAGTTAGTGAAGGCTGAGGTTGGCCAAGAGAATAGGATTCAGCTCACATTTGTTCTTTTGTTGTGGTGCCTGGGACTGAACCCAACGCCTCCCATGTGCTGGGCAAGTGCTTTACCACTAGCCTGTGGCCCTGGCCCAAGAATACTGCATACAAAGTTTGGAAGACTTTATTATATGCATATATATATATATATATATATATATATATATATATATATATGCTCTTTATTTTTATATGGGTTGTCTAGGGAAACAAAATTCTAAATATGTTAGGTAAAATACATCCCTACAATTAATTTTGCCTGGTTTTGTTTTTACTTTAAAAAAGCACACCTATTAACCAATTCCCCACTCTCTAAGTAGTTTACATTAGATAAACACAGTTGCCCTCAACCCTCCTGTACAGTGGCCAGAAGACTGGGGGTCGGGGGGAGAGGTGGCCTCCACTTCATCTCCACCTTCTGGCTCCTGGCCTGTACAGGCCTGGCAAATCTGGATCATGCTAGAATTTCTCCTAGATCATGCTACTTTCTTTTTAGATATCTGAAAGGGGTGTCTGTTGAGCCACACTTCCTCATTCAAAATTGAATGTTGAATCTGGGCTTCCTCCTGGGCCTGCACACCCCTCGGTCTTGAGGGGTTGATCCTGCCCGGGTGCGGGGGGTGTCTCCCAGGGAAGGAATAAATGAAGGCTCCTGCAGAGACCGGTGGCTGCAGGAAGGCCTGAGTCTCTGGGGACAGTGACTCTGCATTGACATCATGGGAGATGTCCACCCTGGTGGACCAATCGTGTGCCTTCTTTCTGTCCTGCACAGGCTCTGCAGTTCCAGCCAATTATTTTCTTCCCCTGAGCTGGCAAGACATGACACTTCCCTATTGGAAATGTTCTTCTGTCGTCTCTCTGAACAGCTGGGAGTTGTCAGCTGGCCACTTCTCCCACTTCAGGCAAATGGGGGCGGGGGCACACATATGATCAGGAGAAAAGATACTATGCTGTTCAGGGCATGTGGCATGGGGAAACCGTTTCTCCCTCCAGGGGGAATAGGTTCCACACAGAAACAACTGGGGAGGGGTCAATCTATTGGGGACAAAAATACAAATAACACAACAGAGCTGGGTCGTGGCGCACACTTTTAATCCCAGCACTTGGGAGGCAGAGGCAGGCAAATCTTTGTGAGTTCAAGCCCAGCCTGGTGTACAGAGTGAGTTCCAGGTCAGCCAGGGCTACACAGAGAAACCCTGTCTCGAACCCCCCCCCCAAAAAAAAAAAGAAAGAAAGAAAAAGAAAATCAAACAAACAGACAAACAAGCACTCACTTCCCTGGAAATCTGCTTTCTAATTGCAGGAAAGTTGTCAACAGACAACTCTGCTCCAAAGACCAACAGCAAGGAGGTCACTGTCGTCACCATATAGGACATCTAACAGAGTTCATCAGACACACACCTAAGGAGATGCTCATCCCCGCGCATGGTGGGAGTTAGGAACTCAGAGCAGTTTTCTAGAAAGGATGGTGACTATACTGCTGTTGCCTTGTCAGCTGACATCGAGAAGTTTGTCTCTTGCCGTTGTGTTACTTCCGTGGGGCTCTGAGGAAGTTTCCTGTGGGTTACTGTGTTGTTTCTCCATCATTACCACCCCACCCTCCCCAACCATCCCCGCCCAGCCCACAGGCTAACAACAAGCTCTTATTGTCTGCCTGCCCTGCGCAACTATGCAGAACTCTGTGTTCTGACGAGTGGCTACCCCTCATCAGCATCCCCCAAGAATGGAAGGGAAACCCCAGATCAAACCCCACAAACAATGACTCCAGTGGGTGGTGGCCCACTCCTGTAATCCTAGTACCCGTGAAGTGGAGGAGGGACGGGTAGGCGTCGGAGGCCAGCCTCAGTTACACAGAGTTCAAAGCCAGCCCAGGCTATGTGAGGTCCGGGCTCAAACAAAGATAGGAAAGCTTACAGGGAAGACGAGTTCAGGATCCTAGTGCTGTCCCCGGGTGACAGGTTAGGATGAAGCTGTAACTGAGTAGCCTGCCTCTTGCCTTGTCCCTGGCTGGCACATGCTCTCTATACTCTGGGGACACCCTAGTGACAGGCAGTTGAGGACGGCAAGGGGTTAGGCTGAGGACTTGCTTAGAGGGACATGGGCTGTAGAGGGTGGATGGGGGGAAATTTGCAGTAACGAGGACCAAAGTTCAAATGGCAGTGGCTCACACTCTAGGCACTGGACCTTCAATACTATGATCTCCTCTGAACCCCGGCATCTTCATCTATGAAATGAGGAGGAAAAGCCTTCAGATCCTTCTAAGAATCAAACAAGCTAATGTCAGCTACAGTCTGATGCGTGTGTGTGTGTGTGTGTGTGTGTGTGTGTGTGTGTGTGTGTGTGTGTGTGTGAAGCTCCTGTCCCCTTCCCAGAAGGGAGCAAGAATGGAGGCAGAGATGACAAGGTTGGTGGCTCGTGCATCTGGGTCAAGGACTTGGCTCATGAGAAGAAAAGGAGCAAGGAAGGACCCCAGCTTTCTAATGAGGCCTCTTGTTTCGTTTGCCTTTGAGGTGGAGTCTCACTCTGCAGTCCTGGCTCCAATAAGGTCTTCAGCTGGCTTCTAGATACACATCTGAAACTCCCAGCAATCCTCCTGCCTCAGCTTCCTGAAAGCTGGCATTACAACAAGCCAGTTCCAGCTCCTAGCGAGTTGTTTATTTTGAAATAAGGTCTCACTGTGTCACCCTGGCTATCCTGGAACATGCCATGTAGATCAGGCTAGCCTTCAACTCACAGAGCTCCACCTGCCTCCGCCTCTAAAGTGCTGGGATCAGATGTGTGTGCCACCACAACTGGCTCTTCAATGAGTCTTGATCAAGGGACACTTTGAGAGCAAAAACCCACAAATTCTTCTGAAGACTAGCTGTAGGGAACCTAAATTTCCAGAGCAAGGAGAACCCCAGGGTTGTCCCAAATTTCCTCACAAAGCTTCATGTTGCCATTTCATGTTTCTTTGGGTTAGGAAAGGGACCTCTGTCTGGTCTACTGCTGCAGGGGTAGCGTGCCACTAGGCAGCCCCAAGTGAGAGGGAACGGAACAGAAGGAAGACAAAATCCTGCCGCCTTAGCACCTTGCTCTTGTCTGTCCTCCCTGCTGTCACTAGCAGGGGACAAAGAGAAGTTGTGTGTGAAGGTACTTTGTGTTCCTGTGGCAGGTGGCCAGCAGGGAACTCTTGTCACCTGGCCATGCTGGGATTGCAAACGAGCAGGGCAGCCTCTGGATGAGGCCGAGGGCTGAAGGTGGCTCTGGGACACAGGGAAGAGCCATCAGGGCCCCCCCCCCCCATGTGCTCCTCAGCTGGCTTTCAGGCACACAGAGGTCATTCAGCTATCCTGGATTGAGTTCTAGCTCTGGCCTCCTCCAGACACAAGGGGCTAGCTGCTGCTTTCCTCTGTGCCCGCCCGCCTGTGTCGTCACCTGTGAAACGGGGCCAGCGTTCAGCTTGCACTGCTACACAGATACAGACGCAGGTCTGAGCTGCCTGTCGAATATGGTGACTGACTCAGGAGACAGCCCATAAACCCAGGTCATTCATAAGGACAGTGTACACGCCATAATAAATTCTTTCCAGAAATACCTGCTGAACATCGGAGACAGGCTTCGCATGGTGCAGGGTGCTCTTGGAGATCTGAGCCCCACCTTCCTGGGGGAGGCACACAAGGGTGATTCTAACCCAGCCTAGGCTACGGGAGAGGCGGTGCAGAGGGGCGTGTTCAGAGAGGGCATAGTTGGAGGAGGTGGCATTTGAGCTGGCTCTGGGTGGCACCAGGGACTTTGGGGCCAGGTGAGGTGAAGATGATTGTGGCTGCACAGAGAAAGATGCAGAAGTAGACAGGAGGTGCAAAGTTAGCCCAAGGGGGCTCCGTGCAGCCCCAGTGTAGTGTCCAGGGGGCATACGTGGAGAAGGGGGTATTATTGTTCCCCAAACGTGCCGCTCACGACTGCCAGTTGGGTGACCTTGAGAAAGGTGCTTTCTATTCCTGGGACTCAATTTTTTAATGTGTCCTGAATTACCTGATGGAAGGTCCCCATCTATTCCTCCCAGACCTTAGGTAGTCCTCTATTTATTCTCCAGTCTGCCTCCCACACATGTGAAGGTTTCTGTGAGACTTCAATAGAGAGGCCCCTCTGGCTTGAGAGCCGTGAGATGGTAAACGGGAGGGCTAACCTGAGGTCCAGGAGGCTGTGTAGCCCATGAGTGGAAAGGCTGAGGAGGAAGTAGCTATATGGAGGTGCCAAGAGTCACTCTAAAGACTTGGAATCCCACCTTTGAGGGGCTGTGTGTGTGTGTGTATGTGTGTGTGTGTGTTTGTATTTGAGCCCTGGGTGAGACACAGAGCCTGGGTGATTGATGGTCAAGATGTAAGGCTGGGGACTCCACCCAGAGGGAAAAGATGCATTGGTTTGGAATGACTGCCTCAGGCCACCCAATGTGCTACGGTGACAGGACACGAGCCACAGATCTGGGAGTTTCTAGGCTGAGGAGAGACTCAGCTCTGCCTTGTCCTACTTAGGACATTTGCTCTGATCCAGTGAGACCCAGGGTTGTTAAGGAACAAAGACAGAGAGAATGGTAGGGTAGTAACCATCCAGGGCCTCAGTTTACCCATCTGTGGAATGGGAGGATGTCTTGAGGAGTAGACTAAGAGGCCTTCGCTTTGTACATCTCACACCAGTGGTAGAGTGGCCGGTTTCCCCGCTGGTTTCCCTGCCTGCTTTAGTTCCCAGCACTCATCTGTTTCGTCCTGCTCCTGCAGTCATTAGCTCTGAATCTCCCCCCCTCCCTCCCGCCTCCATAACTGTGGCTGAGGAGCACTGAGGCTTGGAGGTGATGCGGGATAGGGTCATCTGGGTAGGTCATTTTCTACCCTAGCAGCAGAGAAGGGAGGCCTGATGGTTGATGTGTTAGCCAAAGAGCCTGCTAACCCCACAAAGCAGATCATCTTTATATTTTAGTTCAGATTCCAGGCCCCGCCCTGGATCTTAAAGACTAAATTCCATTTCTAAATTCCCACTCCCCACCCCAGACCAGCAGCAAGGAGGCGCCTGGAGCTGCCTTTATCTCTGTAAGAGCCTAACAGACAGCCAATATTTATCTATGCAGGCTTAACTAAACGTCAAGTTCTTTGCTGGAGTTTTAACAGGGTAAACATACGGGGTAACTATACATCTATTCAGCAGGTCATTCGGGACTCTGTTTCCTGAGCAGTGAGACCCTGACAGCTGAAGGAGAAGCCCTGACTAGATGGCCTTCCTGCAGAGCCAGCCTATCCAATCATAATTACTGGATGGTGTTATCTGATGGCCCTGACATTTTCAGACATGGAGTCAGCTCGTGGTGTGTATGAGCATGCGTGCTTGTGTGCCTCTGTGTGTGTGTGCGTGTGTGTGTGTGTGTGTGTGCCTGTGTATGTATGCCTATGTGTGTGTGTGTGTGCCTGTGTATGTTCCTCGTGTGTGTGTGTGTGTGCCTGTGTATGTTCCTCGTGTGTGTGTGTGTATGTGTGTGTGTGCCTGTGTATGTTTCTCGTGTGTGTGTGTGTGTGTGTGTGTGTGTGTGTGCCTGTGTGTGTATGCCTGTATATGTGTGTGTGTGTGTGCCTGTGTATGTTCCTCGTGTGTGTGTGTGTGTGCGTGTGTGCGTGTGTATGTGTGTGTGTGTGCCTGTGTATGTTCCTCGTGTGTGTGTGTGCCCGTGTGTGTGTGTGTGTGCGTGTGTGTATGTGTGTGTGTGTGCGTGTGTGTGCCTGTGTATGTATGCCTTTGTGTGTGTGTGTGTGCCTGTGTATGTTCCTCGTGTGTGTGCGTGTGTATGTGTGTGTGTGTATGTGTGTGTGTGTGTGTGTGCGTGTGTATGTTCCTCGTGTGTGTGTGTATGTGTGTGTGTGTGCCTGTGTATGTTTCTCGTGTGTGTGTGTCTGTGTATGTTCCTCGTGTGTGTGTGTGCGTGTGTGCGTGTGTATGTGTGTGTGCGCGTGTGTGTGCGTGTGCGTGTGTGTGCGTGTG